>NC_057801.1:161147357-161482756 GCF_018294505.1 Triticum aestivum | reverse complement strand
AAATATTCATGATAGTTCAAAAAGTGCCCATGAAATACAATCGAGAAATGAAGGCTGCGATTTAAATACAATCGATCTTAGCTAGCTATCTGTTAACAATCTTCTTGCCCTTCTTTTTCGCAAATGGAGTTCTTCTGTGGAACGGACGTCCTTTAGGTAGGGTGGTCCTGCTTCTTCTTGTGGTGTATGCTGCTACTTCATCATCGTCGTCATGTTCGATCCTCGGGTCGCCGTACTTGTCGAAGTCTTGCTCATTGGCTACTCCATCCATTCCAATGATCTTCCTTTTGCCTCTCCTCACGACAACACGACTGGGCTTTGGCGGGTCGGTAATGAAGAAGCATTGGTCCACTTGGGAAGCCAGTACCCATGGCTCATTTTTCGCGGTGACGTTTGCGCCCGCGGTCTTGGATTTGGCTTCGGGTATAACCATGGTGGTGAAATATCGGTCTTCTTTTATGACGTTCTTGGCCCATCTGACATGGAACATCGGGACCTTCTCTCCAGCGTAGCTCAGCTCCCAGATCTCCTCGATCCTTCCGTAGTATCTGTCCTTGTCGTTACCGGTGTAGGATTCCATTGTTATCCCGGAGTTCTGATAACCATCGCTCTTCATGTCCTTGGCCTCGGTGTAGAATGTGTAGCCGTTGATATCGTACGCCTCATAGGTCATCAGGTTGTGCCCGGCGCCCTGTGACAAGGCGAATATGAGTTGTTCTTCCGCGAAAGAATCCTCATGTAAAGGGTACGATAGAAGCTTCTGCTTGAACCAACGCGTGAAACATGAGTTGTGCTCTTTGAGTATATCTCCGTCCATCCTCTGTTGGCCTCGGTCATTGTATGTCTTCTTAATAAAGGTTTTGTGCTCTACCACCCAAGGATCGACCACGTCTATGTGTTGTAGCGCGACTAGGTTTGCTCTTTCAAAGTCGGCGAGTCGACCCTCGAAGTCGACATGCATTTCGCGGCGACCCTCACGGTGACCCCATCCAGCGTGCCTGCTGAGGTGCCTGTTGATGGGTAGACCAACGGGGTTCTCGATGCCTAGATAATTCGTGCAGTAGGAGATGCACTCTTCGGTCAGAAAGCCCCTGGCTATGCTTCCCTCTGGACGTGACATGTTGCGAATGTATCCTTTGATGACACCATTCATCCTTTCGAATGGCATCATGCTGTGCAGGAACGTCGGCCCGAGTTGGATGATATCCTCCACTATATGGACCAGCAGATGCACCATAACGTCGAAGAATGCGGGCGGGAAGTACATCTCAAGCTCGCATAGTATCACCACGATCTCTTCCTGTAGCCTTCTGAGTTGCCTCACGCCAATCGACTTCCGAGAGATGACGTCGAAGAAGTTGCATAGGCCAAATAGCGTTTCACGGACGTGCGCGTCCATGATCCCACGGATTGCAACTGGAAGTATCTGCGTCATCAGCACGTGACAGTCGTGAGACTTCATCCCGCTAAACTTCTGCTTCGCTGGGTCTAGGTATCTGCTTATCTTCCCCGCGTAACCATAAGGAAGTTTTACTCCTAGGAGGCAGGTGAAAAACTGCTCAATCTCCTCCCGACTTAGAGTGAAGCACGCGGGAGGGTAGTCATTTCCGGTCTTCTTGGCCTTTTTGCCTTTGCGACGACTTTCTGTGTCCTGCTTCGCCTCATCATCATCATCATCATCATCATCATCATCATCATATATAGCGTGAAGCTCCTGCCTGATGCCCATTGATTTCAAGTCTACCCTTGCTTTCGGCCCATCTTTGGTCCTCTCTGGCATGTTGAGCAGGGTACCAAGCAGACTCTCGCACACGTTCTTCGTGATATGCATGACATCAAGGCTATGAGGCACACGGTGGATCTTCCAGTACGGCAAGTCCCAGAAAACAGACCTCGTTTTCCATACCTTCAGCAGCGGCTCTAGCGCCTTTTGCTTCTTTCCCGGCAGTGGGCAGTCTTTCCAATTTTTCAACAGCTTGTCTATTTCCTCGCCGCTCCTCGTACACGGGCGTTTTCGGGGTTCGGTTTCACCATCGAACAGATCCTTGCGTTTCCTCCACGAGTCATCGTCGCGAAGCCACCTTTGATGTCCCATGAACACGGTTTTCGAAGACCCGGGATCTCTATCTAGCTGGCGATACGTTGTGTCATCCATGCACCTTACGCATCCAGAAAATCCGTGGACTACCTCCCCCGCAAGATATCCGTAACCGAGATAGTCGTGCACCGTCGTGAGCAGTGCGGCTCTCATAGGGAAATATTCTTTCTCTGCGGCGTCCCACGTATTGGCTGGCGTTTTCCACAGCGTGTCAATCTCCTCTTTCAGCAGCCCCAGATACAGATTGATGTCGTTCCCTGGTTGTTTCGGCCCTTCAATTAGCATACTCATGTGAATGTACTTCCTCTTCATGCACAACCAGGGGGGAAGGTTGTACATCCACACGAACACAGGCCAGGTGCTATGTGTGCTTCTCTGGCTGCCAAATGGATTGACTCCATCGGTGCTCGCGCCCAGTATGATGTTCCTTGGATCGTTCCCAAATTCTGGGTATTCGAAGTTCAACGCTTGCCACTAGCTCGCATCCTTAGGGTGACTCAGCATCTTGTCTTTTTTATCTATCTCCGGATCATTTGCGTCATCTTCTCGCTTCTTCTCCTCCCTATCCGCGTGCCAACGCAGGAGCTTTGCTACCTTAGGGTCCGCGAAATACCGCTGCAGACGAGGAGTGATCGGAAAGTACCACACCACTTTTCGAGGAGCTTTCTTCCTCTTCTTGTATCGAGTGACACCGCACACCGGACATATGGTAGACTCCGCGTTCTCATCCCGATAAATGATGCAATTGTTCATGCACACATGGTATTTCACGTGCGGTAAATCTAGAGGACACACGATTTTCTTTGCCTCCTCCAAACTAGTCGGGCACTTGTTCCCCTTGGGAAGACGTTCGTGCCAGAATGACATGTTCCCGTCGAAGCATGCGTCGGTCATTTTGTGTTTTACCTTCATCTCCAGAGCCATGAGCGTTACTTTCAGGCGGGTATCCTCGGGCCTGCATCCTTCATACAATGAAGTAACCGCGTCTAACTCAAGTTGATCCATCTTGGCTTTCTCCCGGGCGGCAGCTCTTGCGTTATCCGTCTGCTTGAGAAGCAGCTCTTGAATATGAGGGTCCTGCACCCAGCCCATCGATGGTCCAGCGTCGTCTGCTCCGCCGGCATCATCATCATGTCCTGCATCTTCTACATGATGACTGTGTACAGCATCACCGTCGTGATCATCTCCTGGGGATTCTTCGTCTTCTCGCCCCCCAAGCCGCGGTGGTTGTCTTGTTGCCCTTCCTCATTTCTTGCCCAGCCCCCATGGACGACTTCGTAGTCATCTTCATCACCTTGCCACCGATAGCCATCCATGAAACCACGCAAGAGCAGGTGGTCCCGCACCTGCCCGGAATCCGGGTCCGCAATAAGGCTATTCAGCTTGCATCTTCGACACGGACATCTTATCTCCGTCTCGTTCTTTTGAAGCATCTCGGCCTTCACGGACCTCAAAAACCTATTCATGATGCCTTCGGTCATCGTGCGGACCATGGTCGCCTGCGGGGTAGAGCAAAACGATATTTTAGAACCAAGAAAAAAATTTAGCATGACTTTCCCTAAAAATAGGACCAAAAAGAATGCTTAATGCAAAAATTCTCGCCGAAACGGAAATGAATCAACATTCCGGCAAAATATTGGCAACTATCGCATTTCAAATACCGGTACACCTCCAAACAAAAACACATATGCAACACCACAAACATATGCAACACCACGAACATACATAGATCTAGCTAGGCCATAAAAAGTGCATGTGCACATTGTTGTCGGGAGAACAACATAAATATAGCTTCCCCCCTTACTTACCTAGCAAAACAAGGTAACTTAACCACTTAATTTGAATGAATCTATGGTGGAAATGAGGTGAAAAAGAGGAGGCACCCGAGACAAGGAGGAGGCGGTGGAGAGAATGAAGTGGGGAGAAAGTGAGTGTGGGAGGAGAGGCTGTCCAAAATATCTTGTTGCTGCCCACTTACTAATGGCGCACCAGCAACAAATGCGCCATTAGTAATCCAGGTTACTAATGGCGCACCCCCAGATGGTGCGCCATTAGTACTTTTGCAAAAAAAGGAATAAAAACAATAATGAAAAAATAACATTAGTGGCGCACCTTCCGGCCGGTGCGCCATTACTAGTTACAACTAGTAATGGCGCACCACCAGAGGATGCGCCATTAGTATGTTTGGACAGGCGCACTAGTTCAAAAAAAATTTGGTACTAATGGCGCACCGTGAGCAGGGTGCGCCATTAGTAGTTTCAACAGTAATGGCGCATCAGGGAGTGGTGCGCCATTAGTATATACTAATGGCGCACCACATGTCTGGTGCGCCATTAGTGTCAATTCCATCTATAGCCCTTTTCCTAGTAGTGAAACCAACATCGGCAAACACCCGACCGCAGTTATGCGATCAGGGTGGTCCTCAATATCAAAGATGATAGGCGTGCTGGACCATTTCAGAGGCTTGCGTGACTCGACGGGTGGTTCTGCTGCATTAACTTCCCGCACCCACTGCTTGAGCTGGCGGTGCGAAGTATGCAGAGAAGCGCCACTGTCAACGCACAGGACCTCTGTGGCTTTCTGAAACTCCTGCTCATCGGTCTCATCATCATCCATATCTTCATCGTCGTCGTTATCTTCATCCTTGTCGTGGCCGTGGGGAGGCCTGTCTCCTTGCCACTGCTTGGCCTTGCCGCGGCGTCCTCCTCCGCCGGGACATTTCTTGCTAGCTCCTCCAGCACCTTCCTAGGCTTTCTCCTTGTCGCGCCGCTCGTATTCAGCTTTCTGTTGCTCAACAAGCTGCTCGACCTTCTTGCAGCTCTGGAGGTCATGGCCCTTGGTGCGGTGGATCTTGCAGTACTGCTTGTTGGTGTCGTCCTGCTTGTCGGCAACTGCTACAGCTGCGACAACCTCCTTGCCGGAGTTACCAGCTTTGGCTTCCTTGCCGGACTGCTCAACGACTAGCACCTCTTTACCTTTTTTCTTCCTGTTGTTCCGCCGCCGGTTTTTCTTTGCCGGGGCAGCATCATCACTGTCAGATCCTCCTGCTCCTAGGTCCTCTCCGGGGAGTCTCCTCCCCTCCTCAGCACGTGCACACTTGTCGGCCAGGGCATATAGCTCACTGACGTCTCTGATCTTGCACATCGCCATCTCCTCCCGCATCCTGCGATTTCGCACGTTCTGGTGGAACGCGCTGATTACTGCGGCAGGGTGGACATCTGGGATGTTGTGCTGTACACTGCTGAATCTCTGAATGTACTTGCGCAGGGGTTCTCCTTCCTTCTGGGCGAGCAGATGAAGGTCACTCTCTTGGCCATGAGGCTTGTGGCCGCCTGTGAAGGCGCCGACAAACTGATGGCTTAGATCGGCCCAAGAGGATATGGATTTGTCCCGCAAGTGCATGAGCCAGGATCTGACGTTGGGCTTGAGTACCAGCGGGAAGTAGTTGGTAAGGATCTTGTCGTCCCGCCCCCCGACAGCCTGCACCGCAATGGTGTAGATGCTGAGGAACTCCGACGGATGCATCTTGCCGTCGTACTTCTCCGGTACATCTGGCTTGAAGTTCTTCGTGTTGGGCCACTAGACTTGCCGCAGCTCACGAGTGAACGCAGGGCAACCTACCGCGTACGGCAAGTCGCCTCGTTCCCCTGGCACATGCATGTCAACAGAGGGCCCAGCGCGCTTGTCGGATTGACGTCGCGCTTCTCTTCGGCGCTCGATGCGAGTACGAGCGTCTTCCTGCTGTCGATCATGAAGAACTTGGCGCTGATCGCGATGAGCTCGTGGATCCGACGATGCGGTGGAGTCGCTGTCGAGGTGGATCCGACGAGTCGGTGATCTTGGCCTTCGGGGTGGTGATTGCATGGTGGTCGCACCCCCACCAGTTTCGTCGCCACCGGCTCGCGCCTGGCAACCCTGTCGCGGCGGCGACATGCTCGGCTGCCGCGGAGTGTCGCCGTTGGCGTAGCCGATGAGACTCTGAATGGTGGCCCTCCATTCGTCGATCTTGTCCGATGTTGGAGGGTAATCTAGGAGCAGTTGAGCTCGCGCCAAAGCTTCTGCCGGAGTGGTGGGTGGCAGTGCCAGACGGCGCGAGGAGCGGGATGTGCTCGGACTTCTAACTATGTTAGAAGGAGCATTATCCCGTCCGGGCGACCGTGTCTCGCTCGTGCTGGTACGCTGGCGTGCATGCTGGTCCTGAGCGCCCCGGGATCCACCAGCTTGATCTTGGCCCAACAAACGTATGGTACTGCGAGTACCATGACGCCGTCGGTCCTGCGCCTCCTAAGATGGGCGCGGAACAAGCGCGGACGTCGAGGTCTGCGCCGCCTTGCCCTTGGACCTGGCAGCGCCGTGAGCTTCCTCGTCGACGTCCGTCCCTCCGCCGACGTCTACCCCACCACCCGTTTGCTCCGGTGGCGGTGGGATCGACGTGGACAGAACAGCTGCCTCCGAAGCCTTCTTCTTCGGTGGCATGTTGATGAAGAAAAATGAATATCTAGCTCGTGTGAACGCCGGATCAGGTTCACGCAATCTCGACGCCCCCTACCTGGCGCGCCAAAGTTGTCAGGGAAACTGATCCACGAACACCTATGGGGCCGGCGGACCGAGCCCCTTTCGGTTCGGCGGGGGGCGGAGGTCGCACGAAGAGCGGATCGAGGCGAAGCACACGAGCAGTTTACCCAGCTTCGGAGCTCTCCGGAGAGATAACACTCCTACTGCTGCTTGTCTGATTCTATTATGCTCTTGATCAAGAGAGCTAAGTGTTTTCCTGGCTTCCAAATGAACCGAACCCCCTCTACGTTGCGCATGGGCCTCCTTTTATACGCTATAGGGGTCACTGACAGGTGGCAACGTAGACGAGGGAAAAAATGTAAAAAGAGGAGTGGTTGGTACAGTTACTTGTACAGTGCACCCTACCTAACCCTGACGGCAGGGGACAAGGGCATTAAATGCCCGTCTACGTCCCCCAAACAGTGCAGAAAGGTACCGTCAGGGACGCCACCGCTCGCCATGATGGCAGTCTTGTCAGCTTCGCATGCCACTGCGCACCGCTGGCTGCACAGCCTTCCGCCACGCGCCCCTGGAGAGGCCCCCAGAGCGACACGTTGGTGGATGCGCTGGAGCGTGGGCGCAGAGTGGCCACCTGCCGCGGCAAGCGCCTTGCCGCGGCCGCTGTCTTGTCGGGCCCGGAAGCTTGTCGCTCACCGGGCCTTGCCGGGACGCGCGGCGCGTCGCGGCAAGTTCCTTGAAATGCCTTGGTTGGCCTTCCCGGCAAGCTCCTCTTGCCGGGGCCTTGTCTCCTGAGCTTAAATACTTTGTTCTTGAATGGCTCCAAGGGAACAACGGAGGACCTTGGCGGTCGCCCGACAAGCCTTGCCACGGGGTGCTGCAACTGCCCGTGCACGAGTTCGGGATACTAGGGTACCCCTACTCTAGTACACCGACACACCTGTACTAAGCGGGAGCACTTCTTGTGCATCCAAATCCTTAAACCCAAAGTTACTCCATATGAGTCCACCTTACCTACCTATATGCGGTATTTACCTGCCGTTCCAAGTAAATTTGCATGTGCCAAACTCTAAATCCTCAAATAATAATATGTTTTGTATGCCCAAATCACTCATGAAGCGATAGGGGGTTGTCAGCACCTTCCATGCTAGGTGGGTTATTCTTACCATGAGTGTTTATTCGCTTGTCATTCACGAGAAAGTGGCTGGTAATTGGGATGCCCAGTCCTATGATCAAAATCAAAATATAATAATAAAACAAACTCGCTCATATTGTTGTTCGTATGGAGGGCACCCGAGGATTCAGCTAGCCATGGCTTGTGTTTCTTGGTGGAGGGGGGTAAAACTTTACCTTTCTGTTTCGGAACCGCCTATAATGTGTCTAGCATGGAAGATGTTTTAAACTCATAGTCGCCACATTGACGATGAAAGCATACCTCCCAAAATTATATTCATGTCTGTTTTACAAACTTTGAGCTCTGGCACCTCTGCAATTACTTGCTTCCCTCTGTGAAGGGCCCATCTTTTACTTTATGAGTTTACTTTTATGCAAGAGTCAATAGTATGCTTTCTCATTTTGACCTCAATTATTCTTTAGTTGGCAAGCATCATGTGGTGGGGAAAGATCTAGGCACATATGGCCGTTCAAATATATTTGGTCATGAATTATTACTGTTGACAAATATCTATATGATAAATAAGTTGGGAGGCGAAACATTAAGCACCTATCTTTCTCTGTGTTCGATGGATGCTACTTGTTCTAAAAATATGCTTTGAGTGTTAGCAATCATGGAAGACTATATGATAGTTGAGTATGTGAAATTTGCTAAATCAAAGCTCTTACATAGACCCTTCTTGAAAGTAAGATGAATTGCAATTGTTTGATGACTGCGAACATAGTTTGTTAGTTTTCAAGAAACTTTATGGTCTTTACTTTAACATGTGAATAGCTTGTTACTTGATCATGAGAAGTTTATGAGATGAGCTACTGTTTATGAGGTATAATGATGCTATAAAAAGTGATCAAAATTATCATTGATCAAACTTCTGCACTTGCTAGCATTCACACTTCATAAATTATTTCTTTTACCATTTACCTACTCGAGGATGAGTAGGAATTAAGCTTGGATATGCTAATATGTCTCCAGCGTATCTATAATTTATTAAGTATTCATGCCATGTTTACAACAATTTTATATGTTTTGGTATGATTTGATTAGAACTAACCCAAATTGACGTTGTTTTCAGCAGAACTACCATGGTGTCGTTTTTTGTGAAGAAATAAAAGTTATCAGAATGGGATGAAAGTTTATGGTGATTTTTTGTGGACCAAAAGAGACCACCGAAGCTTTGTGGGAGGACCAGAAGACCCACGAGGACATGACAAGATCGCTATGTGCACCCTACCCCCCAGGATGCTTGGAGCGAGCTTGTCGCTGCCTCGTGGACCCCCTTGATGTGAAACCTACACCAAAAATTCCTATAAATACCCAAACCTCCAAAAAAAACCTAGATGAGAAGTTCCACCGCTGCAAACCTTTGTAGCCACGAAAAATCAATCGAGGCCATGTTCCGGCACCCTGCCGGAGGGGGAAATCATCACATGAGGCCATATTCATAATCCCGGCGGCAACCATGATGAGGAGGGAGTAGTTCACCCTCGGGGCTGAGGGTATGTACTAGTAGCTATGTGTTTGATCTCTCTCTCATGTTCTTGATTTGGGACGATCTTGATGTACCACGAGCTTTGTTAATATATTTGGATCTTATGGTGTTCCATCTCTACCTTCTTGTGATGAAGTGAATCTTTTCCTTTGAGGTTTTGTTATGTCGGATTGAATCTTTTGGATGTGAGAGCACTTGATGTATGTCTTGCAATGGGATATCCATGGTGATAATGGTATGTTCTATTGATTCACTTGATGTATGTTTCGGTTATCAACTTGTGGGTTCCCGTGGTGACATTGGGGTAATCTATGAATAGGGGTTGATATGCGTTTTCATATTCCTTTCTCCTATAGAAATCTTGGGGTGCCTTTTGAAGTTAATTGTTTTGGATGAATATTATAAATCTGAAGTTGGTTGATGCATATCATATAATCAACTCACGGATACTTGTGGTGACATGGCAGTATCTAGGTGACATTAGAGTTGGTTGATGTGTATCATGTGGTGTTATTTTAGTATGAACTCTAGGGATGTTTGTGATACTTATAGGAATAGCTCAATGGATTGATCAGGGAGAATAACATTGAGGTGGTTTCGTACCCTATAAACAATTTCCTCTTATGTTCTTCGCGATAGGAACTTTGAAGTGATTCGTTGTTGCACGTTGAGGGATTGTTATATGATCCAATTATGTTACCATTGTTGAGAGATTTTGCACTAGTGAAAGTATGAACCCTAGGCCTTGTTCTCAAGCATTGCAATACCGTTTTTGCTCACTTTCGTTACTAGTTACCTTGTTGTTTTTATATTTTCATATTACAAAAACCTATATCTACTATCCATACTACACTTGTATCACTATCTATTCGTTGAACTAGTGCATCCATACAATTTTCCATTCTATTGGGTGTGTTGGGGACACAAGATATTTCTTGTATTTGGCTGTAGGGTTATTTGAGAGAGACCATCTTCATCCTATGCCTCCCACGGATTGATAAACCTTAGGTCATCCACTTGAGGGAAAATTTCTACTGTCCTACAAAACACTGCACTTGGATGCCCAACAAGAGTCTACAAGAAGAAGGTTGCGTAATATACATCAAGCAGGAGCACTTTTTGCTCTCCGGCGGAGTGATTCCACTGGGGATACTTCCCTCCGGGAGGGGGTGAAAGTGCAACTATACCTAGGTGGTTTTGGTAATTCCTAACAACATATATCTCATTGAGTTAATACTATTCCAAGACAAATATTTCAGGAAAGCCCAATGAATGGCATGGCATGGATGAGGAAAGTGGATCCCTCAAAATACTAAGGATAAAAGGATTGGCTCAAGCTCAAAAGCTCAAGACTCTATATTTTATATTTCAGTGATCCAAGATCACATTGAGTCTATAGGAAAAGCCAATACTATCAAGGAGGGATGAGGTGTTGCTTGATGAGTTTCTTGCTTCAAGTGCTTAGTGATATGCTCCAAAAACCCTCAACTACTTTCTCATATCCACATATGACCTAAACCTAAAGTCAAACTCGGCCCCACCGATACTTCCTATCCGGCACCACCGAGTTCAGATGGCATAGCCACTACCACAAACCCTAGGCAAATCGGTCTCACCGATACGGACCTCGGTCTCACCGAGATGGGATTGTAATCTCTCTGTTTCCCTTCGTAACATTTTGGTCTAACCGAAGTGAGCGATTGGTCCCACCAAGATTGCAATGTAAACTCTCTGTTTCCCTTTCGTAACATCTCGGTCCCACCGAAAAGAGAGAATCGGTCCCACCGAGTTTACCTGACCAACTCTCTGGTTAGCTAATTACCAAAATCGGCCTCACCGAGTTTGTGTAATCGGTCTCACCGAGATTACGTTATGCCCTAACCGTAACCATATCGGTCCTACCGAGTTGCATGTCGGTCCCATCGAAACCACTAACGGTCACTAGGTTTACTGAATCGGTCCGACCGAGTTTGTTGATTCGGTCCCACCGAGATTGGTAAATTGTGTGTAATGGTTAGATTTTGTGTGGAGGCTATATATACCCCTCCACCTCCTCTTCATTCGTGGAGAGAGCCATCAGAACAAACCTACACTTCCAACTTACCATTTTTGAGAGAGAACTACCTACTCATGTGTTGAGGCCAAGATATTCCATTCATACCATATGAATCTTGATCTCTAGCCTTCCCCAAGTTGCTTTCCACTCAAATCTTCTTTCCACCAGATCCAAATCCTGTGAGAGAGAGTTGAGTGTTGGGGAGACTATCATTTGAAGCATAAGAGCAAGGAGTTCATCATCAACACACCATTTGTTACTTCTCGGAGAGTGGTGTCTCCTAGATTGGCTAGGTATCACTTGGGAGCCTCCGATAAGATTGTGGAGTTAAACCAAGGAGTTTGTAAGGGCAAGGAGATCACCTACTTCATGAAGATCTACCGCTAGTGAGGCAAGTCCTTCGTGGGCGACGGCCAAGGTGGGATAGACAAGGTTGCTTCTTTGTGGACCCTTCTTGGGTGGAGCCCTCTGTGGACTCGCACAACCATTACCCTTTGTGGGTTGAAGTCTCCATCAACGTGGATGTACGATAGCACCACCCATCGGAACCACGGCTCAAAAATCACCGTGTCTCCAAATTGCGTTCGAAATCTCCAAACCCTTCCCTTTACATTCTTGCAAGTTGCATGCTTTAATTTCCGCTGCTCATATACTCTTTGCATGCTTGCTTGAATTGTGTGAAGATTGCTTGACTTGTGCTAAGATAGCTAAAATCTGCCAAAGACTAAAATTGGGAAAAGGTTAAGTTTTTAATTGGTCAAGTAGTCTAATCACCCCCCTCTAGACATACTTCAAGGTCCTACAGTGGGGAATCAAAGCCATCGTCATCACCAACAACCCTCCCATCCTGGGAGGACCAATATCATCAACATCTTCACCGGCACCATCTCATCTCAAACCCTAGTTCATCTCTTGTATTCAATCTTTGTATCAAAATCTCAGATTGGTACCTATGGATTGCTAGTAGTGTTGATTACATCTTGTAGTTGATGCTAGTTTGTTTATTTGGTGGAAGATTATATGTTCAGATCCATTATGCTATTCAATACCCCTCTGATCTTGAACATGAATATGATTTCTGAGTAGTTGCTTTTGTTCTTGAGGACATGGGAGAAGTCTTGTCATAAGTAATCATGTGAATTTGGTATTCGTTTGATATTTTGTTTATGTGTATGTTGTGATTCCCATAGTGGTGTTATGTGAATGTCGACTACATGAGACTTCACCATCTATGGGCCTAAAGGAATGCATTGTGGTGTAGTAATTAGATGTTGGGTTGCTAGAGTGACATAAGCTTAAACCCTAGTTTATGCGTTATTTCGTAAGGGGCTGATTTGGATCCATATGTTTCATGGTATGGTTAGATTTACCTTAATTCTTATTTCGTAGTTGCGAATGCTTGCGAGAGGGGGTAATCATAAGTGGGAGGCTTGTTCAAGTAAGAACAGCACCGAAGCACCGGTCCACCCACATATCAAATTATCAAAGTAGCGAACGCGAATCAAACAAACATGATGAAAGTGACTAGATGAAATTCACGTGTGTCCTCAAGAACGTTTTACTTGCTATAAGAGAAAGTTTCGGCCTGTCCTTTGCTACAAAAAGGATTGAGCTAGCTTGCTGCACTTTTGTTACCATTACTATCTATTGCCGGTTACAAATTATCTTGCTATCAAATTATATGTTATCGACAATTTCAGTGCTTGCGAAAAATACCTTACTGAAAACTGCTTGTCATTTCCTTCTGCTCCTCATTGGGTTCGACACTCTTACTTATCGAAAGGACTACGGTTGATCCCATATACTTGTGGGTCATCAAGGCCGAATTGGACTGGGGAAGGAATTGGACTCCTCCCTCTGGCTGACGCCCCAAGGAGGCTTCTTCCCTCCTCGGTGGCTGCCCTCTCCCTCTCCTCTAACTTACATATACTAGGGTTTTTTGCTCTATTGAAGACACAAGTTTGGAGCCTGCTCTAGTCCCTTTAGTTCTAGTTCTAGTTGATCCTAGTTGATCTAATTAGAGCTAGAGAAATATTCTATTCCCCATAATTAGAAGCCATGTGTGGTTCTAATCTCCTCCCTCTAATTCTCTAGGAATGATTAGCTCTAGACGGTGAAGCGCTGCCAGATTGGGAACATAGCATGCAATTTCAAAAAAAATCCTAAGCTCACGCAAGATCTATCTTGGAGATGCAAAACAACGAGAGGGGGAGATTGCGTCTATGTACCCTCGTAGAACGAAAGCAGAAGTTTTTGACAACGCGGTTGATGTAGTCAAACTTCTTCCAGCTCCGACCAATCAAGTACCGAACATACGGCACCTCCGACTTCTACACACATTCAGATTGATGATGTTCCTCGCCCTCTTGATCTAGCAAGGTGTCGAGCAAGTAGATGAGTTCCCTCAGCACGACGGCATGGTGACAGTGATGGTGAAGTGATCTGCACTGGGCTTCGCCTAAGCACCGTGACAATATGACCGGGGATGTAAACTATGGAGGGGGGCGCCGCACACGGCTAACAATTGATGTTGTATCTTGTAGGCACCCCCCTCCCCACATATATATATATATATATAGGTTGGAGGGGAGGAGAGCCAGCCAAAGGGGCACCCCAAGTAGGAGGAATCCTACTGGGGGTCCTCTCCCAATTCGGCCAACCCCCTCTCCTATTCCTATTCGGGGTAGGAAGGGAAGAGGGAGAAGGGGAATCCTATTCCCTTTTTCCTTTCCTCCTTCCCCTTTCCTTCTCCAATTTAGCCAGCCCATATGGGGGGGTGCACCAACCCCTTTGTGGCTGATGCCTTTCCCCTCTTAGCCGATAAGGCCCATATCTTTTCTCGGGGGTGCACGGAACCCCTTCTGGTGACCCGATAAGTACCCGGTGCTTCCTGAAACACTTCCGGTGTCCGAATACCATCGTACTATATATCAATCCTCTCGACCATTTCAAGACTCCCCTTCATGTCCATGATCTCATCCGGGACTCCTAACAACATTCGGTCACCAAATCACATAACTCATATAATACAATATCGTCATCGAACATTAAGCATGCGGACCCTACGGGTTCGAGAACTATGTAGACATGAACGAGACAACTCTCCGGTCAATAACCAATAGCGGAACCTAGATGCTCATATTGGCTCCCACATATTCTACGAAGATCTTTATCGGTCGAACCGTTATGACAACATACAATATTCCCTTTGTCCATCGATATGTTACTTGCCCGAGATTCGAACGTCGGTATCTTCATACCTAGTTCAATCTCATTACCGGCAAGTCTGTTTACTCATTCCGTAGTGCATCATCCTGCAACTAACTCATTAGTCACTTTGCTTGCAAGGCTTTTTATGATGTGCATTACCGAGAGGGCCCAGAGATATCTCTCTGATACTCAAAGTGACAAATCCTAATCTCGATCTATGCCAACCCAACAAACAGCTTCGGAGATACCTGTACAACATCTTTATAATCACCCAGTTACATTGTGACGTTTGATAGCACACAAGGTATTCCTCCGGTATCCGGGAGTTGCATAAACTCATAGTTGAAGGAATATGTATTTGACATGAAGAAAGCAATAGCAGTAAAACTGAACGATCATAATGCTAAGCTAACCAAAGGGTCTTGTCCATCACATCATTCTCCTAATGATGTGATCCCGTTTATCAAATGACAACACATGTCTATGGTTAGGAAACTTAACCATATTTGATCAACGAGCTAGTCTAGTAGAGGCTTACTAGGGACACAATATTTTGTCTATTTATCCACACATGTATCAAGTTTCGGGTTAATGCAATTCTAGCATGAATAATAGACATTATCATGAAATAAGGAAATATAAAATAACAACTTTATTATTGCCTCTAGGGCATATTTCCTTCAGTCTCCCACTTGCACTAGAGTCAGTAATCTAGATTACATTGTACTGATTCTAACACCCATGGACTCTTAGTGCTGATAAGTTTTGCTCGTGGAAGAGGCTTAGTCAACGGGTCTGCTCTAATCAGATCCGTATGTATTTTGCAAATCTCTGTGTCTCCTTCCTTGACTAGATCACGGACTAAGTTGAAGCGTCTCTTGATGTGTTTGGTGTTTTTGTAAAATCTGGATTCATTAGCTAAGGCAATTGCTCCAGTATTGTCACAAAAGATTTTCATTGGACCTGATGCACTAGGTATTACACCTAGATCGGATATGAACTCCTTCATCCAAACTCCTTCATTTGCTGCTTCCGAAGCAGCTATGTACTCTACTTCACACGTAGATCCCGCCATGACGCTCTGCTTGGAAATTCACCAACTGACAGCTCCACCATTCAATGCAAATACATATCCGGTTTGTGACTTAGAGTCATCCGGATCAGTGTCAAAAATAGCTTCGACATAACCATTTACGACGAGCTCTTTGCCTCCTCCATAAATGAGAAACATATCCTTTGTCCTCTTCAGGTACTTCAGGGTATTCTTGACCGTTGTCCAGTGATCCACTCCTGGATTACTTGGTACCTCCCCGCCAGACTTATGGCAAGGCATACATTACCTTTGGTACACGGCATAGCATACATGATAGAACCTATGGCTGAGGCATAGGGAATGAATTTCATTTTCTCTCTATCTTCTGCAGTGGTAAGGCATTGAGTCTGCCTCAATTTCACACCTTGTAACACAGGCAAGAACCCTTTCTTTGACCGGTCCATTTTGAACTTTTTCAAAACTTTATCAAGGTATGTGCTTTGTGAAAGTCCTATTAAGCGTCCTGATCTATCTCTATAGATCTTGATGCCCAATATATAAGCAGCTTCACCGATGTCTTTCATTGAAAAACTTTTATTCAAGTATCCTTTTATGTTATCCACAAATTCTACATCAGTTCCAATCAACAATATATCATCCACATATAATATTTGAAATGCTATAGAGATCCCACTCACTTTCTTGTAAATACAGGCTTCTCTGAAAGTCTAGATAAAACCATATGCCTTGATCACCTCATAAAAGCGTATATTCCAACTCCGAGATGCTTGCACCAGTCCGTAGATGGATCGATGGAGCTTGCATACTTTTTAGCACATTTAGGATCGACAAAACCTTCTGGTTGCATCATATACAACTCTTCTTTTAGAAATCCATTAAGGAATGCAGATTTGACGTCCATTTGCCAGATTTCATAATCATAAAATGCGGCAATTGCTAGCATGATTCGGACAAACTTAAGCATTGCTATGGGTGAGAAAGTCTCATCGTAGTCAACTCCTTGAACTTGTTGAAAACCTTCTGCGACAAGTCGAGATTTATAGACAGTAACATTACCATCAGCGTCAGTCTTCTTCTTGAAGATCCATTTATTCTCTATGGGTCGCCGATCATCGGGTAAATCCACCAAAGTCCACACTTTGTTCTCATGCATGGATCCTATCTCAGATTTCATGGCCTCAAGCCATTTTTCAGAATCTGGGCTCATCATAGCTTCTTCATAGTTCGTAGGTTCGCCATGGTCTAGTAACATGACTTTTAGCACAGGATTACCGTACCACTCTAGTGTTGATCGTGTTCTGGTTGACTTATGAGGTCCAATAGTAACTTGATATGAAGTTTCATGATCATCATCATTAGCTTCCTCTCTAGTTGGTGTTGGTATCACAGGAATGGATTTCTCTGATGAGCTACCTTCCAAATTGAGAGAAGGTACAATTACCTCATCGAGTTCTACTTTCCTCACACTCACTTCTTTCGAGAGAAACTGCTTCTCTAGAAAGGTTCCATTCTTGGCAACAAAGATCTTGCCTTTGTATCTGTGGTAGAAGGTGTACCCAATTGTTTCCTTAGGGTATCATATGAAGACGCACTTCTCCGATTTGTGTTTGAGATTACGAGGCTGAAGCCTTTTGACATAAGTGTCCCAACTCCAAACTTTAAGAAACCACAGCTTAGGTTTATTGCCAAACCACAGTTCATACGGTGTCATCTCAATGGATTTAGACGGTGCCCTATTTAACGCGAATGCAGTTGTCTCTAATGCATAACCCCAAAATGATAGTGGTAAATCAATAAGAGACATCATAGATCGCACCATATCTAATAAATTACGATTACGACATTAGGACACACCATTATGCTGAGGTGTTCCATGTGGCGTGAGTTGTGAAACTATTCCACATTGTTTTAAATGAAGGCCAAACTCGTAACTCAAATATTCGCCTCCTCGATCAAATCATAGAAACTTTATTTTCTTGTTATGATGATTCTCCACTTCACTCTGAAATTCTTTGAACTTTTCAAATGTTTCAGACTTGTGTTTCATTAAGTAGATATACCCATATCTGCTCAAATCATCTGTGAAGGTCAGAAAATAACGATACCCGCCGCAAGCCTCAACACTCATCGGACCGCATACATCGGTATGTATTATTTCCAATAAGTCATTGGCTCGCTCCATTGTTCCGTAGAATGGAGTTTTAGTCATCTTGGCCATGAGGCATGGTTCACAAGTATCAAATGATTCATAATCAGGAGATTCCAAAAGTCCATCTACATGGAGTTTCTTCATGTGTTTTAAACCAATATGACCTAAACAGCAGTGCCACAAATATGTTGCGCTATCATTATCAACTTTGCATCTTTTGGCATCAATATTATGAATATGTGTATCACCACAATCGAGATTCAATAGAAATAGACCACTCTTCAAGGGTGCATGACCATAAAATATATTACTCATATAAATAGAACAACCATTATTATATGATTTAAATGAATAACCGTCTCGCACTAATCCAGATACAATTTTCATGCTCAACGCTGGCACCAAATAACAATTATTCAGGTCTAAACCTAATCCCGAAGGTAGATGTAGAGGTAGCGCGCCGACGGCGATCACATCGACCTTGGAACCATTCCTGACGCACATCGTCACCTCGTCCTTAGCCAATCTTTGTTTAATATGTAGTCCCTGCTTTGAGTTACAAATATGAGAAACCGAACTGGTATCAAATACCCAGGCACTACTACGAGCATTAGTAAGGTACACATCAATAACATGTATATCAAATATACCTTCGTTCACTTTGTCATCCTTCTTATCCGCCAAATACTTGGGGCAGCTCCGCTTCTAGTGTCGGTGTACAAAAGTATGGGCACTTATGTACCCCTTAGTAGTGCATGGGCAGACACAGCCACGGGCAGTCGTTACCACACCTACGACAGGGCCTAACGAGGCAGGGGAAGGCAAAGCCCGAAGACTACCAAAACAGGCACCCGAAGCACAAGGGGCGAGAGGCAAGCTGGAGCACCCCCGGCAAGGGCCTTGCTGGGGCAACCTGCACCGACACCTGCAAGTCCATCACCCTTGGGGCTGATAGCTCTGACACCATCGACAATGTTATGACCAGGATCTGGAAAGCCCATGCTCGATAGCATGCAAATCCTCATAAAGATTGACGACCCACAGACCCACGTGGGACTAGAAGACAAAGACCCCCGGCAAGACCCTTGCCGGGGACGACTCCAAGGCCCCCGGCAAGCCTTGACGGGGATGACCGCTGGGTCGCAGCCAAACCCGCGCCCGGCAAGGTTTCGCCACATCACCACTACTCCAGTGCGATGATAGGTAGGCCAACTAAGCAGGTGCCTGCGTGGCGGCATCTAGATCTTCGTGGAAGCTTACCATTGCACCAATGCAATAGCTAGTTAGCCAGCGTGGCGCTGCATGCCTTGTCAACCTGGAAGTGCGTCAAGGCGAGGAGGAGCGGCGAAGGATGAGATGGCCTCTGTTGCCGTCCCCAATAAAGCAAGAGGACACCTAGGAAACACATTAAATGTGCTTGTCCTACATTGATCGAGTGATACGCTCGTACAACTGTAGCTTACCACCTCCTATGTGCCACTATGGCAACCACTTTGCATATAAAAGTAGGCCCGAGGCATACAGAGAGAGGATTCGGACTTTTGGACAAGGCACGCACCATAGCTAGTTCAAAAGCTCAAGAACACACATATAATTAGACAAGCAAGACCAGGGTATTACGCATCTTTGCGGCCGAACCTGGATAAAAATCTCTTGTGTGCTAACGTCTCGACCTACTCTTTGTACATCTAACCCCTCGCCGAACGTAGAAGGGATCCTTGTGACCCCATAGGTGATCGGTTTCCCTGACATCTTTGGCGTGCCAGGTAGGAGCTGTTAGTTGTGAGAATCTGGTATGTTAGTTAGTATAGTAGTTTCTTTATCGCCATGGCTCCAAAGAAGAAGATGACCGCAGCAGTCGGCCCATCCGGGGCCACTCTGCCCGCACCTGCACGGACGGGCGACGTGGCGAGCACCAGTGGTGGAGGAGATCGAGATCGTCCACACCATCCAAATACAAGAAGCCAGGCATCTGGCGTCCTCCACAGCAACGACGGTGGTGGGGCGCCGCCGTGCGCAGGGATGGAGTTGTGCTACCTGTGGGTGGTGCAGGGACCTCCAAGGGCAGGAGGTCAACCTAGCCAATGCACGCGCCATGGTCCTTGAAGGAGTCCTAGATTAGGGGGTGTCCGGATAGCCGGACTATGACCTTTGGCCGGACTCCCGGACTATGAAGATACAAGATTGAAGACTTCGTCCCGTGTCCGGATGGGACTTTCCTTGGCATGGAAGGCAAGCTTGGCGATACGGATATGTAGATCTCCTCCCATTGTAACCGACTCTGTGTAACCCTAGCCCTCTCCGGTGTCTATATAAACCAGAGGGTTTTAGTCCGTAGGACGAACAACAATCATACCATAGGCTAGCTTCTAGGGTTTAGCCTCTTTGATCTCGTGGTAGATCTACTCTTGTACTACCCATATCATCAATATTAATCAAGCAGGAGTAGGGTTGTACCTCCATCGAGAGGGCCCGAACCTGGGTAAAAACATCATGTCCCTTGTCTCCTGTTACGATCTGCCTAGACGCACAGTTCGGGACCCCCTACCCGAGATCCGCCGGTTTTGATACCGACATTGGTGCTTTCATTGAGAGTTCCTCTCTGTCGTCACCTTTAGGCCCGATGGCTCCTCCGATCATCAACAACGATGTGGTCCAGGGTGAGACTTTCCTCCCTTGACAGATCTTCGTATTCGGCGGCTTTGCACTGCGGGCCAATTCGCTTGGCCATCTGGAGCAGATCGAAAGCTACGCCCCTGGCCATTAGGTCAGATTTGGAAGTTTGAACTACACGCTGACATCTGCGAGACTTGATCTTCAACGGATTCGAGCCACAGCCAAGCACACCGCACTGCCACGATGGGCATGATCTAGCTTTGCCGCCCGACAGTGCCCAGAAGGCCGCTCAGGTGTCCGCTCCGACCCTTAGTTCGGAGCCGACTGCGTCGATCCAGGATGGGTGGCTAGACACCACCTCGGGGGCTGCAATCTCTACGGAGATCGAGCCAAACACCAGTCTTGTCCTTCGCGAGGCTCGCGACTCCAAGGTGCCGGACTCCTTTCCGGATTCCGAGCCTTCCGCACCCCTGCCAATCAAACCCGATTGGGCGCCGATCATGGACTTCGCCGCCGCGGACATCTTTCAGCACTTGCCCTTTGGCGACATCCTGAATTCACTAAAATCTCTCTCTTTATCGGGAGAGCCCTGGCCGGACTATGGTCAGCAAGGTTGGGATGCGGACGACGAAGAAATTCGAAGCCCACCCACCACCCACTTCGTAGCCACTGTCGATGATTTAACTGACATGCTCGACTTCGACTCCGAAGACATCAACGGTATGGACGTCGATGAAGGAGACGACCAAGAACCAGCACCTATAGGGCACTGCAAAGCCACCTCGTCGTATGACATATACACGATGGACACCCCAAAAGAAAGAAATGGCGATGGAACAACGAAGGATGACCCCTCCAAGAAACAGCCTAAGCGCTGGCGTCAGCGGCGCCGCTCTAAATCCCGCCAAAGCAAAAACGGCGATTCCGGCACCAAAGACAATAATACCCCGAACAGTGCCGACGACAACCCCCTCTAGCAGGACTCAGCGCAGGA
This sequence comes from Triticum aestivum, assembly GCF_018294505.1. NCBI lineage: Eukaryota > Viridiplantae > Streptophyta > Magnoliopsida > Poales > Poaceae > Triticum > Triticum aestivum. Next base: position 161,461,404 of record NC_057801.1, on the reverse strand, counting down.
GGATGGAGAAGCCAGCCCTCATGAGAGAGCGGCAGACAGAGAGGTCGAGGACGATAATTACATGCCTCCCTCGAAGATGAAGCATGCCTCGACGATGACGAATTTGTCGTGCCTGAGGATCCTGTCGAACAAGAGCGTTTCAAACGCAGGCTTATGGCCACGGCAAGCAGCCTCAAGAAAAAACAGCAGCAGCTTAGAGCTGACCAAGACCTGCTAGCCGACAAATGGACTGAAGTCCTCGCTCCCGAAGAGTACAAACTCGAATGCCCCTCCAAGAGCTACCCAAAGCGCAGGCTGCTACCCCAATTACAGGAGGAAGCAACTAAACCTACATCACCAGCGTATGACGCGGCCGACCGGCCACCCCGTGGACGTGATAGAGAGGCCTCTCGTCCATCAACTCAAGCCGCACCGCAGCGTCACTCAACAAGTACCAAGGCACGGGGAAACGCGCCAGACCTGCGAGACATATTGGGGGACAAGGCAAGGCAAAGAAGATCGATCTACGGATCGCGTGGGAGCCCCACGACACGTAATGATAACCGTCACGCTAGATATGGCGAATACAACCAGGCCGAACACGGCAGGCAAAGCTCATATGAGCTACGTTGTGATATAGCCCAGTACAGAGGCGCCGCACACCCACTATGCTTCACAGATGAAGTAATGGATCATCAAATCCCCAAGGGGTTTAAACCCGTAAACATCGAATTATACGATGGCACAACAGATCCTGCGGTATGGATCGAGGATTATCTCCTTCATATCCACATGGCCCGCGGTGATGATCTACACGCTATCAAATACCTCCCACTCAAGCTTAAAGGACCAGCTTGGCATTGGCTTAACAGCTTGCCAGCAGAGTCAATTGGTTGCTGGGAGGACCTGGAAGCCGCATTCCTTAACAATTTCCAGGGCACTTATGTGCGACCACCAGACGCCGATGACCTAAGCCACATAATTCAGCAGCCAGAGGAATCTTCCAGACAATTCTAGACTCGGTTCCTAACCAAGAAAAATCAAATAGTCGACTGTCCAGACGCAGAGGCCCTTGCAGCCTTCAAACATAACATCCGTGATGAATGGCTTGCCCGACACCTAGGACAGGAAAAGCCGAAATCCATGGAAGCCCTCACAACACTCATGACCCGCTTTTGCGCGGGAGAAGACAGGTGGCTAGCTCGTAGTAATAACATGATCAAGAGTCCTGGTAATTCGGATACCAAGGACAACAATGGCAGGTCGCGTCGCAACAAGCACAAGCGTCACATTAACAACGACAATACTGAGGATACGGCAGTTAATGCCGGATTCAGAGGCTCTAAACCCGGTCAGTGGAAAAAGCCATTCAAAAGAAATACTCCAGGCCCGTCCAGTTTGGACCGAATACTCGACCGCCCGTGCCAAATACACGGCACCCCCGAACAACCAGCCAATCACACCAACAGGGATTGTTGGGTGTTCAAGCAGGCAGGCAAGTTAAGTGCCGAAAACAGAGACAAGGGGCTGCATAGCGATGAAGAGGAGGAGCCTCGGTCGCCGAACAACAGAGGACAGAAGGGTTTTCCCCCACAAGTGCGGACGGTAAACATGATATACGCAACCCACATCCCCAAAAGGGAGCGGAAGCGTGCACTCAGGGACGTATATGCGTTGGAGCCAGTCGCCCCAAAGTTCAACCCATGGTCCTCCTGCCCGATCACTTTCGATCGAAGGGACCACCCCACTAGCATCCATCACGGTGGATTCGCCGCATTGGTTCTAGACCCAATCATTGACGGATTTCACCTCACTAGAGTCCTCATGGACGGCGGCAGCATCCTGAACCTGCTTTATCAGGATACAGTGCGAAAAATGGGCATAGATCCCTCAAGGATTAAACCCACAAAGACGACCTTTAAAGGCGTCATACCAGGTGTAGAGGCCAGCGTACAGGCTCAGTTACACTCGAAGTGGTCTTCGGATCCCTGGATAATTTCCGAAGCGAGGAGTTAATCTTCGACATAGTCCCGTTTCGCAGTGGCTATCACGCCCTGCTCGGGCGAACCGCATTTGCAAAGTTCAATGCGGTGCCGCACTATACATACCTCAAGCTCAAGATGCCAGGCCCTCGAGGAGTCATTACAGTCAATGGAAACAATGAACGCTCTCTCCGAACAGAGGAGCACACGGCGGCCCTCGCGGCGGAAGTACAAAGTAGCCTCTCAAGGTAATTCTCCAGTCCGACTGGTAAACGTCCAGACACCGTCAAGCGCGTCCGGAGTAACCTACAACAAGACCGTCTGGCACGTTCCAAGCAAGCATAGCAGTGTGGCCCCAACCCCAGCCCTCGCGAGATTGTGAAACTAGTACCACGTGTAAATAATTATGCTCTGGAAATACCATGGGCATATGGGGAGGGGCACAACCACGGCACACCCAGAATGCGGCTCAACCACACTAGGGGCTCCCGATTTTGTCATTTCTCTTTTCTTACTTTCAGGACTCCACTCTCAGGAAGGCCTGTCCGGCAGTACAATCGCCGAACACACGATGCAACAGCCAGGGAGATAGCAAGCCACGTCGAATGTCCAGGTGGTCTCTATAACAAGCTAAATACCTGTCTTACTTAAAGTCTCGCAGCTTGCCCCTGGAGGGGGACATATCAAATAATCCCATCTCTTGCTTATCGCACTATTTGTATCATTCTGCTTTCATAGTAGCCCTTTAATAAACAATACATAGCTTTTGTCTATTATTGCATTCAATTTTATGTAAACATGTTCAGTTATGACATTATGCAACCGTACACTTTGGTACGGCCAATACACCAGGGGCTTAAGTACCCCGGAATACGGTGTGAGAAGACCGAACACTCTCATGAGTGCGGCACCCCGAACTTATAGCATTATATGCATTGGCTCCGAATCATGTCTTGGGTCAATAGTTGGGTTTGCCCGGCTCCCATGTTTTGGTACCTTACGTTCCGCTATATTGGCTAAGGTAGCGCTGGGAGAACTACTGCGATTGTGCCCCAGTTGAGCTGGGTTAACACCTCAGTAGAGAAAGCTAAAACAGACCGTCATGATAGGGCGAGAGCCGGTCGCTGTTTGAGAGGTTTTTCGAGTCCCTAAAGAGTTATGCCGCTTAGAATGAGGAGCTGGCTTTGTCCGGCCTAGGCGTGGATAGAGCCCCGAACTCGGTCTTCCGAATACTAGGGGCTTCACCGAAATTTAAAATTATAGAATTCTATGGCTAAGTGAGAGTGATAAAGCATTATAATTCAGATTGCCTTGTTCGTTGTGCTGAGCGCCTCCCTCGAAGGACCCAAGAATGGGAACAAGAGCGCTTAGGTTTATCCCGAACACCCCAGTACTCGTGGCATGGGGGCAGAAGCCGAGGACTTGCATCTCTCAGATTTAATAAACGGCCGCACAAAAGGTAATATTTTAAATTCAAAAAGCGTTGCTTAGCGCATATGAACAAGTTTTCAGCGCACAGGATAAACACAAGCGAGTTTACTCAAAAATTAAATCCTTGGAATATTTGTTCGCCACAAGGCGGGCACCCTTCAGGACGCCCTCATAGTACATCTCGGTCCTGCGATGCTCCTTCCCCTCCGGTGGCCCTTCTGTCACCAGCTTCTCAGCATCCAGCTTGCCCCAGTGCACTTTAGCACGGGCAAGGGCCCTACGGGCGCCTTCGATGCATACGGAGCGCTTGATGACTTCAAGCCATGGACAGTCATCCACCAGCCACCTCACCAGCCCAAAGTTGCTCCCAGGCATGGCCTCCCTAGGCCATAGCCGGCCTATAAGGCCCTTCGTGGCCTGTTCGGCTGCCTTATGGAGCTCGACCAGCTGCTTCAGCTGGTCGCTCAGGGGCACCGGGTGTCCGGCCGCAGCATACTAGGACCAGAACACCTTCTCCATCGAGCTCCCTTCCTCGGCCCAGTAGAATGCAGCGGTATCAGACACGCTGCGGGGCAGATCTGCGAATGCTCCTGGAGAGCTCCGGACTCGGGTAAGTAACAGGTAATTTACTCTCACGTGCTTGCTTTGCATAAAGAATGCCTTACCCGCCGCTATCTTCTTCATCGCCTCAATTTCCTGGACGGCCTTTTGGGCTTCGTCCTTGGCGGATTTGGTGCTCTCAAGGGCCGAGGCAAGCTCGGACTCTCGAGTCTTTGAGTCAAGCTCCAATCTCTCGTGTTTCTTCACAAGAGCATGGATCTCTTGCCGCACCTCCTCCGCCCGCGCCTCCTGCTTTTCTCGCTCGGTGCGCTCCACGGCCGCATTGTCTTTGGCCTTGGACAGCGCTTCCTTCAGGGTCGCCACCTCGGTTGTGGCCCCTGTAACATTCACGTTGGTCCTATCATTATTTGCAACCAGGTATTTTTTTTATACTTATATAAGGTACTACCTACCTTCCTTGTCCTCGAGCTGCTTCTTGGAACGGCCGAGCTCGTTCTCGGACCGCTCGAGGCTCTGCTTCAATGCATCGACCTCCGCAGTCAGTGCGGCAGAGGTCAGCAACGCAGCCTGCATTCCCATAGTGACATATTTATGTTAGACTCCTGCGTATATCTTTTCAGATCCTCAATCCGGCTTTTATTTCTAAACACCAAATTGAGCATCAGGGGCTACTGTCTATGCGGTAATATTTTTACATGTTTTGAATACATACCTCGAAGCCTGTTAGAAGGCTGGCACGGGCTTCTGTTAGCCCGCTCTTGGTGAACTGAACCTTCTGGATCACCGCACTCATAATACTGCGGTGCTCCTCATCGATGGAGGCGCCATTAAGCACCTCCAGCAAATTGTCCAGTGCCTCTGCTTGGATGGAGGCCGCCGGCATCGTAGGCTTGCCCTTCTTACGAAGGGGCCGCCTGCCGGACTCCGGAACCACTGAAGGTTCCGGTGCGGTGTCCGGCCCAGGGCCGGACTTAGATCCTTCTGGGGTTTTATCCCCTTTGGGCCTGGAGTCCGGGAGGTCGCCTTGCGGCGCCTCCAGGACCACCTCCTCCTGTCTTAGCCCCTTGTGGGACTCCACCTCGACATCGTCCGTAGGGCGAGGGGAGGTAGCAGTCGGGAGTGAAAGACAATTCACATCCGACAAATCCAGGGAGCCGCTCGACAAATCGCCGAGCTAAGCCTTGGGCGGACTGCCTGATTATATTCGGCGTCAGAAGGTACTGTGCAATAAAGGAATGCTATGAGTTATTCTGGTATCCAGATACTTACGATTTTGCCAGGGGCTTGGCCCTGGATGGCCACTCCTCTCCGCCGTCGTCGGCGTCGGAGGCGTAGTCCAGAAGAAGGGTCTTCCCCTTCTTGGACCCTCCGGCCTCCCTAGTTGGGGCGGTCTTCCTTCTCTTTCCTCCCCCCGTTGGAGGGTGTCGGTGTCAAAACCGGCGGATCTCGGGTAGGGGGTCCCGAACTGTGCGTCTAGGTGGATGGTAACAGGAGACAAGGGACACGATGTTTTACCCAGGTTCGGGCCCTCTTGATGGAGGTAAAACCCTACGTCCTGCTTGATTGATATTGATGATGTGGGTATTACAAGAGTAGATCTACCACGAGATCAAGGAGGATAAACCCTAGAAGATAGCCTATGGTATGATTGTTGTTCGTCCTACGGACTAAAACCATCCGGTTTATATAGACACCGGAGAGGGCTAGGGTTACATAGAGTCGGTTACAATGGTAGGAGATCTACATATCCGTATCGCCAAGCTTGCCTTCCACGCCAAGGAAAGTCCCATCCGGACACGGGACGAAGTCTTCAATCTTGTATCTTCATAGTCTTGGAGTCCGGAGTCCGGCCGATGATGATAGTTCGGCTATCCGGACACCCCCTAGTCCGGGACTCCCTCAGTAGCCCCCGAACCAGGCTTCAATGACGACGAGTTCGGCGCGTATATTGTCTTCGGTGTTTCCAAGGCGGGTTCTCCTCCATATTCCATGTGTTTGCCGAATAGGGTCCGGTTTCCTTATAAATGTTGTGCTCCTTGGCTTCTACGTCCAATAATGGCCCTCTTCCACGTGTCGTATGAATGCGAAAAGCCAGGGTATTTTTACGTTTTACCCCCTAGCTGCGCGAATAAGCTGCCTATAAGAGAGGCGGGGATCCAGATCCGAATCACACCATCCTCCTTCCGCAAGTACTTATCAAAGCGCATCTGACCAAAATCCATTCCAACATGGACAGTCGACGCGGCTCCTCCTCTCGCGCTCCCAGTCCTCAGCCAGGAGAGTGGAGGATATGTTCAGTCCCGCATAGCGAGTTAGTGACGCTCCAAGCAAAGGGATACCTTCCCCTAGCCTTTATGGTTCCGGTTCGAGCCGGACTGGCCACCTACAAGGGTGGGAAGCAGGCGGAGAGCGTCCCCAATCCCTCCAAAGGAGAGTGGGTATGCTTCGTCCCCTACCTAATAAGGGGACTCGGATTTCCCATACATCCATTTCTCCGGGGGCTCCTGGAGTTCTATGGACTCCAACTTCACCACCTCACACTTGCCTCCATCTTGCACATCGCGGGCTTTGTAGCTCTTTGTGAGCTATTCTTGGGCATCAAGCCCCATTTTGCACTATGGAAGAGATTGTTTTGCCTCGTACCCCATTCTCACGAGGGGTCGATATATCAAGTGGGCGGAGCCGAAATATGGCGCATCGCCGGGACCGGATATCTATCTGGAACCCCGAAAAAGGCATCCGAAGACTGGCCTTCGGAATGGTTCTATATGGAAGACGCCCCGCTGCCGGATCCAGTTCGGATCGGCCTCCCAGAGTTTAGCAACGCTCCTCTGAAGAAACGCCTAAGTTGGCGCCCGCGGAGCCCTCAACGGGAAGATGATAGGAGCATCCAATATCTGATGGGCCGGATAAGGTTACTGGCCCATTCCGGATTAACCATGATTGGAGTCATGGCCACATGCATTAGGCGAGGGGTGCAGCCGCTCCAATATAGGGGCCACCCCATGTGGGATTTCAACGGGGAGAATGACGCCACCCGTCATGGCCGCAAGGGGCCGGGACCGACCGCCGATCTGGTGAAGATCATGTCTGGCTTGTACAAGGGGGAGAAGGAGGACTTCCTCCGCACGAGTCCATTGAATGGATTCTCCATGAATAACCCTCGGAGCTGGGTAAGCGGACGTTTGTATATCCGATCCGTGCTTTCAAAGTTAAGTGTCTTACTTTATGATTTCGACACAGGAACTACGCCGGGATGTGGAGGGCATACAAAGCCCGACTCCACAACCCGAGGACCTGGGAAGATCCCTTGATCCGGCCTCCGGAAAGGATCCGGACATAAAGGTGGAGCTGATTGACGGGGTGTTCCACCAACTCAGCATAGACAATGCATTAGTCGCCATTACGGCTGACTACCCCGGTTTATCTTCGGCTTCCCAAGTGAGTACGACCAAAGTCCTGACACCATTACTTTTTTAATGCTTATTTCTGACCACCGTATACCAACGGTGCTTCGCAGGAGGTGCCTTTGCGGCGGGAAGCCGAGCCCGCGGCGACTGACCAACTAGGGTCAGTGCGGCCCAGCAGGCAGAGGAGGAGTGCGGCGCGAATCGAAACATCGCCGCAACGGTATGGCGCACCATTGTATTTAAGGGAAAGACTCCTGGGAGGTATATTAATGCTCATGATTCTTCCAGGAGAAAGACCGCTCGCCGGACTGTGCCCGGAGAGGTTGCCAACCAAGCCTCCGCCAGCCAGGCTCCAACACCTGGTCCGGAGGGGGAGGCGAGCGCAAGGCGCGAGCCGGATGCTCCTCCAACGGAGGATGCCGACAGGCTATCCGCCACCAGGTCTGAGGTGGAGAGCGCCATGAATCACAGGCGCCGTCGGACAGTTCTTCGTGACACGTGTTTCTCCCCAGAGGCGTTGAATGCCTTTAATGCGGGAGACGCGCACCTCCGTGCTGCTCAAGATGGTTTAACCAGAGCCACGGAGCAGTATGTGAAAGACATACGGGTGAGGAATTTTAATAGTTATATATGCCAGTAGCCCCCGAGACTTAAAATAGTTAAACTAACTGATTTAAGGATCATTTGTTATGCAGGATCTTACGGAGAAGAATACCCACCTGTCCCAGGAGCTTCAAGAATGCAAGGCCCAACTTGAGGCCGCACTAGCCGCCGCCGGGGGAGCCACAGAGACCCCCTCTGGTAATACGTATTTCAAAAAGATAAGTAGTTTATGAAGTGCGGCATGTGCGTTTAGTCTGACAATAATATTGCAGAGGGTGCCGGACTAGATCCGGACAAGCAACATCAGCTGCGCCAGCTAAAGGCCGGCGAGAAGGTGCTTATGAGGGTGCAGCAGGAGAGGAACAAACTCCAAGATGCCAACACCCAGCTGGGCGAAAAACTAAAAGATGTTCGGGTCCAGCTGTCTGACTCCGTAAAGGAGAATCGGCGGCTTCGTCGCGGCATTTACAGTAAGTGCTTGAGCAAACTCTTTTGAAAAGAAGAGTTCGGCGAGGAAGTCGATTGACAGAAATGTGTCTGTAGGTGTGCTCACGGGTCGTCCGGCGGAGGAAATGCCTGGTTCCACGGGTGACCTTCTTCCCGAGCTGCTGCAACTGCACGAACATGTCCGGCAGGCGATGAGCGGTGTCATTCAGGCCTTATGGCCATCCGTCTCCCTACCCGAGGGTCTTGGAGGGCTTGCTGAGAAGCTTCAGGGAGTACGGCAGCACTTCCATCTGTGGAAGATATTGGCCTGCCGTCAAGGCGCCAGGGAGGCCTGGGCCATGGTGAAGACGCGGTACACGAAGGCTGATCCAAACCACATGGCCGAGGTCGGACCTGTGGGGCCCGATGGGAAGGAGATCCCTTTGAGCCTGATGTACGGCCAAGTAGAGCCGGCCGCGAAATATTCCCAATGGGACTGTAAACTAGACAGCCTGTTAGATGGGATTGAAGAGGAGTACAATCAGTCAGTTTGATGATGTAATTTAAAATGACATGTAAAATGCCTTCTAGCCGGATTGTAGATCGTTTGTCTTTGCGGACCTTTTCGCTTCAACCTCGGGACCCAACAGTCCGGAGTGTGTCCGAATACCCTCACAGTTATACAAAAACCGGGGCATGCATGGAGACCAGGCATAGGGGTCATAAGTGCTTTATCAGACAAGTGCCCAACTAGCTATATTATATTACATGGTTAGTAAGAAACATCTTCCAGGGAGAATAGTTCCGTTAGGGGTTCCTTTCCCTGGGAGGCATGCCCTAAAGTGCATGTCCGGACTGCGAAAAGAGCAGAAAAAGCATCTGGGGGCAGATAAATAAATAGGTAATAAATCATCTTTCAAGTCACTGACCGAATATTGCCTTAAGAACGCTAGCCTTTGGCTTCACCCAGTCTGAGGTACACATCCGGCTGACCCGGCAGTAACAATCGCAGAGGTGCTCCCTTTACCTCCTAGCCGAACAATCGGGAACGTAGGGGTAAGCATAGGAGCCAGGCAACCCAGCTTGGCCAAAACTTAAGTCATATCGATGCATATAATGGTGAGTAAAAGGTACATGCGGAAGTATGACATATGTGTTGGGCATGAAGCCCGTATAAATACGCTTCTGTTAAAGAAGCCCCCAGGTATAACGAGTGCGAGTAGCACATCAAGTGTCTGCGAACAATGCGCAGATCAGCCATCAAAGGCTTTTACTGAAAGAGGGAGGAAAAAGGAGGGAAACAAAAGACAGCGAAAAAAAATATGAAAGGTGGACGGAGGAAGGAGACGAACTCTGAGTCCGGCGCTAGGCATAGAATCTTCGGAGACGGGCTGCGTTCCATGGGTTCGGCTCGAGTCGGTTGTCAGATGCGTTGCATAGACAGTATGCACCACCGGTAAGGACTTGGCTGATGATGAAGGGACCTTCCCATTTGGGCTTAAGTTTGTCCTTTTTCTTGTCCGGCAGGCGTAGAACTAGCTCGCCAACATTGTAAGTTTTGGCCTGTACTTCTCTGCTTTGATATCTTTGAGCCTGCTGCTGATAGAATGCGGAACGGGATTTTGCCATGTCGCGCTCCTCCTCTAAGGCGTCCAAACTGTCCTGCCGATCCAACTCGGCTTCTCTTTCTTCGTACATGCGCACGCGAGGTGAGTCATGAATTATATCGCAGGGCAAAACTGCCTCTGCGTCGTATACCATAAAAAATGGTCTGAATCCGGTAGTGCGGTTTGGCGTGGTCCGCAGCCCCCAGAGTACGGAGTCGATCTCCTCTACCCAGTGTGTGTTAGATTCCGTGAGGGACCGCACTAATCTGGGTTTAATGCCGCTCATGATTAGACCATTTGCTCATTCGACTTGACCGTTAGTTTGAGGGTGATAGACTGAAGCGTAGTCGAGCTTGATGCCCATGTTTTTGCACCAGAGTTTAACCTCGTTGGCCGTGAAATTTGTGCTGTTATCAGTGATGATGCTGTGGGGGATGCCAAAACGGTGTACTACCCCGGATATGAAGTCTATCATGGGTCCGGATTCTGCCGTTTTAACTGGCTTGGCCTCTATCCATTTGGTGACTTTGTCCACCATGACCAATAAGTATTTTTGCTTGTGGGTTCCCCCTTTAAGGGGACCAACCATGTCAAGCCCCGAGACCGCGAACAGCCAAGTGATGGGTATAGTTTTGAGGGCGGTGGGTGGCATGTGGCTTTGATTAGCAAAGAGCTGGCAACCGACGCATCGTTGGACCAAGTCCTGAGCATCTGCCCGGGCTGTCGGCCAATAAAATCCTGTATGGAAGGCCTTGCCTACAAGGGCCCGGGCTGCAACGTGGTGCCTGCCGAGTCCGGCGTGAATTTCAGCCAGGAGATTTCGCCCTTCCTCTTCGGAGATACACCTTTGAAGGACTCTGGTTGTGCTTTTCTTATAAAGTTCTCCCTCATGGACGTTGTAGGCTTTAGATCGCCGAACTATGCACTGGGCCTCATTTTGGTCTTCGGGAAGTTCCTGCCTAATTAAGTAGGCTAGGAATGGTTCCGTCCACGGGGCAATTACTGCCATTATTTCGTGGGCTGAAGGTGTTATTTCATTGGCTGAGCCACCGATTGTGTCAGAATGTTCCGTGTTGGGTGGTGCAGTTGGTTCCGGGTTGTTACTTCCGGACTCCTCTTCCCAGAATACGGATGGCTTAAAGAGCCGCTCCAGGAAGATGTTTGGAGGGACGGTGTCGCGTTTTGCGCCGATGCGTGCCAACACGTCTGCTGCCTGGTTATTATCCCGGGATACATGGTGGAATTCGAGTCCTTCAAACCGTGCTGACATTTTTAGGACGGCGTTACGGTAGGCTGCAATTTTCCGATCCTTGGCGTCAAAGTCTCCAATTCCTTGGGATATTGCGATGTTTGAATCCCCGCACACCTCTAGGCGTTGAATACCCATGGAGATTGCCATCCGGAGACCATGTATAAGGGCCTCGTATTCGGCTGCGTTGTTGGAGTCCGTGTACATTATTTGAAGTACGTATTGGACTGTGTCTCCGGTTGGGGACGTCAAGATGACGCCAGCCCCCAAGCCGGCCAACATTTTGGAGCCGTCAAAATGCATGATCCAATTGGAGTGTGCGCCGTACTCTTTAGGGAGTTCGGCTTCGGTCCATTCGGCGATGAAGTCAGCCAAAACTTGCGACTTTATAGCTCGTCGTGGTTTGTAGGTTATGTCAAATGGTAAGAGCTCAATGGCCCATTTTGCAATCCTGCCCATCGCGTCGCGGTTGTTTATAATATCGTTGAGAGGTACTTCGGAGGCCACTGTTATGGAACACTCTTGAAGGTAGTGTCGCAGCTTCTGGGATGCCATGAACACCGCGTACGCTATCTTTTGATAATGTGGGTACCGGGACTTGCATGGAGTTAAGACAGTGGATACGTAGTACACTGGTTTTTGAAGAGGGAATTTGTGCCCTTCTGTTTCTCGTTCGACGACGAGTACCGCGCTGACAACTTAATGTGTTGCCGTGATATATAATAACATCGGTCCACCCAGGTTGGGCGCGGCCAGGACTGGATTTGTTGCCAATATGGGCTTAATTTCTTTGAGTCCGGCCGTGGCAGCATCCGTCCATTCGAAGTGTTCGGTGCGCCGGAGGAGGCGATAGAGGGGCAGTGCCTTTTCTCCCAAACGGGAGATGAAGCGGCTTAGAGCCGCCATGCATCCAGTTAGTTTTTGTATTTGTTTGAGGTCTTTTGGGATATCCAATTGTGACAGAGCTTGGATCTTGGCTGGGTTTGCTTCAATTCCTCTACCGGATACAATGAAGCCCAAGAGCTTTCCGGCTGGTATGCCGAAAACACATTTTTCCGGGTTGAGCTTAATGTCATATGCTCGGAGGTTGTCGAATGTAGGCCTCAAATCGTCTACTAGAGCTTCGACGTGTTTGGTTTTAACGACCACATCGTCTACGTATGCCTCCACTGTTTTGCCTATCTGGATAGCCAGACATGTCTGAATCATGCCCTGATATGTTGCGCCGGCGTTTTTGAGTCCGAAGGGCATTGTGTTGAAGCAGAATGGTCCGTATGGAGTAATGAATGCCGTTGTGGCCTGGTCTGTTTCCGCCATCTTGATTTGATGGTATCCGGAGTATGCGTCGAGGAAGCACAATGAATCGTGCCCTGCGGTAGCATCGATGATTTGGTCGATGCGGGGGAGGGGGAAAGGATCCTTTGGACAGGCCTTGTTAAGGTCTTTGAAATCGACACAAAGGCGCCAGGATTTGTCCTTTTTGGTACCATTACCAGGTTTTCTAGCCAGTCCGGATGTTTTATATCTCTGATGAATCCGGCTTCTGAGAGTTTGGCTAGCTCCTCTCCCATTGCCTGTCTTTTGGTTTTGGAAAATCACCGAAGAGCCTGTTTGACTGGCTTGAATCCTTTTAGGATATTTAGACTGTGTTCTGCCAGCCTGCGTGGGATTCCTATCATATCTGAAGGGTGCCAGGCAAAAATGTCCCAATTTTCCCGAAGGAATTCTCGTAGTGCGGCTTCTACATCAGGGTTTAATTGTGCCCCAATGGAGGCCGTCTTTGTGGGGTCCGTTGGATGGACCTGGAATTTGACTATTTTGTCTGCTGGTTTAAAAGAGGTGGACTTAGATCTCTTATCGAGTATCACATCATCCCTATTCACCATGGAGCGCAGCGCAGTGAGTTCCTCTACCGCTAGGGCTTCGGATAGTGCCTCTAGGGCTAGTGCGGCTGTCTTATTTTCAGTGCGGAGTGCTATATCTGGATCACTGACAAGAGTGATGATTCCATTGGGCCCGGGCATTTTAAGCTTCATGTACCCGTAATGGGGTATAGCTTGGAAAATTGTGAATGCCTCTCGCCCTAACAAGGCGTGATATCCGCTGCCGAACGGGGCCACTTGGAACGTGACCTCCTCGGACCTGTGATTTTTCCTGTGCAGCGTACTTCCCAACTAGGGATTATTCCTCTAAAGGTTGTGTTGCTTCGCTCAATGCGGCTCCAGTCTATTTCCATTTTTTGGAGGGTTTCCTCGTATATGAGGTTTAATCCGCTGCCGCCATCCATGAGTTCTTTGGTAAGACGAAAGCCGTCCACTATCGGACTGAGGACCAATGCGGCTGGTGCTCGGGCTGTTCGGAATTTAGGTTCGTCGCTGGCATTGAAGGTGATAGCCGTGTTGCTCCATGGATTTGTTGTTGCTACTTGGTAGACTTCGACGAGGCTGCGGATTGTTCGTTTCCACATATTATTTGATGCGAAAGTCTCGAAGACTGTTAATACCGTACTGGTACTGTTGGGCTGGTTACCCGAGGCTACAAAACCTTCGCCACTTTTGGCCACCTGCCGTAGTATCCAACATGCTCGAAGGCTATGTGTTGGAGTGGCGCCCTCTGTACTATGGATTTTACAGGGTCCGTTGAACCATCCCTCCAGTACGGTTCCGTGCCCTTTAGGGGGTTTTTGCGTTTTGGTTTTTGACCCAGGTGCTTGAGTATGACGCACCCTTTTATTTCGAACTAGGGTTATGTTCAGGGCCGGATTGTCCCAAAACCTGGTTTCGGTTTTCTAGGCACTCTCCATCGCACAGTATTTTTGTACTATGGTCGCCAGGTCAGCGAAGCGTGTAACTTCACAACGACTTATGGCGTTCATGATTCCCTTGTCCGTGCAATTGTTGCAGAAAATTGAGATTGCGCTTTCCTCACGGCAGTCCTTTATCCTGTCCATAACCAGGAGGAATCTGGCCCAGTAATGATGTACTATTTCATCAGGCTCTTGCCGTATTTGAGATATATCGCTTATGTTTGGGTGGGCGGGCGGAATTAAATTTGGAACCCCTCCCAATCTGAGGCTCAAAGGCCGAGAAGTTTCCGGATTTGGAAGCTTGGATTGCTGGATGTTATCCAACAAATCTGGTCTGATGCCTGACTTTAGGTTCAGTACTTGATTGACGTCCGTCCCTCCGCGGGAATCCGGCATGGAGGTATCGGGAATCCGGACATAACTGGTCTTTAACATAGAAGAAGAGTCGCCGCGTTGTTCCTCTACCACAGCAACGTGGTGGGTAGCCTGGGGAGAGTTAATTTCTCTTAGAATGGTTTTAAGCCCGATCTGATCATAGTCTGTAGCGATTCCCAGGGCGGCGATGCGATCCAAGAGCTCATTTACGGAGGAGAGCTCTATCGGATCTAGCTGCTCGGCGAATTCCGAGTTGACGTGAAGATCGCTTTTGATGACTTAAGAGGTCATTGTCGGAGCGGTGGCCGAACAGGCGGTCATAAGAAAACCACCTAGCCGGATAGTTTGGCCGGTGGCCAAAGCTCCCATGGCGACGGCGCCGTCTTTAAAGACGGGAAAATGCATCTCTCCTGATTGCGACGGCACAGAGGAACTCTCAATGAAAGCACCAATGTCGGTGTCAAAACCGGCGGATCTCGGGTAGGGGGTCCCGAACTGTGCGTCTAGGCGGATGGTAACAGGAGACAAGGGACACGATGTTTTACCCAGGTTCGGGCCCTCTTGATGGAGGTAAAACCCTACGTCCTACTTGATTGATATTGATAATGTGGGTATTACAAGAGTAGATCTACCACGAGATCAAGGAGGCTAAACCCTAGAAGCTAGCCTATGGTATGATTGTTGTTCGTCCTACGGACTAAAACCATCCGGTTTATATTGACTCCGGAGAGGGCTAGGGTTACACAGAGTCGGTTACAATGGTAGGAGATCTACATATCCGTATCGCCAAGCTTGCCTTCCACGCCAAGGAAAGTCCCATCCGGACATGGGACAAAGTCTTCAATCTTGTATCTTCATAGTCTTGGAGTCCGGCCGATGATGATAGTTCGGCTATCCGGACACCCCCTAGTCCGGGACTCCCTCAGAGGGGGAGAGGCTTCTTCTTCCACCTCCTCGTCTTCGGAGGAGGAGCGCACTTCGGGGTCGTCGGGCGATGAGTCCGACACCACCAGGCGCCGGAGCTCCTTCGAGTTCCCGTGGCCTTCTTCTCCGGCACCACGTGAGGTGCCGGAACCAGCAGCTTTGCCAAGCGGGCGTCTGCTGGGCCTTTGGGCAAAGGAGCCGGACAGTCAATCTTTCCGGACTTCTTCTGCCAGTCCTGCTAAAGGAATGGGAGCTTAAATCCCGCATAGAGTCAAACTATGAAAAACAAGTACCATGTAATGGGTAAACTAAGATTACCGTGCTGGTTTGGCGCTTCGCGCAGAATCCGCAATCCTAGGTAATGGGAGGGTGAACCTCGAAGCTCTTGAAAAGCACCTTCCAAGCATCTTCGTGCGTTGTGTCGAAGAGCCTGGACAAAGTTTGGTGCTGGGTCGGCTCGAATTCCAACAAATTAAAAGCGCGTCGTTGACACGGGAGGATCCGGCGGAAGAGCATGACCTGGACTACGGTGACAAGTTTAACCTTCCTGTCGATCAGGTCTTTGACGCAGGTTTGGAGTCCGGTCAACTCTGCCGAATTACCCCATGATAGGCCCGTCTCTTTCCATGAGGTGAGCCGTGTGGGGATGCCAGATCGGAATTCGAGGGCCGCTGCCCATTCAGGGTCACGCGGCTCGGTGATGTAGAACCACACCGATTGCCACCCTTTGATGGTTTCCACAAAGGAGCCCTCGAGCCATGTGTCGTTGGGCATCTTGCCCACCATGGCGCCTCCGCACTCCCCTTGTCGGCCGCCCACAACCTTCGGCTTGACACTGAAGGTCTTTAGCCATAAGCCGAAGTGGGGCTTGATGCGGAGGAAGACCTCGCACACGACGATAAACGCCGAGATGTTGAGGATGAAGTTCGGGGCCAGATCGTGGAAATCCAGGTCGTAGTAGAACATGAGCCCCTGGACAAATGGGTGAAGAGGGAAGCCCAGTCCGCGGAGGAAATGGGGGAGGAACACCACCCTCTCATGGGGCCTGGGGGTGGGGATGAGCTGCCCCTCATCCGGGAGCCGGTGCACAATGTCGTTAGACAAGTATCCATCCTTCCTCAACTTTTTGATGTGCCTCTCCGTGACAGAGGTGGCCATCCACCTGCCTCCCGCTCCGGACATGGCTAGAGAAGGTTGAGGTGGGAAGTGCGGACTAGGGCGCTGGAGCTCGAGTGCACGGAAATTGATAAGCAAAGGAGGAATAAGTTGTAGATGGAAAGGGTGGATCCTTATCCCCTTATATGGGCGGCCGAAACTATGTGCCCCCGCCAGCCTGGTAAAACTCGCTTATCTCCCAAGCGCCGTGATTAATGGCGCGGTTGGGTTACCCACGCCCGTATTGATGAGAATCCCGGAATAAGGGGACGCGATCTCTTCTTTGACAAGATGTGCCAAGGAAATCGCCTCGCTAAACGTGCTGAGATGGGACAGTAAAACGATTCGAATAAAGGCTTGGCCGTGGCATGATGTCACGCTATGGAATACGTCAGCAGATTAGATTTGTGCAGATATTATTCTCTCTACGGTGGTATGTGGAACTTATTTTGCAGAGCCGGACACTATCCTTGTGTTCAAACATCTTTTATGAAGTATTCGGAGGAGAACCCGCCTTGGAATGCCGAAGACAATTTGCGCACCGGACTCGTCGTCATTGAAGCCTGGTTCAGGGGCTACTGAGGGAGTCCTGGATTAGGGGCTGTCCGGATAGCTGGACTATGACCTTTGGCCGAACTCCCAGACTATGAAGATACAAGATTGAAGACTTCGTCCCGTGTCCGGATGGGACTTTCCTTGGCGTGGAAGGAAAGCTTGGTGATACGGATATGTAGATCTCCTCCCATTGTAACCGACTCTGTGTAACCCGAGCCCTCTCCGGTGTCTATATAAACTGGAGGGTTTTAGTCCGTAGGACGAACAACAATCATACCATAGGCTAGCTTCTAGGGTTTAGCCTCTCTGATCTCGTGGTAGATGTACTCTTGTACTACCCATATCATCAATATTAATCAAGCAGGAGTAGGGTTTTACCTCCATCGAGAGGGCCCGAACCTGGGTAAAAACATCGTGTCCCTTGTCTCATGTTACCATCCGCCTAGACGCACAGTTCGGGACCCCCTACCCGAGATCCGCTGATTTTGACACCGACAGTACTCTCAGATCGTGCGCGACGAACCACGCCAGAATGTTGAAGACCCCGGGCGTCACTATCGGTGTCAAAATCGATGGATCTCGGGTAGGCGGTCCCGAACTATGTGTCTAAGGCTAATGGTAATAGGAGGCGGGGGACACGATGTTTACCCAGGTTCGGGCCCTCTCTATGGAGGTAATACCCTACTTCCTGCTTGATTGATCTTGATGATATGAGTATTACAAGAGTTGATATACCACGAGATCGTAGAGGCTAACCCTAGAAGCTAGCCTATGATTATGATTGTTCTTGTCCTACGGACTAAACCCTCCGGTTTATATGGACTCGGAGGGGGCAAGGGTTACACAGAGTCTGTTACAGAGAAGGAAATCTACATATCCGAATTGCCAAGCTTGCCTTCCACGCAAAGGATAGTCCCATCCGGACACGGGACAAAGTCTTCTATCTTGTATCTTCATAGTCCAACAGTCCGGCTAAAGTATATAGTTTGGCTGTCCGAGGACCCCTAAATCCAGAACTCCCTCAGTAGCCCCTGAACCAGGTTTCAATGACAATTGAGTCCGGAACGTAGATTGTCTTCGGCATTGCAAGGCCGGTTCCTTCTCCGAATAGTCCAAAGTAGATTTTGAACACAAGAATCATGTCCAGCTCTGCAAAACAAATTCCACATACCACCGTAGAGAGTATAATATTTCACGAATCTAATCTGCTGACAGTTTCTTCATAGCATGACATCACACCGCAGCCCGGTTATTATTCGAACCGTTTTATCAACCTGCCACTACACGTTTCACGAGGCGGTTTTATGGGCACGTCTTGTCAAAGCACAGATTGTGTCCCCTTATCACGGGATTCTCATCAATACGGGCGTGGGTAACCCAACCGTGCCACTAGCACGGTGCTTGGGGAATAAGCGAGTTTTAGGGCATGTAGGGAGGCACATGATCTAATTGCCTTTATAAAGGGATAAGGGTTTCCCTCTTTCACCCACGCCTTCTCCTTCCCCTGCTCATCCATTCTCGAGCTCCCACGCCCAAGCTTTCGCCTTCTCAGCAAAAAACATTCCGAACATGTACAGCGTGGGAGGAAAGTGGATGGCCTCCTCTGTTAAGAAGGAGGACGTCAAGAAGCTCCGGGAGGCCGGATACTTGTACAAGGACATCGCGCATCGGCTTCCGGCCAAGGGGCAGGTCGTCCCTACCCCGGAGCCCCAGGAAAGGATAGTATTCCTCTCCCACTTTGTCCGCGGGATGGGATTCCCCCTCCACCCATTCGTCCACGGACTAATGTTCTACTACAGGCTAGATTTCCATGATTTAGCCCCCAACTCCATCCTCAACATCTTGGCATTTATTGTCATGTGTGAGGCCTTTCTCCGCATCCTACCTCACTTTGGCCTATGGCTGAAGACTTTCAATGTGAAGCCAAAAGTGGTGAGCGGCCAACATGCGGAGTGCGGAGGCGCCATGGTGGGCAAGATGCCCAATGTCACCTGGCCCGAAGGCTCCTTTGTGGAGACCATAAATGGGTGGCAATCGGGGTGGTTCTACATCACCGAGCCGAGCGACACCAACTAGGTGGCAGCCCCTGAATTCTGATCCGGCGTCCCCATGTGGCTCACCTCCTGGCAAGAGAAAGGCCTAGCCTGGGGCTCAGCAGAAGAACTGACTGGACTCCAGACATGTGTTCAAAACATGGTGAGCAAGAAAATCAAGCTTGTCAACGTGGTCCAAGTCATGCTCTTCCGCCGGATTCTTCCGTGCTAGAGGCGGGTTTGTAATTTGTGGGAGTTCAACCTGGCCGAACACCAGACGCTGCTAGAGCTCTTCGGCACGACACACGAAGACATCTGGAAGGTGCTCTTCAAGGCCAGCGAGATACCCCCCTCCCACGACCGAAGATCGCGGACTTAGTGCAAAACGCCAAGCTAATCTGGTAAGTTTTCATATTTGCAAGACATGCCTTTTTACTAACATGTCTGCGAGAGGAATCTAAGCCTCCATGCCAATCTTTCAGGCCTGGGTAACGATAGTGGAGCAGATCAATTGTCCGGCTCCGCTACCTGAAGATCCAAAATCACCTCTCCTGATGAGGATGCTATTTCCAGCGCCCTATGAGGTGCCGGAGAAAAAGGCCAAGAAGATGGCTACGGGGACCAAAGATGGTCTCCGACATAAGGGTGCTTCGGACATGACGTCCGAAGACACCGACGGGAACTCCTCCATAGAAAACGATGAGGAGGAGGAGGAATCCGTCCTCCCCTACTGGGGGGAGGAAGAAGAGGAAGGCCTCCACACATGGGGAGGCCGAGACATCCAAGAAGGGAAAAAATTTCCTTCCGGACTACTCCACCGCAGCTACCAACATCGGCGAGGAGTGGGAGCCCAGGGTCAAGCCCCTGGCCAAATCTTAAGTATCCGGACACACTATTATCCTTGGTCTATTTGCTTTATCGCTTCTTACCGTGCCACACATGCACCTGCAGTCCGGCCAAATCCAACATCGGGATATCCTCCTCTTCGGAGGGATCGTTGGACCCGGCGGCGATGAATAGCGAGTCTCTTCCGACGGCTTCCTCCCCCAAGGCTGCCGACAACACCGAGGTGTTGTCTCGAAGGATACCGGGCCAAGGGGAGACCATTCTAGAGATGCCGGAGGGTGAAATACCGGCTGCCGAACAAATGGGGGGCAAGGCCCCCATGGACACCAAGAATGGGGGCCGTAGCCAGTTTGGCCCCCAGCCGAATTCGGCTCCGTAAACCCAAGTGGTTCCGGATTCAGGAAAGCGGGCCCTCCATAACAAGGGGGCGAGCCGTCTGTACCGATGACCCCTGTCCATCCAGAGGCACCGGACAGCTTGCTGGAAGTGCTTCGTAGCGCTTCCATTGATGAAGAACATCGTACTCTAATGAGTGTGGTGATTGAGAAGATCGAGTCGGCCAAGAGCGGACTGACCGAAGCCTGCGCCAGCCTTCTAACAGGTTTTGAGGTAAGTAATAAAACTGTGAAAAGATGTCACAGTATAGACATTAGCCCCTAATGCTCTATTAGGTGTTCGGAAAGAAAAGTCGAATAGAGGATCAAATAATAGTCGCAGGAGTCTAACAAAAGATGTCTACGTGAATAAGAAGGTGTTGCTGCTAGCCGCTGCCGCCCATTCTATGGAGGTCTCTGGACTAAAGCAGAGCCTGGAGCGGACCGAGGGAGAGCTCGGCCTCATGAAGAGGCAGCTGGAGGAGAGCCAAGGTATGTAGTACCCTGCATGTATACTTATGAATGATAAATGGTCCATGCTGATGAAAGAGTTATGAACTTTTTGTAGGGGCTACGACCGAGGTGGCATCCCTTAAGAAGGCGTTAGCCAAGGTCGAAGACAAAGCGGCCAAGGAATGCGCCGCGTGCGAGAAGTAGGAGGCCCGTGTCAACGAGGTACAGCAAGAGCTCCAGGATGCCGTTAAGAAGTACGAATCCTTGGAGCGTGACTCAAAGACTCAAGAGTCTGAGCTTGCCAAGGCCCTCCAGAGCGTGCAAGACGCCAGAGCCGAATCCCAGAGGGCCCTCCAGGAAGTCCAGGCAGCCAAAAAGATTGTGGTGGGCAAAGCTTTTCTTATGCAAAGCAAGCATGTGAAGGAAACATTCTTTTTACCCAAATTCGGAGTTCTCCAGGAGAGTTTGTGGATCTGCCGCGCAGCATATCAGATACCCCATAGTTCTACCAAACCGAAGAAGGGAGCTCGACAGAGAAGCTGTTCTGGCCTCAGTACCTTGGGCCAGAACATCCGATGCCCTTGAGCGACCAGCTGAAACAGCTAGTCGAGCTGCACAAGGCGGCCAAACTGGCCATGAAGGACCTCATAGTCCGGTTATGGCCTGTCGAGCCTCTGCCTAGCAGCTACTTCGGACTCGTGAAGCGGCTTGTGAGTGCATGCCCACGACTTGATGTCATAAAGTGGTCGGTGTGCATTGAAGGTGCGCAGATGGCCTTTGCCCGTGTGAAGATGCATTGGGCGAAGATGGATGCCATGGCGCTGATGACTGAGGGACCGCCAAAGGGCAAGGAGCACCGTTGACCCGAACTGTATTATGACCGTGTCCTAGAGGGGTCCCACCTTGTGGTGGAGCAATGTGCGAAGGATGTAATCTTTGAATGAATACATTCATTTTATCCTATCCTGTAATATAAAACAAGTTCTCTACGCAATATATTACCTGCTTATTTAAAATTGTCCCTCCCGTGCGGCCGTTTATGAAATTTGAGACTTGTCCACTCGTCAGCTTCTGCCCCCATGTACCTAGTATAGGGGTGTTCGGAATAAATCTAAACACTCTTTATCCAAGTCTTTGGTCCTTTAAGGAGGTGTTTATCGCAACGAACAAGGCAATCGGACTATACGGCTTTATCACTCTCACTTAGCCATAGGAGTTCTATAACTTTAAATTTTGGCGAAGCCCCTAGTATTCGGAAGGCCGAACTTGGGGCGCTATACACGCCTAAATCGGGCAAAAACCGATTCCTCGCATGAAGCGGAAAAAATCTTTAAGGATTTTGAGACCTCTCGAACAGCGACCAGCTCTCGCCGCATCATGACAGTTAGTTTTTGGCTTTCTCTACTGAGGTGCTCGTCCGGAAGAACCAGGACACAATCGTAGTAGTTCTCCCTATGCCGCCTTAGCCGATATAGCGGAACGTAAGGTAGCAAAACATGGGAGTCGGGCAAACCCAACATTTGACCAAAGACATGATTCAGAGCTAATGCATATAATGATATAAGTTCAGTGTGCCGAACTATACTATAAAGTGTTCGTACTTTCTTGCCGTGTTATGGGGTACACTGAAGCCCCTGGAGAATTAAAGTGTACCAGATTGTACGAATGCAGGAAATACAAAGACAAGGAATAAGTTAAGTAAAGAGCAAACGCTTCAAGTTATTTTCCATTGTAATTTGAATAATACGTCAAAGTGTGTTTGTACCAATAGTGCGAGAAGCGAATAAGACTATTTAACATGCCATTACCAAGAGCGGGCTGCATGCAGGTATGTAAAACAGGAATAACGATCGTTAGCAGAGACCACCTGGGAATTCCCTTATACGTCAAAGCCCCTTGCTTCTCTTGGTGTATCCTTCCGCGATGGGTCCGATGATCAGGTTATCAGAAAAAGCCTCAAGAAGAGAAAACCTGAAAGGAGAAGAAAAAATGAAGGTATGCGGATCCAGGAGCGGTTGATCCGCGGTGTGGACCGTAGTCTAGTTCTGCCTCTATCTATGCCCATGGTATTTTAAGTGCATAGTTATGTACGTGTGGCACGAATTTTACCGCTTGATTGGGACTAGAACTGAGGCTGAATTGCTAAGTTAGCTCTAGAGAGCCGGACGGTTCTACTACAGAGTAGTTCAGACTCGTTTGAGGTTTTCCGGGGGCTTTATTGCCGAATTGAGGCTCTGCCTAAGAAGGCTGCTCTGTGCTTCTGCTGCAAGGGCCGCGGTGTGCTCCTCAGTATGGAGGGAGCATTCCGTATTCCCATCGACTGTTATGACACCGCGAGGTCCGGAAATTTTGAGCTTGAGGTAAGCATAATGTGGTACCGCATTGAATCGAGCGAATGCGGTTTGTCCAAGTAGTGCATGATAACCACTACGGAAGGGCACGATGTCGAAGATTAACTCTTCGCTTCGGAAATTATCCGGTGATCCGAAGACCACTTCCAGTGTGATTGAGCCTGTACAACAGGCCTCTACACCTGGTATGACACCTTTAAAGGTGGTTTTGGTGGGCTTGATCTATCACAGCCTGGTTTTTTCCCTCTTTTCTTTGCTTGATTTTCAGCTGAGTTGATTTTGGATTTGGAATTTTGAATCATTCCATTTGGACTTGACCACTTGGGTATCCCTTGATTTTCACCCAATTGTTCCCTCTCCTCCTCAAATCCATCATTTCAACCCTGGCCAACCCAAGAACATTAATTGGAATATTTTTCTTAAATGAAAAATATTCATTTTTGCCTCCAAAATCCTAGCTAAACTCCTTGACCTCCAAAGCAACCCTCATTTCTGTTGCCCCAAAAATCCTGAGAAAAATCCCAAATATTCTTTGGACCCTAGGGCACATTTCTGAGCAAAAATATTTCACCACTCTTTGGAATATTTTGTCTACAGAAAATAAAATCACTTCTGGGCTGAAATGGTAGTTTCTACAGCAACTACCTTTTTACTAGCTGCAATGTAGCTGGTTTTCCCTGAGCTTATTTACCTTAGTAAGAGTCAGTAAAACCCCAAAGCTCAGCCCTTGAATCCATGTGGTTTGACCACAATAACTCCCCAAAGTTCCTGCCCAGTAACTTAACTCATCACCATTTTACTTCTACTGCACCTGGAACCAAACCGAGCCATGGTAACAGCTAAGTTTACTAAGGACTACACGCCAGACATCCTTGTTAGTGCGTAGGTGGCCTGATGTCACGGTCCACGAGGTGTCCACATTCGTCCGACCGTGCTGCATGCCAAACGCGCACTCTGTCCGTCGCCAGCGCCTCTATGAAGCGTGTGCTCACTGCTCGGCTGGCCAAAGTGTGTCCCCCCTCGCCTCCATCCTCGTCTCCACCCTCATAACTCCACCCTGCCGCTCGCCGATGCCAGAGCCTGCCGCAGCGAGCACGGGCACGGTCTGGCCAACGGCACAGTGCGCGCGCACTGTGTTCGTCTCTTTTCCCCTCGTTCATGTGCTCGTCCGCGCCCGCGTACAGTTGCTGCGTGACCTCCGTCGCCTTCTCCATCGCCCTCTGGCACCGTTCGTCGCCGAGCGCCGGGGACAGATGTCCTCCGGCGGATCCCGAGCCCTCCTCGCCGCCCCACCTATAACCCCCCTCTCCGCAGCCTCCTGGAGCATCGCAACTCACCCCCACTCCCTCCTAGAGCCACTATAAGCCGCAGCCCGGCAGGGCAGGCCGCGGGCTGCCGTCCCCGAGCCGAGCTCGCCAGCGATCCCCTCTGGATCGTTCCCGTAGCTCCGGCCTCTCCCAAGCCAAGGTGACCCCGCCAGGGCCTCCGCCTCTCCTGCGTGAAGCCAATGCGCCTAGCTAGAGCCCCTGGAGCCGCCCCAAGCCATCATCTTCTTCAACTCCGGCAACCTCCGCCCTCTGTCACCGCTGGAGAGGAAAAATCCGACACCGCCCGGCTACCGTTAGCCACGCTACGGGTACGGGCAGGTGCGGAATGGCCTTCTCCGTCGATCCCTCCCTCTCGTTTGCCTCCAAGAAGTCTCATCGCCGGCGTGAGCTCCGGCAAATCGCCGTTCCCCTCTGTTTCCCTCTCCCTCCCTCCGGCCTGACTAGCAGGGCCCGCTAGTCAGCCACTCACTACACGCGCGAAGCGGTATGAGTGGTGGCGCCCCGGGAGAGTACGCCTTCGACGTCACCCCCCCCCTCTGTTTTTTCTTTTTCAAATTCATTTAAATTCCAGGAGACTTCAAATGGCCAGAACTTTTATTCTACAAGTCCAAATGCAGTGATTCTTTTTGCATCGTGTTCTGTGTCCAAAAATCTAACAGCACCCAAGAGATAGGATTTTTCCTTGCAGTCTAGATTCTCTGGCAATTTTCAGAAGATTTTTTGATATTTTTCTTTTGTGGTTTTTGAATATTTTCAGAAGAACCAGCTTGTCTTGAGGATCACCAGGAGCTTTGTGAACCTCATCAGTGCTAAGGCAAGCTACAGTAACATCTTTATGGTGCCACTTCAATATTTATGATTTTTCATACTTGAGCCTAGGATTATTGATGCATTTAAATTAGTTATAAAATAAATATATTCTGTTATATGCTTGTTATGTTAAAATACTTGAACTTC
This sequence comes from Triticum aestivum, assembly GCF_018294505.1. NCBI lineage: Eukaryota > Viridiplantae > Streptophyta > Magnoliopsida > Poales > Poaceae > Triticum > Triticum aestivum. The sequence goes on along the minus strand of NC_057801.1, from coordinate 161,435,999 downwards.
GGAATGTTTGAAGTAAATATGGTTGGCAAGATAAGGAGAACTTAGTTGCAAGTGATAAATAAATAATATGGTCATAGAGTTTGATGATTAATTTAAATATTATTTTTGCATGAGGTATAATGATGATAATGCTAGAAATGGTTCTGGTATAAGTAAAGAGAGGTTTTAAACAAAATAGTACTATGAGTTTATGATGGCTCCGTAGGAGCGTGGTTGGTGCAGTCTTTGCACGGTTATGTGATGCATATGTTAAGTGATGCATAGTATGGCAGTATGACACCGGTTAATTTCTTTTCACATTAAGTTGAACCACATTAATAATTCAACTTGAACGTGTTGTTGACCGGGTCATGGTGCCGCTGAAATGAGTCCTTCCCAGTGCAACCACATTTGCCGGTATGGGACGGCCTTAATGCGTTTCATTGTCGTGCCTCTGGTCGGTGCCTTAATTTAGGGAAGGTTATGGGCGTGCTGTACCCTGGCCCGGTAGGCAAGCATAACCTTGTGAGCCCGTTATTAAGTTAATTTTGGTACCGGATCCCAGAGTGGATCGTGGACATGACGGTGGTCGAGGTGTCTGGAGGTTGAAACGGGGCCACCCAGGACTAGCCCGGTGGGGTCTGAGTCGGAAGGGCCGGGAGAGTGTCATGACAGTGAAATGGTTTTGTCGGAACGCTGTTGGTCCACCCGAATGGGAGTGCGAGGCCATGGGTTCCGTAGTGTGGGTACAGTGTACTAACCTCTGCAGAGTGTTTTTAATCTATCGACAGCCGGGTCCACGGTTACGGACACGCTCGAAAGTAAGGTACACCATGGGTCAACACTTAATAAATATGCACACTAAATTGCACTATGGATGGCAGTGAGGTCATCGTGTTGAGTTGGACATGAGTTGTCGGGTTGTGATAGCCGTAAGGATCACGGGCCACGAGTTGGTCGGGTTGTGATCACCGTAAGGATCACGGGCCATGAGAGGTCGGGTGGTGATCACCGTAAGGATCACGAGTATGTTTTGGTAATATCTTGTTTATTGGTCACATCTGGTGAGCAAGTCGGGAGAATGAGTACCTGTTGAGCATGGTCACAACATGTTGGATATATAGTTGCATTGTTGATTAATTGGATAAATATCATTATATTGTATGTCATCATGTTTATGTTTATTGTGAGCTTGCAAGTACATTCAATGTACTAACCTGGCGTGTCATGCCAGATTTCAAGAAAGTCCCGTTGGAAAGGAGTGATGTCCGAGTCTAGACCATGTCCACGTTGGTGTCCTTGTGCTATGGAGTCCCGCTACATCGTTGTTCCACTGCCGAGTAGTTGTCATGATCGAGGCCCCTCTATGTTCACTAAATAATGTACATATTGTTCAGCCGCACCGTGTGTGCCGCCTGGCCTCGCTAATCGTTGTAATATGAACTATGTTCCGCTAGTATGAATAAAGCGGTTGTTTTCTGTACCATGTTGTTGTGTGTTGCCAGAAGACACGGTCTCTGGGCTGGCAATGCAAGGTAAATCGGTCGCTCTGAGCCGGGGTGCCACAATGCTTGGTATCAGAGCCGCGCTGACTTTAGGCCATGCTAGACTAAGCCGAGTTAACTGGACGCTAGATATGAGTTGTAGCTGAGTGTCGGTAATGACTGTAGCTGGTTGTTGCATTGCTTGCACTGATTATATTTTTTTCTATGCTAACCTGCTAATTGTTGTGAGTGTAGATGGCTCTGGTGCTGTATCCGTGCCAGTTGCAGCTGATGCCGTACACATTGTCGCATCTCCTTCATAACGTGTGGTATTGGTTGTACCCTCACAGAGACGATCCAGTCTATCGTGTGTACCGGGAGCGCCTAGCTGACTCAGTGTATGAGTATCATGCCGTGGTTACTCTGCGCATAATTCTGATTCCGGTTCTTACACTCGTACCTCTCGTAGCAGCTACACTTCTTATGCTTCTCACGCTGTCCAGTTTGCTGCATTCGAGGTACTTGTTGAGCTCTGCTACAATGAGGTCCGGATGCAGAATCACCCAGGTTTCCATTACTACCCTTCTCTCCATGATAATGGTCGTGTCTGTTTCCCTGTCATTGATCCGGAGTCTAATATTGTAGCTAGCCACCTTTCTCGCTACATCACTGCTAGCTATTTTCTGATCTACGAGCTGGCTCGTGAGCTGAGTCGTGCCCGCATTGCTTTAGCCTCTACTTTAGTCTCTGCTCTCTCAGCCACTACTTCTCCATCTGTGAGATTTATTCCCTACGTTCCTGCGAGTTCTAGATCCCCAGTTTCTCCGGTTACTCCCCCGAGTAGCTCGGGCACAGCGACTGCGAGTCCACTTAGTGCTCCTGCCGAGTGGGTTTCACTCCTCGCCACTCTTGCAGCCCCGATGATCCACCCTCCACCTGCCCCAGAGGGAGGCCCTCGAGGCAGCATCGTCGTTTCACCTTTAACCCGGAGGTCTCCGTTAACCCCGTCAGTTCTGGATACAAGTCCGCTTCAGGAGAGGACCCCGCGGCAACAGCCGAGCAGTAGAGCTTTCGAGTATTCTCAGTCATTGGGATGGACTATGGATGTAGTCGTACGAGTCATGATGTTTGGTTACTTGTATGAGAGTAGTTGGACCTGGCATGTTGTTATCTTTCATCTATGAGTCTATGTATAATTATGTTGGACTTTATTTTATTCGCCGTATTTTCTTCGTCTTTTCGGTTTCGCTTGGTTTTTATTGCTGGTTTCTCCCCAGTTTTTGTTGAATGCTTCTCATCTCGGTTGCATTGACTTGGGAAAAATCATATTAGGATGACGTGGGGAGGCTGCAGTAGCAACGTTCGCGAGGGTTCTCCTGTTCAGCATTCCGCACGACAGGTAGGACAATCACCCGAGCCGTACGTTCCACCATCGCCTCCACCACCAAATCCGCCCTCCACCAAGCAAATTATGCGTATGTTCGAGGAACGACGAAACAATGATATAATGGAAATATTCAGAAGTATTCAAGCAATGGTTGGATAGAATGGAAATCAGCCTGCCTCTCACTCCAAGCTATCTGATTTTCAAAGGACTAAGCCTCCCAGTTTCAGTGAGGCCGTTGATCCCTTGGATGTAGATGATTGGTTAGGAAGTATGGAAAAGAAACTTGAGGTTGCTCTAACTAATGAAGAGTACAAAGTTCCATTTGCAACACATTATCTGGAAGGCGCTGCTGCCATATGGTGGGAAAGTGAGAAAGCCATACAGACTGAGAATGAAGCAATTACCTGGCCAAGATTCAAGGAGCAATTCCGGAAATATCACATCCTTGTGGGAATTATGAAGACTAAGCAGCGTGAATTTCTCGCGCTCCTCCAAGGAAGTCAGTCAGTGGGAGAATATTTACAAAAATTCAATCACCTGTCACGATACTCTCAATATGACGTGGCCACTGAAGAAAGGAAGATGGACCGATTTCTTGGGGGATTGAACCCGCAACTTCGCTGTGCTCTCAGTGTGTTCGATTTTCCAGATTTCCAACCCTGGTGAACAAGGCTTTCATTGCTGAAAGGGAACACAAGCTCGTGTCAGATAATAAGTCTGCCCATAACAATCACAAACGCAAGTTTGAGCCCAAGAAGGAAATGCAACCGGTGCAGAAGGTTCGTACCTGGCAGCCAACTCCGGTGGCGTACCATCCTAGTTGGAAACAAAATGTTAACAAGACCACCACCCAAGTGAAGAATGATGTGCTCAACCCAGTTATGGAGAATCGCCTGCGCACCAATTCCTGTTATAGTGCGGATAAACCGGACATTATGCCAAATAGTGTCCCAAGAACAACCGGACCAATGCTACATTCAAGCCTCAAATCCACTATTTGGAAGCCGGTCCAAGTCAACACAACGTCACGGGATACGTTCATCATATTTCAGCCGATGAAGCCCAAGAAAATCCCGAAGTCATCATTGGTATGTTCCCTGTTAATAACATACCTACAGTAATTTTATTTGACTCTAGGGCTTCCCACTCTTTTATTTCTCGGCATTTTGTTGCCCAAAACAAATTTCCTTGTTCACTTTTGGCAAGAATATGCTGGTACAAACCCCGGGATCTATTATTCAAAGCAATCTTGTCTGCCGCAATCTCGAAGTCAGTATCAACGAAATCTGTTTCCCGACGTCTTTGATACTCATTGAGTCTGATAAATTGGATGTTATCTTGGGTATGAATTGGCTGACTCAGTACCAAGTATGCATAAATTGTGCGACCCGAGAAGTCAACTCGATCGGACAAGATGGACAAGCTGCCAAGTTTATTGCTCGTAGAAGCATACCTTTCAAGGAAATGGTTTTTACAGCAATAGCAGAAATGGAATTAATTCCGGTGGTCAGTAAGTTTCCTGATGTATTCCCAGGAGAACTGCCAGGCATGCCACCTGACCGAGAGCTTGAGTTTGCAATAGAACTTGTGCCCGGAACCACACCAATACACAAGAAATATTATCGAATGCCGTCATCCGAATTGGTAGAGCTAAAGAAACAGCTCGATGAAATGCTCCAAAAAGGATATATCCACCCCAGTTCCTCGCCATAGGGATCACCCGCTATTTTGTGGACAAGAAAGATGGCAGCCTTCGTATGTGTGTGGACTACCGACAGTTAAATGATGTCACGATCAAGAACAAATACCCTCTGCCAAGAATTGATGATTTGTTTGATTAGCTTAGTGGAGCCAAGGTATTCTCACAGATTGATTTGCGGACTGGATATTACCAGCTCAAAATTAAAAAGGAGGATATTCCCAAGACCGCGTTCAGCACTCGCTACGGTCTTTATGAATATACCGTCATGTCCTTCGGCCTCACCAACGACCCTGCCTTCTTCATGCACATAATGAAAAAAGTATTCATGGATTTCCTTGATAAGTTCGTGGTCATCTTTATCGATGATATACTTATTTACTCAAGAAGCGAAGAAGAGCATAAAGGACACCTCCGTGTAGTATTACAACGACTCCGTGAGCAACAGTTGTACGCTAAGTTCAGTAAATGTGAGTTTTGGCTCAACCAAGTTGGATTCCTTGGGCATGTGCTATCCGCTGAAGGAATAGTCGTGGACCCAAGCGAAGTAAAAGACGTGCTCGGCTGGTTGCCACCCGCCACCATGTCTCAGATCCGGAGTTTTCTTGGATTAGCCGGATACTACCGTTGTTTCATTGAAGGGTTCTCCAAGATTGCTAAGCCCATGACTGGGTTGCTTAAAAAGGATAAGAAGTTTGAATGGACGTCAGACTGTGAGAAAAGTTTCACCGAGTTAAAGAAGCGCTTAACAACTGCGCCAGTATTAACACTTCCAGATATCTACCGCAGCTTTGATGTATATTGCGACGCTTCCTGGGAAGGACTGTGGTGCGTGCTTATGTAAGATGGCAAGGTAGTAGCTTACGCCTCACGGCAGCTACGACCCCATGAAGGAAATTACCCCACTCATGATTTGGAATTGGCCGTGGTAGTTCATGCTTTAAAATTTTGGAAACACTACCTCGTTGGAAAAAGGTGCCAAATTTTTACCGATCACAAAAGTCTCAAATACATATTTACTCAGCCGGATTTAAACCTCTGTCAGCGAAGATGGCTGGAGTTGGTCAAGGACTATGATCTTGGAATAAATTATCATCCGGGTAAGGCCAATGTGGTTGCCGATGCACTCAGTCGAAAGCCCGTCAATTTAAACGTCATGCTGGAATCTCTGCCTTCCGAACTTAAAGAAGAAATTGCTCAGCTCAACCTGGTCATAGTTGAGGCTGGCCTTGCCAATATTCTGATGGTTACCCCTACTCTTGAGGAAGAAATCCACAAGGCCCAGCCAGGCGATGTCGATCTGTAGAAACGCATCAAGTCATCCGATTTCTCGAAGGATCAGTGATGTACCCTCCGATTTAGGGGAAGGATTTGTGTGCCTAATCAAGATGATCTAAAGCAAAAAAAATTGTCAGAAGCCCACGAATCCTCGTATTCAATCCACCCTGGAGGCACAAAAATGTATGAAGACCTTCGACAAATATTCTGGTGGGATGGAATGAAGAAAGACATTGCTTATTTCGTGGCCTGTTGCGACATATGCAACAAAGTTAAGGCAGAAATAGAACTGGCAAAGGACTTTACCTACGAAGAGAGGCTAGTGAAAATTTTGGATCAGATGGAAAGGGTCACTCGCAGTAAGTCATGAAAGTTTTACAAGGTTCAATGGATGCATCATACCGAGTCAGAATCAACATGGGAATCAGAAGAATTTGTAAGGGCATGTTATCCAGAATGCTTTTCCCAAGCAACCAAATCTCGAGGATGAGATTCATTCTAAGTGGAGGAGGTTTGTCACAGCCTGGTTTTTGCCCTCTTTTCTTTGCTTGATTTTCAGCTGAGTTGATTTTGGATTTGGAATTTTGAATCATTCCATTTGGACTTGACCACTTGGGTTTCCCTTGATTTTCACCCAAGTGTTCCCTCTCCTCCTCAAATCCATCATTTCACCCCTGGCCAACCCAACAACATTACTTGGAATATTTTTCTTAAATGAAAAATATTCATTTTTGCCTCCAAAACCCTAGCTAAACTCCTTGACCTCCAAAGCAACCCTCAATTCTGTTACCCCAAAAATCCTTAGAAAAATCCCAAATATTCTTTGGACCCTAGGGCACATTTCTGAGCAAAAATATTTCACCACTCTTTGGAATATTTTGGCTACAGAAAATAAGATCACTTCTGGGCTGAAATGGTAATTTCTACAGCAACTACTTTTTTACTAGCTCCAATGTAGCTGGTTTTCCCTGAGCTTATTTACCTTAGTAAGAGTCGGTAAAACCCCAAAGCTCAGCCCTTGAATCCCTGTGGTTTGACCATAGTAACTCCCCAAAGTTCCTGCCCAGTAACTTAACCTCATCACCGTTTTACTTCTACTGCACGTGGAACCAAACCGAGCCATGGTAACACCTAAGTTTACTAAGGACTACACACCATACATCCTTGTTAGTGCGTAGGTGGCCTGATGTCATGGTCCACGCTGTGACCGCGTTCGTCCGAGCGTGCTGGCATGCCAAACGCGCGCTCTGCGCATCGCTAGCGCCTCTGTGGAGCGCGTGCTCGCTGCTCGGTCGGCTAGAGCGTATCCCCCCTCGCCTCCATCCTCGTCTCCACCCCCATAACTCCACCCTGCCGCTCGCTGATGCCGGAGCTTGTCGCAGTGAGCACGGGCATGGTTCGGCCAATGGCACAGTGCATGCGCACTATGTTCATCTCTTTCCCCCTCGTTCCTGTGCTCGTCCACGCCCGCGTACAGTTGTTCTGTGACCTCTGTTGCCTTCTCCATCGCCCTCTGGCACCAATCATCGCCGGGTGCCGGGGACAGGTGTCCTCTGGCGGAGCCCAAGCCCTTCTCGCAGCCCCGCCTATAACCCCCCTCCCCCTCCGCAACCTCCTGGAGCATCGCAACTCACCCCCACTCCCTCCTAGAGCCACTAGAAGCCGCAGCCCGGCCGGGCAGGCCACGGGCTGCCGTCCCTGAGTCGAGCTCGTCGGTGATCCCCTCTGGATCGCTCCCGCATCTCCGGCCTCTCCCAAGCGAAGGCGAACCCGCCAGGGCCTCTGCCTCTCTTCCGTGAAGCCAACGCGCCTAGCTAGAGCCCCTGGAGCCACCCCAACCGCCATCTACTTCAACTCTAGCAACCTCCACCCTCTGTCACCGCTGGAGAGGACAAATCCGATGCCGTCCGGCCACCATTAGCCACGCTACGGGTATGGGCAGGTGCGCAATAGCCTTCTCCGTCGATCCCTCCCTCTCGTTTGCCTCCAAGCAGTCTCATCGTCGGCGTGAGCTCCGGCGAATCGCCGTTCCCCTCTATTTCCCTCTCCCCTCCCTCCGGCCTAACTAGCGGGGCCCGCTAGTCAGCCACTCACTACGCGCACAAAGCGGTATGAGTGGTGGCGCCCCGGGAGAGTACGCGTTCGACGTCACCCCCCCTGTTTTTCTTTTTCAAATTCAGTTAAATTCCAGGAGACCTCAAATGGCCAGAACTTTTATTCTACAAGTCCAAATGCAGTGATTCTTTTTGCATCGTGTTCTGTGTCCAAAAATCTAACAACACCCTAGAGATGGGATTTTTCCTTGCTGTCTAGATTTTCTGGCAATTTTCAGAAGGTTTCTTGATATTTTTCTTTGATCGTTTTTGAATATTTTTAGAAGAACCAGCTTGTCTTGAGGATCACCAGGAGCTTTGTGAACCTCATCAGTGCTAAGGCAAGCCACAGTAACTTTTTTATGGTGCCACTTTAATATTTATGATTTTCATACTTGAGCCTAGGATTATTGATGCATTTAAATTAGTTATAAAATAAATATATTCTGTTATATGCTAATTATGTTAAAATACTTGAACTTCAGAATGTTTGAAGTAAATATGGTTGGCAAGATAAGGAGAACTTAGTTGCAAGTGATAAATAAATAATATGGTCATAGAGTTCGATGAGTAATTTAAATATTATTTTTGCATGAGGTACAATGATGATAATGCTAGAAATGGTTCTGGTATAAGTAAAGAGAGGTTTTAACCAGAATAGTAGCATGAGTTTATGATGGCTCCGTAGGAGCATGGTTGGTGCAGTCTTTGCACGGTTATGTGATGCATAGTATGGCAGTATGACACCGGTTATTTTCTTTTCACATTAAGTTGAACCTAGTTAATAATTTAACTTGAACATGTTGTTGACCGGGTCGTGGTGCCGCTGAAACGAGTCCTTCCTAGTGCAACCACTTTTGCCGGTATGGGACGGCCTTAATGCGTTTCATTGTCGTGCCTCTGGTCGATGCCTCAAATTAGGGAAGGTTATGGGTGTGTTGTACCCTGGCCCGGTAGGCAAGCATAACCTTGTGAGCCGTTGTTAAGTTAATTTTGGTACCGGATCCCAGAGTGGATCGTGGCCACGATGGTGGTCGAGGTGTCTGGAGGTAGACACGGGGCCACCCAGGACTAGCCCGGTGGGGTCCGAGTCGGAAGGGCCGGGAGAGTGTCATGACAGTAAAATGGGTTCGTCAGAACGCTGTTGGTCCACCTGAATGGAAGTGCGAGGCCATGGGTTCCGTAGTGTGGGTACAGTGTACTAACCTCTGCAGAGTGTTTTTAATCTATCGATAGCCGAGTCCACGGTTACGGACACGCTCGAAAGTAAGGTACACCATGGGCCAACACTTAATAAATATGCACACTAAATTGCACTATGGATGGCAGTGAGGTCATCGTGTTGAGTTGGACATGAGTTGTCGGGTTGTGATCGCCGTAAGGATCACGGGCCACGAGTTGGTCGGGTTGTGATCCCCATAAGGATCACGGGCCATGAGATGGTCAGGTGGTGATCTCCGTAAGGATCACGAGTATGTTTTGGTAATATCTTGTTTATTGGTCACATCTGGTGAGCAAGTCGGGAGAATGAGTACCTTTTGTGCATGATCACAACATGTTGGATATATAGTTGCATTGTTGATTAATTAGATAAATATCATTATATTGTCTGTCATCATGTTTATGTTTATTGTGAGCTTGCAAGTACATTCAATGTACTAACCTGGCGTGTCATGCCAGATTTCAGGAAAGTCCCGTTGGAAAGGAGTGTTGTCCGAGTCTAGACCGTGTCCACGTAGGTGTCCTTGTGCTATGGAGTCCCGCTACATCGTTGTTCCGCTGCCGAGTAGTTGTCATGATCGAGGCCCCTCTATGTTCACTAAATAATGTACATATTGTTCAGCCGCACCGTGTGTGCCGCCTGGCCTCGCTAACCATTGTAATATGAACTATGTTCCGCTAGTATGAATAAATCGGTTGTTTTCTGTACCATGTTGTTGTGTGTTGCCAGAAGACAAGGTCTCTGGGCTGGCAATGCAAGGTAAACCGGTCGCTCTGAGCCGGGGTGACACATGATCCTTGAGGGATTGATACCCATTTTGTGCACTATGTCTTGATAAAGCAGGTTCAGGCTACTGCCACCATCCATAAGGACTCGTGTGAGGTGGAATCATCGATAATGGGGTCAAGGACCAGTCCAGCTGAACCGCCATGACGAATACTGGTCGGATGGTCCCTGCGGTCGAAGGTGGTCGGACAGGAGGACCATGGGTTGAATTTTGAGGCGACCGGCTCCATTGCGTAGACGTCCCTTAGTGCGCGCTTCCGCTCCCGCTAGGGGATATGGGTGGCGTATATCATATTCACCATTTCAACTTGAGGAGGAAATTTCTTCTATCCCCCTATATTCGGTGGCCGGGGCTCCTCATCGTCATCGCTGTGCAGCCCCTTTTCCTTGTTTTCGGCATTTAACTTGTCGGCCTGTTTAAATACCCAACACTCTGTGTTGGTGCGGTTGGCTGGTTTATCGGGGGTGCCGTGGATTTGACATGGATGATCGAGGATGCGGTCCAAACTGGACGGACCCAGATTGTTTCTTTTAAATGGCTTTTTCCGCTGACCGGACATGGAGCCACTGAATCCAGCATTGACAGCCGTGTCTTCGGTGTTATCACCATTATTTCGACGCTTGTGTGTGTTGCGTCGGGGTTTGCCGTTGCTATCTCTGGCATCTAAAGTGCCAGGCTTTCTTGATGTGTTGTTGCTACATGCTAACCAACTATCATCTCCCGTGCAAAAGCGGGTCATAAGTGTCGTAAGGGCTGCCATGGATTTCGGCTTCTCTTGGCCGAGGTGTCGGGCTAACCACTCGTCATGGATGTTATGTTTAAAGGCCTCTAGGGCTTCGGCATCTGTACAGTCGACAATTTGGTTCTTTTTAGTTAAGTACCGAGTCTAGAATTTCCTGGCTGACTCTCCAGGTTGTTGGGTTATGTGACTTAAGTCATCAGTGTCCGGTGGTTGTACATAAGTGCCCTGAAAGTTGTCAAGAAATGCGTCTTCTAGGTTCTCCCAACTGCCAATGGAGTTTTCGGGCAGACTATTCAACCAGTGCCGAGCTGGTCCCTTGAGTTTTAGTGGGAGATACTTGATGGCATGAAGATCGTCACCACGGGCCATGTGAATGTGGAGAAGGAAGTCTTCAATCCAAACCACGGGATCTGTTGTCCCATCATATGGTTCAATCTTTACGGGTTTAAACCCTTCTGGAAATTCATGTTCCATTACTTCGTCAGTGAAGCATAGGGGGTGTGCGGCGCCTCTGTTCCGGGATACCTCGCGACGCAGTTCGAATGGAGCTGGTATGATGTATTCGGCCTGGGCAGATTTGTATGTAGTGTATCCCGCGTGACGGTCATCATCGCGTGTTGAGGCGCGCCCCCGCGATCCGTAGATCGATCTTGGATGTCCTGCTTTGTCTTCCAATTTGTACCATAGGTCATGTGTGTATCCCTGAGCCTTTGTGTTTCTATTTGTTCGGCGACGAGGTGCGGGCTGGTGTTCGGACTGACACGCCGCTTTATCCCGGCCACGTGGTGGTCGGTCAGCTGCATCATGCGCTGGTAGTATGGGCTCTAGCGCCTCGTCCTCGAATTGAGGTAACAACCTATGCCTGGGGTAACTTTTGGTTGGGCGCTCGAGTCTGTATTCCTTGGCTGCCAGGACCTCGGTCCATCTATCAGTCAGTAGGTCTTGATCAGCTTGAAGTTGCTGCTGCTTCTTCTTCAGGCTCTTCGCAGTGGCTATAAGCCGGCGCTTGAAGTGTTCCTACTCGGCGGGATTCTTAGGCACGGTAAGTTTGTCGTAGCTGAGGCTCACCTCATCCACGGAGAGAGGCATGTAATTATCGTCTTCCGAGTCTTCGTTCGTGGCTTGTTCATCAGGGCTGGCTTGCCCGTCCTCCTGTCCGGCCTGTTGGAAGCTTGGCTGGGTGGGTCATCTTCGTTTCTTCGGCATCATCCGGAGTGCTATCGTCTCATGTGCCGATATTGCTGTTTTTACCATGGCGTGGTTTAGAGCGGCGCTGCTGACGTTGGTGCTTCGGCTGCTTCTCAGGAGGTTTGTCCTCACCTGTATCCTTTTTGTTATCGCCATTGTCTTCTTTGGGGGTATCCACCATGTCAATGTCATATGACGAGGTGGCTGTCCAGCGCCTCGTGGGCGGTGGTTCCTCTTCTTCTCCCACATCATCGTCCATACCGTCTATGTCTTCGGAGTCGAAGTCAAGCATGTCGGTCAAGTCATCGACAGTGGCTATCAAGTGGGTGGTGGGTGGGCAACAAAGTTCTTCGTCGTCCGCTTCCCACTCGAGTCGGACATAGTTCGGCCAAGAATCTCCTGACAAGGAGAGAGATTTTAATGAGTTTAACACATCACCCAAGGGGAGTGTTGAAAGATGCCCGCGGAGGTAAACTCCAAGGTCGGCTCCCAATTAGATTGGACGGGCGTGGACACACGCGGTTCGGAACCTGTATCCGGAGATGAGTCTGAGGGTCCGATGGCACAGACCTCGTTAGAGGTTAGATCTGTGTTAGGCTCAAGCGCCGTAAAGTATGCGGCCTCCATGGTAGGGTCCAGCCCCCGTCCCCAGACGGCGCGATCTGTTCCGGATCTACGGCCAGGACAGTCACAGGCGCTATCTCCTGAGCATAGTCCGATGACAGATTTAAGTCATGTTCATCGTGGCTATAGGGTGTGGCTGTCATGGGTTCGAATCCATTGAAGATCAAGTCTCTGTGGATATCGGCAGTGTAGTTCAAGCTTCCAAATCTGATCTGATGGCCAGGGGCGTAGCCGTCGATCTTCTCCAGATGGCCAAGCGAGTTGGCCTGCAGTGCGAAGCCGCCGAATACAAAGATCTGTCAGGGGAGAAAAGTCTCACCCAGGATTGCGTCGTTGTAGATGATTGAAGGTGCCATCAAGCCTTATGATGACGACACAGTGGAGCTCTCAATGAAAGCACCAATGTCGGTGTCAAAATAACCGAATCTCGGGTAGGGGGTCCCGAACTGTGCGTCTAAGGCTAATGGTAACAGGAGGCGGGGGACACGATGTTTACCCAGGTTTGGGCCCTCTCTATGGAGGTAATACCCTACTTCCTGCTTGATTGATCTTGATGATATGAGTATTACAAGAGTTGATCTACCACGAGATCGTAGAGGCTAACCCTACAAACTAGCCTATGATTATGATTGTTCTTGTCCTACGGACTAAACCCTCCGTTTATATAGACATCGAAGGGGGCTAGGGTTACACAGAGTCGGTTATAGAGAAGGAAATCTACATATCCGAATCGCCAAGCTTGCCTTCCACGCAAAGGAGAGTCCCATCCGGACACGGGACGAAGTCTTCTATCTCGTATCTTCATAGTCCAATAGTCCGGCTAAAGTATATAGTCCGGCTATCCGAGGACCCCTTAATCCATGACTCCCTCAGTCGTTGTGGCAAAAGCCCTCAGCGTCACTCTCAAGACACGCAGGGCCGACATGCACGCCATGATGCTAGAGAAAAGAGCACGCGACCGCGGAATCATGATGGGACTCCTTCTAACATAGTTAGAAGTCCGAGTTCCTCCCATTCCTCGCGCTTGTCACTGCCACCCATGCGAGCAGAAACGCTGTCGCGAGTGCATCTACTCCTCAACTTTCCTCCTGCCTTGGAGAAGCAAGAAGAGTGGAGGGCTGCCAACCAAAGCCTTATTGGCCATGCCAACGGGGATGGCCACCGGGGAGCAAGCCCCTCGCGGCGTCGGAATGACGAGCCGACGCTTGTAGGCAGTGGAAGGGTCAAGGGCGCCGCAACCATGGTGCACTCCCCTCCACCATGGTCGGGCCATCAGGGTGACACCCGGGACAACGTGTCCACGACGTCATTAGACCCACGGACGCGCCGTGACCAACATCAAGTTCTTAGAGAGCGCCTCAAGGAGGACGCCCGGACTACTATCGAGTGGCGACGGGAGGCACGTTACTAGTCTGATAGGCGTGTTGGGCCTACTACATACAAGCCTGCGCCGGGGGACGCTGGCGACTTGCCCTATATAATAACATGTCCAGCATTCACCCATGAGCTGCGGCAGTTCTAGTGGCCCAACACCCGCGTGTTCAAACCAGAGGTCCCGGAGAAGTATGATGGCAAAACTCATCTGTCTGAGTTCCTGAGCATCTACACCATTGCGATGCAAGCTGTCGGGGCACGAGGCGACAAGGTACTCGCCAACTATTTCCTGTTGGCACTCAAACCCAACGTCAGGTCATGGTTGATGCATTTGCCGATAGACTCCATCTCCTCTTGATCCGATTTGTGCCACGAGTTTGTTGGTGCCTTCACGGGCGACCACATAGCTCCTGGACAGGCAACTGATTTGCACATCATGCCTCAAAGGGACGGTAAATCCTTGCGCAAGTATATATAGAGGTTCAGCCATGTGTAGTACAACATCCCCGATGTTCATCCCGCCGCTGTCATCAGCGTGTTCCATCGGAACATGCGCAATAGAAAGATGCATGAAGAGTTCGCCATGAACAAGGTTGCGGATGTTGTCGAGCAATATGTTCTGGCTGACAGGTACGCCCGAGCTGAGGAAGGAAGGAAGTACCCCGGCGAAGATGTCAACATGGGAAGTGACTCTGAAGATGAAGACGTCGTCGCCCCAGTAAAGAAGGGTCGGGGGCTTAACGAGAAATGCAAGGGAAAGACCATGCTTGCCGTCGAGGAATCCGGCAACCCTGACACCGCCAAGAAAGCCAAGGTTGATGACCCCGATAAGGAGGTTGCCGGGTGCGACGCCTACCGGGCCTTGGCGGCTACCGGCAAGTCAGAGGTCTCCGACAAGTAGTACTGCAAGATTCACCGTACCAAGGGCCACGACCTCCAGAACTATCACCAAGTGGAGCTGCTGATGGAATAGCAAAGGGCTGAGTACGAGAGAAAAGACAAGGAGAAGGGCCAAGGGGGCGCTGAAGGGTCTGGCAAGAAGAGCGGCGCCCAAGTAGGATGCAGCAACAAGGAGAAGCAACAAGAGAGGCATGCCCGAGGCCGTGACAAGAAAGAAGAGGATGACGATCATGACGATGATGGTGATGAATCCACCGAGCATGAGTTCCAGAAGGCGACTGAAGTCACGTGTGTTGATGGAGGTGCTTCATTGCATTCTTCCCACCGCCAACTGAAATAGTGGGCACGTGAGATTAATGTGACGGAACCAATGATCGACGCCCATAAGCCATTGAGGTGGTCCCATATGCCTATCATTTTTTACGCTGAGGATCACCCTGATCGCACAACTACGGTCGGGTGTTTGCCGTTGTTGGTATCCCCAACAATACGCAACCTCAATGTGACGAAGATGTTAGTTGATGGTGGGGCCGGCCTCAACCTGATCTCGCCCAACATGATCAAGAGGCTGCAGATCCCTGATGAAGATCTCAAGGAGACGGGCACGTTCCAAGGGATCAATTCGGGGACGAGTCAGCCCAAGGGAAAAGTCACGCTACCAGTTACGTTTGGTGGCGACCTCAACTATAGGACGGAGAGAATCGTTTTTGATGTTGCCGAGATCACGTTGCCATATAACGGGATCCTTGGCCGCCCAGCGCTGGGCAAGTTCATGGCGGCGTCGCATTATGCATATAACAAGCTGAAGATGCCTGGCCCGATGAGTATCATCACCGTCAGTTGTGATAAGAAGGACGCGCTCATCTACGTTGATCAACTCTATCGAGAGGCGGTCGCGGCGTCTGCCGCCAAGGCACCTGCTCCCGCCACCGAGAAGAAGACTAGCAAGGCCTCGGCCGCCGGCAAGACTCCTTGCTCCGGCAATGGTTCATGTACTCACTCCGGCAAACGCACCTCTTTGGAGTGCTGTGTTACCGCTGAGGACATACCGGAGAGCTCTACCTGCAAGAGCAAGAAGTCCAGGGCGGCCCCGCCAGAGACCAAGAAGGTGCCCGTCAAGGAGGATGGCACGGGCGTAGCTTTTGTCATAAGCTCCACCCTTGACAGCAAATAGGAAAGCGACCGCATCGCCTTCCTACGGGCGAATGTCGACGTGTGAGCATGGCAAGCACCCGACATCTCCGGCATTCCTAGGGGGTGATTCAGCACCATCTTGTTGTGTGTCCCCATGCACGGCCCGTCAAGAAGAAGGTCAGAAATCAAGTGTTGGAATGACAAGAGTTTATCGTTGAAGAGATCAGAAAGTTGGAGGCGGCACGCTTGGTCAAGGGAGTACTCCACCCGACGTGGTTGGCCAATCTGGTCATAGTAAGTAAGGTGAATGGGAAGTGGAGGCTATGTATCAACTATACTGATATCAATAAAGCATGTCCAAACGATCCTTTCCCATTGCCACATATCGACCAGATAGTGGACTCCACTGTTGGGTGTGACTTTCTGTTGTTCCTCGATGCTTACTCAGGATAACATCAGATCTTCATGACGAAGGAAGACGAAGAGAAGACCGCGTTCATCACCCCATGTGGTACGTACTGTTTTGTACGAATGCCTTTCGGGTTGAAGAGCGTTGGTTCAACGTTCGCCTGAGCGGTCCAAATTGGTTTTGAGCCCAAGCTCCATAGAAATATGGAAGCTTACATGGAGGATATAGTGGTCAAAACCAAGGACAGGGCCACGCTCGTGCAAGACCTAGAAGAGACCTTTGCAAACTTGCACAGGATTAACCTCAAGCTCAACCCAGAGAAGTGTGTGTTCGATGTTCCGTCCGGCAAACTTCTTGGGTTCTTTGTGTCTCAACGTGGAATCGAGGCAAATCCCGACATGATCAAAGCAATTGAGCAGATTGAGACACCAAGACGAGTGAAAGATGTCCGAAGGCTTGCCGGCCACGTCGCCACCCTAAGCAGGTTCATCTCTAAATCTTCTGAGCGTGCCCTCCCCTTTTTCAAGATTCTGAAAAAGGCGGGTCCAATGACCCCAGAGGCAGAGGTAGCATTGCAAGATTTAAAGAGATACCTCTCCTCTACGCCAATACTGGTCGCGCCCAAGCCACAAGAGTCGTTGCTACTATACCTAGCGGTAACAAATCAAGTGGTAAGTGCTGTGCTAGTGGCACCGCGAGAAGTTGAGGAGGAGGCAATAGCAAGGCAAGCCCCTTAGGTGAAGAGCTGAGTCTGGCAGGGCCTGATCCCGGCGAGGGAGGATCCTCGGCAGGACCTAAGCCCATCAGGGAGGGGCCCCCAACAGGGTCCAATCCCGGCAAAGCAGTGCTGCACAAGCAAGCGAGGTGAAACAAAAAAAGAAGGTGATGCAGCACCCAGTCTACTTTGTCAGCTCCCTCTTGCAGGGAGCTAGATCGAGGTATTCCGATATGTAGAACTTTCTTTTTGGCCTCCTTATGGCCTCGAGAAAGTTGTGTCACTATTTCCAAGCACATGAGGTCACCGTTGTCACACGTCTCCCTTTGCAATGGATCTTCAATAACCCCAATGCAACTGGAAGGATTGTGGAGTGGGCGTTGGAACTGTCAAGCTTTGGGCTCAGATTTGAGAGTACCTCGATGATCAAGAGGAGAGCCTTGGTAGAATTCATAGTAGAATGGACATCCACGCCAGACGAAGAAGTTCAAGAAACCACCCTTCCCAGCAAAGAGACAAGTAGTCGTTGGATTATGTACTTCGATGGAGCTTTCTCGTTACAAGGTGTTGGTGCCAATGTGTTGCTCGTCGCGCCCACCGGAGAACACGTCAAGTACGTGATCCAGATGCACTTTCCCCGGGAGAGGTCAACAAACAACACCGCAGAATACAAGGGGCTGCTTACTGGTCTCAGGATCGCGGTAGACCTCGGGATCAGGAAGCTTATTATCAGAGGAGATTCATAATTTGTCGTCAGACAAGTTAACAAGGATTATCAGAGCCCGCTGATGGAGTCTTACGTGGATGAAGTGAGGAAGTTGGAAGAGCGCTTTGACAGTTTGCAAGTGGAGCATGTTCCTCAGGCAGAGACCAGCATCGCCGATGACTTGTGAAAGCGCGCCGCCCTCAAGCTACCTGTGGAACCAGGTACCTTTGTGCTTCAATTGACTCAACCATCCCTAGAACCATCAGCAAGACAGAACAAGTGAAGGAAGGTGGGGCCCGACAAGTACTTTCCCGCAGAGCTCCCAGGAGCCGCCGGCAAAGAAGTTGTCGGGTACCCCAAGCTTGCCAGGAGCAGCAGCCTCCAGCAGGGCCCTAGGCCCTTGCCATCGAGGTGGCTGCCCCCACAGCAGAAAACATGCCTTTGGTCCTTGTCGTCGAGCCTCAGGCTCCAGCATGGGCACAGCATACCGTTTGTTTCCTCCAAACAGGGGAGCTCCCTGAGGAGCAGGAAGAAGCAGAGAAAGTAGCCCGTCGGTCTAGCATGTACCAGTTTGTGGATGATGTCCTTTACAGAAGAAGGCCAAACGGTGTGAAATTGAAGTGTATCCCTCAGGAGGATTGACTGGAGCTATTGGCAGAGATACACAGAGGCATATGTGGCTCCCACATAGGGTCAAGAGCCCTTGCCGGCAAAGCATTCCAGCAAGGTTTCTTCTGGCCCACTACCCTCTAGGATGCGACGGCACTAGTAACCAAGTGGGAAGCGTGCCAGTTTCATTCAAAGAAGCTTCATCAACCAGCTCAAGCTCTTCAAACAATCCCTCTCTCCTGGCCATTTTTAGTCTGGGGGCTCGACATACTGGGCCCCTTTCCCTGCGCTGTCGGGGGCTTTGAGTACTTGTACATCGCGATTGACAAATTCACAAAGTGGCCGGAAGAGGAGCAAGTGAGAAAGGTAACGGCATAGTCAGCCGTCAAGTTCTTCAAGGGACTCGTTTGCCGTTTTGGTGTGCCAAACAGAGTCATCACCGACAATGGCACACAGTCACCGAGCTGCACCTTCCTAAAGTATATCCAGGACCTTGGCAGCAAAGTTTGCTTTGCTTCTGTTGCTCACCCAAGGAGCAATGGCCAAGCAGAAAGGGAAAACACTGAAGTATTGCAAGGCCTCAAAACAAGAACTTTCAACAGGCTGCGCAAGTGTGGAAGGTGTTGGATTGATGAGTTGCCAACAATTCTTTGGCCAATCAGAATGACACCAAATCGAGCTACTGGCCAGACACCCTTTGCCCTGGTATACGAGGCAGAAGCAGTTCTCCCCACGGAACTCATATACGGGTCACCTCGAGTGCTTGCTTATGATGAGCTTGAGCAAGAGAAGTTGCGCCAAGATGATGCGATGCTCCTCGAGGAAGATCGTCTTCGAGCTGTTGTGCGAGCCGCTTGCTACTAGCAAGCCTTGTGTCGCTATCATAGTCGCAAGGTTCACGCCCGAAGCCTTGAGGAAGGCGACCTTGTTCTTCGACGCCTTCAGTCTGCCAAGAATTCAAACAAGTTGACGCCAAAGTGGGAAGGCCCTTATCGGGTAATACAAGTCACTAGGCCCGGTGCAGTCCGCCTGGAGACCGAAGATGGCATTCCAGTGAGCAATTCCTAGAATATTGAACATCTTCCAAAATTTTACCCATAGGGCATGGTTGCTAGGAGCTCTGGCAACCCCCTTTTGTACTAGGCTTGCCGGCACGGCATATAACCCTATGTACAATGCCAGGCGCAGATCCTACGCGTAGCCAGATAGTTTTTAGCATGTACAGTTTCCTACTAGTTTCCATGTTTATATATGCATGCTTGCTTGCCCGGGATATTGTGCTAACTTAGATTCTAACAGGTGCTGGGAAACCGCCAAGGATCCATGCCCCCATCCTCTCCTCCTTCTGGTCGCAGTAACAACGCTCCGGCAAGAAATTGAGAAGATTGCTTGGTGTGGCGTCTCCACCGACAACTCAACCAGATGAAGTTCCTCCCCTATCCATTCATGTTCATAACTTGTGACTTGTGCATTAGTAAACCTCGCCACTCTATTTGGACTTGGGTGCTCCCATCCCCGACTCGAACGCTGCTTCGGTCGGGGTAGTTGTAGTAACCTTGGGTAAAAAAGAGTTTGGCGGGGGGCTGGACCCTGCGCCTGTAACCCGGCAGATGTGATTCTCTGGCAGGCACAGGAGCGCCGGCAAGGTAGCTTGCCGGGGAGATTCATTTATTTTCATTAAAGGGGCATTTTTCCTCTGCACGAGCGCATACGTGCATGAGTTCCTGGCAAAAGCTCATCTTTTTCATTGATATGCTGATGCAAGTACAGATATTACAAAACATAAGCTTGGGCTCGGTAGATTACATTTCCTAGAAAATAAAGATTTGGCAAGTGCCTACAAATTGAGAAAAAGATAAGTGCACCGTAATCCCCGTTGTTGCCCTATTCCTCCCCAGGTACGGTAGGCCGTGCAAGGTGACGGGCATGGGGAACTGGGCGATGGAGAGCTTGACGAGGAAGCCCGACAACCACCATCGCCAGGGACATCAGGACGAGGCCCCCGGCAAGGCGTGTTGCCGGGGGAGGGGGCAGGCCAGATGATGGTGCGGCCACTGGCGGTCAGCCAGAGTTGGAGTTGTCGTCCCCCCACCCACTTTCATCGTTGTCACTGGTGCTATCCTCCTCGCCACTATCGCTTGAGGAGGAGCTTTCGTCGTTGGTGGAACTCTCCACGCAGCACCCAAAGCGGATTCCTGAGCTCCCTGAGACCTTAACGGAGAGCAGGATGCTAGCTCTTGAGCATGCGTTGGTTTTTCCCTTGAAGAGGAAAGGGTGATGCAGCAAAGTGGTGTAAGTATTTCCCTTAGTTTTTGAGAACCAGGGTATCAATCCAGTAGGAGGCTCCTCAGAAGTCCCACGCACCTACACAAACAAACAAGAACCTCGCAACCAACGCGATAAAGGGGTTGTCAATGCCTTCACGGTAGCTTGCGAAAGTGAGATCTAATAGAGATAATATGATAAGATAAATATTTTTGGTATTTTTATGATATAGATTGGAAAATAAAAGATGCAAATAAAAGTAGATGATAAAAGATAGACCCGGGGGCCATAGGTTTCACTAGTGGCTTCTCTCAAGATAGCATAATTATTACGGTGGGTGAACAAATTACTGTCGAGCAATTGATAGAAAAGTGCATAGTTATGAGATTATCTAGGCATGATCATGTATATAGGCATCACGTCCATAACAAATAGACCGACTCCTGCCTGCATCTACTACTATTACTACACACATCGACCGACTCCTGCCTGCATCTAGAGTATTAAGTTCATAAGAACAAAGTAACGCCTTAAGCAAGATGACATGATGTAGAGGGATAAACTCATGCAATATGATATAAACCCCATCTTTTTATCCTCGATGGCAACAATACAATACGTGCCTTGCTGCCCCTACTGTCACTAGGAAAGGACACCGCAATATTGAACCCAAAGCTAAGCACTTCTCCCATGGCAAGAAAGATCAATCTAGTAGGCCAAACCAAACTGATAATTCAAAGAGACTTGCAAAGATAACCAATCATACATAAAAGAATTCAGAGGAGATTCAAATATTTCTCATAGATAAACTTGATCATAAACCCACAATTCATCGGATCTCGACAAACACACAGCAAAAGGAGTTACATCGAATAGATCTCCAAGAAGAGGAAGGAGAACTTTGTATTGAATCAAAGAGAGAGAAGAAGCCATCTAGCTAATAACTATGGACCCGAAGGTCTATGGTAAACTACTCACAACTCATTGGAGAGTCCTTGGTGGTGATGGAGAGGCCCTCCATGGTCGATTCCCCCTCCGGTGGAGTGCCGACGAAGGCTCCAAGATGGGATATCACGAATACAGAAGGTTGCGGCAGTGGAAATAATTTCTCGTGGTGCTCCTAGATATTTTCGGGGTATGTGGATATATAGGCGAAGGAAGTCGGTCAGGGGAGCCACGAGGGGCCCATGAGGCAGGGGGCGCGCCCACCCTTACTGGGCGTGCCAGCCACCCTCGTGGCCGCCTTGGCTGCTTCTTGACGTCCACTCCAAGTCTCCTAGATTGTGTTTGTTCCAAAAAGATCGCTCCCAAAGGTTTCATTCTGTTTAGACTCCGTTTGATATTCCTTTCCTTCGATATACTGAAATAGGCAACAAAACAGCAATTCGGGCTGGGCCTCCGGTTAGTAGGTTAGTCCCAAAAATGATATAGAAGTGTAAAGTAAAGCCCATAAACATCCAAAACAGGTAATATAATAGCATGGAACAATAAAAATTATAGATATGTTGGAGACGTATCAAGCATCCCCAAGCTTAATTCATGCTAGTCCTCGAATAGGTAAATGATAAAAACAGAATTTTTTATGTGGAATGCTACCTAGCATAATTCTCAATGTAATTTTCCTTATTGTGGCATGATTGTTCAGATCCAAATGATTCAAGATAAAAGCCTATAAAACATAAAAATAGTAATACTTCGAAGCATACTAACAAATAATCATGTTCTATGAAAATAGCATAGCCAAAGAAAGCTTATGCCTACAAAATCATATAGTTAGGCCATGCTTCTTGTTTATCACACAAAATACTCCCATCATGAACAACCCCGGTTTCAGCCAAGCAATTGGTTCATACTTTTTAACGCGCTTCAGCTTTTTCAACTCTTACGCAATACATGAGCGCAAGCCATGGACATAGCACTATATGTGGTATATGGTGGTGGTTGTGAGGACAAAAAGGGAGAAGATAGTATCACATCAACTAGGCGTATTAACGGGCTATGGAGATGCCCATTAATAGATATCAATGTGAGTGAGTAGGTATTGCCATGCAACGGGTGCGCTATAGCTATAAATATATGAAAGCTCAACAAAAGAAACTAAGTGGGTGTGCATCCAACTTGCTTTCTCATGAAGACCTAGGGCGTTTTGAGGAAGCCCATCATTGGAATATACAAGCCAAGTTCTATAATGAAAAAATCCCACTAGTATATGAAAGTGACAACATAAGAGACTCTCTATCATGAAGATCATGGTGCTAATTTGAAGCACAAGTGTGGTAAAAGGATAGTAGCATTGTCCCTTCTCTCTTTTTCTCTTTTTTTATTTGGTGGGCTTCTTTGGCCTCTTTTTTTATGGGCTTCTTTGGCCTCTTTGTTTTATGGGCTTCTTTGGCCTCTTTTATTTTTTTATAAAGTCCGAAGTCTCATCCCGACTTGTGGGGGAATCATAGTCTTCATCATCCTTTCCTCACTTGGGACAATGCTCTAATAATGAAGATCATCACACTTTTATTGATTTACAACTCAAGAATTACAACT
Organism: Triticum aestivum; assembly: GCF_018294505.1. Classification (NCBI taxonomy): domain Eukaryota; kingdom Viridiplantae; phylum Streptophyta; class Magnoliopsida; order Poales; family Poaceae; genus Triticum; species Triticum aestivum. The sequence continues at coordinate 161,412,866 of NC_057801.1, read as the reverse complement.
CAATACTTAGAACAAAATATGACTCTATGTGAATGCCTCCGGTGGTGTAACAGGATATGCAATGAATCAAGAGTGACATGTATGAAAATTATGAAGGTGGCATGTCCACTAATACGATGTCAACTACATGATCATGCAAAGAGCAATATGACAATGATGGAGTGTGTCATAATAAACGGAACGGTGGAAAGTTGCATGGCAATTTATCTCGGAATGGCTATGGAAATGACATAATAGGTAGGTATGGTGGCTGTTTTGAGGAAGGTAAATAATGGGTCCATGATACCGGCGAAGTTTGCGCGGCATAATAGAGGCTAGCAAAGTGGAAGGGTAAGTGTGCGTATATCCGTGGACTCACATTAGTCATAAAGAACTCATACTTATTTCAAAAGTATATTTGCCCTTAAAGCAAAGTACTACTATGCATGCTCCTAGGGGAAGAGTTGGTAGGAGTTAAACATCGCGCGATCCCGACCTCCACTCATAAGGAAGGCAATTAAAAGAGCATCCCATGCAACAAATTTGTCACACAACTTTTACCATACGTGCATGCTATGGGACTCGCCAATTGCAACACAAGTATTTATCAATTTCATAATTACCCAACTAGCATGACTCTAACATTATTACCTTTATATCTCAAAACAATTATCAAGCATCAAATTGATCATAGTTTTAATGCACTTTATATGATAGTTTTTATTATACCCAACTTGGATGCTCATCATTCTAGGACCAAATTTATTACCATAGAAAATACCATGCTGTTATAAAATACTCTCAAAATAATATAAGTGAAGCATGAGATCAACAATTTCTTCAAAATAAAGCCACTGTCGTGCTCTAGAAAATATAAGTGAAGCACACAGAGCAAAACTATCTAGCTCAAAAGATATAAGTGAAGCACATAGAGCATTCTAATAAATTCTAAATCATGTGGGTCTCTCCCAAAAGGTGTGTATAGCAAGGATGATTGTGGTAAACTAAAAATCAAAGACTCATATCATACAATATGCTCCAAGCAAAACACATATCATCTGGTAAATAAAAATATAGCTCCAAGTACAGTTACCGATAAACGAAGACGAAAGAGGGGATGCCTTCCGGGGCATCCCCAAGATTAGGCTTTTTGTTGTCCTTGAATATGTTGGGGTGCCATGGCAATCCCCAAGCTTAGGATTTTGCCACTCCTCGTTCCATAGTCCATCAAATCTTTACCCAAAACTTGAAAACTTCACAACACAAAACTCAACAGGAAATCTCATAAGCTCCGTTAGTGCAAGAAAGAAAAACCACCACATAAGGTACTGTAATGAACTCATTCTTTATTTATATTGATGTTAAACCTACTGTATTCCAACTTCTCTATGGTTCATACCCCCCGATACTAGCCATAGATGCATCAAAATAAGCAAACAACACATGAAAAACAGAATCTGTCAAAAACCGAACAGTCTGTAGCAATCTGTAACTTTTGAATACTTCTTGAACCTTAAAATTTCTACCAAAATAGGACGTCCTAGTAAATTTTTCTATTGACCTACAGCAAAAATAATCAACGCAAAAGCACGTTTCTGTGATTTATTGAATTTTTTCTCGTCCACGCAAAGTTTCTGTTTTTCAGCAGGATCAAATTAACTTCCACCCAAAGTTATCCTATAGGTTCTAATTGGCACAAACACTAATTAAAACATGAAAACACATCTAAACAGAACCTAGATGAGATATTTATTACTAAACAGGAACAAAAATAAAATTGGGTTGCCTCCCAACAAGCGCTATCGTTTAACGCCCCTAGCTAGGCATAAAAGCGAGAATAGATCTAAGTATTGCCATCTTTGGCATTCAATTCATAAGTGGCTCGCATAATAGATTCATAAGGTAATTTAATTTTGTTTCTAGGAAAGTGTTCCATGCCTTTCCTTAACGGAAATTGTAATCTAATATTTCTTTGCCTTCATATCAATAATTGCACCAATCGTTCTAAGGAAAGGCCTACCAAGAATAATAGGACACAAAAGATTGCAATCAATATCAAGAACGATAAAATCTATGGGAACATAATTCCTATTTGCAACAATAAGAACATCATTAATTCTTCCCATAGGTTTCCCAATGGTGGAATCCGTAAGGTGCAAGTTTAAACAGCAATCATCAAATTCATGGAAACCTACCACATCACATAAAGTTTTCGGAATCGTGGAAACACTAGCACCCAAATCACACAAAGCATAGAGTTCATGATCTTTTATTTTAATTTTTATAGTAGGTTCCCACTCATCATAAAGTTTTCTAGGTATAGAAACTTCCAAATTAAGTATTTCCTCCTAAGATTGCATCAAGGCATCAACGATGTGTTTAGTAAAAGCTTTATTTTGGCTATATGCATGAGGAGAATTCAACATGGGTTGCAACAAGGAAATACAATCTATTAAAGAGAAATTATCATAATTAAATTCCATTCAATCCAAAGTGGTGGGTTCATTACTATGCAAAGTTTTAATCTCTCCAATCCCACTTTTACAAATTTTAGCATCAACATCATAATACTCCAAATCATCGGAACGCTTTTTAGCTAAAGTTGATTCACTCCCAGTCCCATCATTATCAAGATTCATATTGCAAAACAAAGATTTAATAGGGGACACATCAATAACTTTTAGATCTTCATCATTATTTTCATGAAAACTAGAAGAACATGCTCTAACAAAGCAATCTTTCTTAGCATGCAACCTAGCGGTTCTTTCTTTGCACTCATCAATGGAAATTCTCATAGCTTTGAGAGACTCATTGATATCATGCTTAGGAGGAATAGATCTTAGTTTCAAAGAATCAACATCAAGAGAAAGTCTATCAACGTTCCTAGCCAATTCATCAACTTTAAGCAATTTTTCTTCAAGCAAAGCATTGAAATTCTTTTGAGAATTCATAATTCTTTAACACTATTCTCAAAATCAAAGGGCATCTTATTAAAATTTCCATAAGAGTTGTTGTAGGAATTTCCATAATTATTAGAGGAATTATTAGGAAACGGTCTAGGATTGAAATTTCCTCTATACGCGTTGTTACCAAAATTATTCCTACCAACAAAATTCACATCCATAGATTCATTATTATTCTCAATCAAGGTAGACAAAGGCATATCATTAGGATAAATAGTGGCACTCTTAGAAGCAAACAATTTCATAAGTTCATCCATCTTTTCACTCAAAACATTAATTTCTTCTATAGCATGAACTTTTTTACCAGTAGATCTTTCGGTGTGCCATTGGGAATAATTAACCATAATATTATCAAGGAGTTTTGTAGCTTCTCCTAAATTGATTTCCATGAAAGTGCCTCCTGCGGCCGAGTCTAAAAGATTTCTAGAAGCAAAATTCAATCCAGCAGAAAAGTTTTGTATGATCATCCATAAATTCAAACCATGAGTAGGGAAATTGCGAATCATTAATTTCATTCTCTCCCAAGATTGTGCAACATGCTCATGATCAAGTTATTTAAAATTCATAATATCGTTTCTAAGAGAGATTATCTTAGCGGGAGGAAAATATTTAGAGATAAAAGCATATTTGCACTTATTCCATGAATCAATACTATTTTTAGGCAAAGACAAAAACCAAGTTTTAGCACGATCTCTAAGTGAAAACAGAAATAACTTCAATTTAACAATATCATTTTCCATATCTTTCTTCTTTTGCATATCACACAAATCAACAAAAGTGTTTAGATGAGTAGCGGCATCTTCACTAGGAAGGCCGGAGAATTGATCTTTCATAACAAGATTCAACAAAGCAGCATTGATTTCAAAAGTTTCAACATCATTAAGAGGAGCAATCGGAGTGCTAAGGAAATCATTATTATTGGTATTGGAAACATTACACAATTTGGTATTATCTTGTGCCATCGTGACAAGCAATCCAACACACAAGCACACAAAAAGGCAAGCGAAAGAGAGAGAAGAACGGGAAAGAGAGGGCAAATAAAACGGCAAGGGTGAAGTGGGGAAGAGGAAAACGAGAGGCATATGGCAAATAATGTAATGCGAGGGAGATGAGTTTGTGATGGGTACTTGGTATGTCTTTACTTGAGCGAAGACCTCCCTGGCAACGGCGCCAGAAATCCTTCTTGCTACCTCTTGAGCATGTGTTGGTTTTTCCCTTGAAGAGGAAAGGGTGATGTAGCAAAGTAGCGAAAGTATTTCCCTCAGTTTTTGAGAACCAAGGTATCAATCCAGTAGGAGGCTCCTCAGAAGTCCCACGCACCTACACAAACAAACAAGAACCTCGCAACCAACGCAATAAAGGGGTTGTCAATCCCTCATGGTAACTTGCAAAAGTGAGATCTGATAGAGATAATATGATAAGATAAATATTTTGGTATTTTTATGATATAGATTGGAAAATAAAAGATGCAAATAAAAGTAGATGGAAAACTTATATGATAAAAGATAGACCCAGGGGCCATAGGTTTCACTAGTGGCTTCTCTCAAGATAGCATAATTATTATGGTGGGTGAACAAATTACTGTCGAGCAATTGATAGAAAAGTGCATAGTTATGAGATTATCTAGGCATGATCATGTATATAGGCATCATGTCCGTAACAAGTAGACCGACTCCTCCTAATTCTACTACTATTACTCCACACATCGACCGACTCCTGCCTGCATCTAGAGTATTAAGTTCATAAGAATAGAGTAACGCCTTAAGCAAGATGACATGATGTAGAGGGATAAACTCATGCAATATGATATAAACCCCATCATTTTATCCTCGATGGAAACAATACAATACGTGCCTTGCTGCCCCTACTGTCACTGGGAAAGGACACCGCAAGATTGAACCCAAAGCTAAGCACTTCTACCATGGCAAGAAAGATCAATCCAGTAAGCCAAACCAAACTGATAATACGAAGAGACTTGCAAAGATAACCAATCATACATAAAAGAATTCAGAGGAGATTCAAATATTTCTCATAGATAAACTTGATCATAAAGCCACAATTCATCGGATCTCGACAAACACACTGCAAAAACAGTTACATCGAATAGATCTCCAAGAAGAGGAAGGAGAACTTTGTATTGAGAATCAAAGAGAGAGAAGAAGCCATCTAACTAATAACTATGGACCCGAAGGTCTGTGGTAAACTACTCACAACTCATCGGATAGGCCTTGGTGGTGATGGAGAGGCCCTCCATGGTCGATTCCCCCTCCAGTGGAGCACCGGCGAAGGCTCCAAGATGGGATCTCGCGGATACAGAAGGTTGCGGCAGTGGAAATAATTTCTCTTGGTGCTCCTGGATGTTTTCGGGGTGTGTGGATATATATAGGCAAAGGAAGTCAGTCAAGGGAGCCACAAGGGGCCCACGAGGCAGGGGGATGCGCCCACCCTTACTGGGCGCGCCGGCCACCCTCGTGGCCGCCTCGGCTGCTTCTTGACGTCCACTCCAAGTCTCCTGGATTGCGTTTGTTCCAAAAAGATCGCTCCTGAAGGTTTCATTTCATTTGGACTCCGTTTGATATTCCTTTCCTTCGATATATTGAAATAGGCAAAAAAAACAGCAATTCGGGCTGGGCCTCCGGTTAGTAGGTTAGTCCCAAAAATGATATAAAAGTGTAAAGTAAAGCCCATAAACATCCAAAACAGGTAATATAATAGCATGGAACAATCAAAAAATATAGATACGTTGGAGACATATCACAGGCCGCTCTCCACTAACTTAAAATGGAGAACGTGCCCCTCTGACAAGCTGTGGGCGCGTGCAAATATTTTCCACCCCTGATGAATATACATGACATGAGGGCGGGGAAAGTCAACGTCAGCCCACATGCTGCCATTCCCGCAGCCCCTCATGTGGAGCCTCAAGGCCTGCGGGGCCTCCTGCTCCATCACCCGGGAGAACGGAGTCGGGAGCCGGAGGCGACTGCACACGGGCTTATACAGCCTGATGAAGAACTCGTAGGGTTGGTCCCCGATGTGACCACCCATTGGAGGAGGGGCCACCGGTGGGAGCGCAGCAAGTGCGCCATTGGTGGGAGCGCAGCGGGTGCGCTGCCCCGGGCGCCTCCTCCCCGAGCGCCGCGACGACCTCGGCCCCGTTGTCGGTGTCAAAACCGGCGGATCTCGGGTAGGTGGCCCGAACTGTGTGTCTAAGGCTAATGGTAACAGGAGACTGGGGACACGATGTTTACCTAGGTTCGGGCCCTCTCGATGGAGGTAATACCCTACTTCCTGCTTGATTGATCTTGATGATATGAGTATTACAAGAGTTGATCTACCACGAGATCAGAGAGGCTAAACCCTAGAATCTAGCCTATGGTATGATTGTTGTTGTGTCCTATGGACTAAACCCTCCGGTTTATATAGACACTGGAGGGGTCTAGGGTTACACAGAGTCGGTTACAGAGAAGGAGATCTACATCCGAATCGCCAAGCTTGCCTTCCACGCCAAGGAGAGTCCCATCCAGACATGGGACGAAGTCTTCAATGTTGTATCTTCATAGTCCAACAGTCCGGCCAAAGTATATAGTCTGGCTGTTCAGATACCCCCTTATCCAGGACTCTCTCAGTGGCCCCTGAAACAGGTTTCAATGATGATGAGTCCAGCGCGTAGATTGTCTTCGGCATTGCGAGGTGGGTTCCATCTCCGAATACTCCAAGATAAATTCCGAGCACAAGGACCGTGTCCGGCTCTTTACATACCACCGTAGAGAGAACAATAATCCACGAATCTAGTCTGCTAACAGCTCTTTGTAGTGTGACAGCATGCTGTGATCCGGTCATTATTTGAACCACTTTTCACATCCAGCTCCCTCACACATCGCGAGGCGGTTTCTTTGGCACGTCTTGTCAAAACAGAGATCGTGTCCCCTTATCGCCGGATCTCCATCAATACGGGTATGGGTAACCCAACCAGCGCCATCAATCGAGGCGCTTAGAACATAAGTGATTTCGAGAGGCAAGTGGGGAGGCACACATTCTGCACTGCCTTTATAAAGGGACTAGGATCTCCCATTTTCACCCATGCCTTCTTCCTCCTTTGCTCATCCGTTCTCGCACTCTCGAGCTCCAGCGCCCAAGCTCTCACCTTCTCTGTAGGACCGCAGCATGTCCAGAGCAGGAGGCAAGTGGATGGCCTCCTCTGTCACAGAGGAGGACATTACCAAGCTTCGGGAGGCCGGATACCTGGCCGAGAGCATCACGCACAGGCTTCCAGCATAGGGACAGATTACCCCCACCCCAAAGTCTCAGGAGAGAGTAGTATTTCTCCCTCATTTCATCCGCGGACTAGGATTTCCACTCCACTCGTTTGTCCGCGGGCTCATGTATTACTACGGGCTAGATTTTCACGATCTAGCCCCGAATTTCGTCCTCAACATCTCGGCATTCATCGTCATGTGCAAGGCCTTCCTCCGCATCAAGCCCCACTTCGGCATGTGGTTGCAAATCTTCTGCGTGAAGCCGAAGATCGTGAGCGGCCAACAGGCGGAGTCCCTATGCGGCACACTTCTTGGGAGAAGAAGGGCCTAGCCTGGGGCGAACCCACGGAGCTGACCGTACTCGAGACCTGCATCAGAAGTATGAGGGACAAGAAGATCAAGCTCGTCAACATGGTCCAGGTCATGCTTGTTCGTCGGATTCTCCCATGCCAAAGACGGGCATTCGATATGTGGGGGTTCGATCCAGCCGAACACCACAAGTTGCTGGAACTCTTTGACACGACGCACAAAGACGTCTGGAAGGTACTGTTCAAGGCCAACGAAGCTCCTCCCCCTCTTTCCGAGGACCGTGGGCTCAGCGCAAAGTGCCTCGCCAGTCTGGTAAGTCCTCTGACTATTACAAGATGTTCCTTTCCCAGTACATTCGTGGGAGGATTTTTAAGTCACCATGGTGACCAAACAGGATTGGGTGGAGATGGCGGAGTGGATTGACTGTCCGGCTCCATTGCCTGAGGATCCAGTAGACGCACTCCTAGCAGAGATGCTGGTTCCGGTGCCTTACATGGTGCCGGAGAAAAAGGCCGAAAAGAAGGCCACGGGGACCTGGAAGGGTCTCCGGCGCGAGGCCGCACCAGACGCCTCGCCAGAAGATGATGAGGCGCACTCCTCCCACGAAGGGGAGGGGAGAAAGAGGAAGGCCGCCTCAACTAAGGGGGCCGAAGGATCCAAGAAGGCGGCCGCGGGGGCCAGAAAAGGTCTCCGGCGTAGGGCCGCGATAGACTCATCATCCGAGGATGACGAGGAAGATTCCCCCCCCCCCCCCGAAGACGGGGGGAAACATGAAGAAATGCCCCTCCCCATACTAGGGAGGAGAAGAAAAGGAAGGCTGCCCCGTCGGGGGAGTCTGGGACGCCGAAGAAGGGAAAGGCGTCCCTTCCTGATCACTCCACTACCGCTGTTTACAGCGACGAGGAGTGGCTTCCCAGGGGCAAGCCTCGGGCGAGGTCGAAAGTATCCACATTCTGTAGTACTTTTTCATGCGACTTTGACTTCATGGCTTGTAATAACACCGAATACGTATGTGCAGTCCAGTCGAGTCCAATCTCGGGGTGTCCTCTTCGGAGGAGTCTCTGGGCGAGTTGGAGATGAATTCACTCCCGACGGCCACCTCCCCACGACCTGCGGATGACACCGAGGTGTTGTCCCGAAGGATACCAGAGCAGGAGGCGACGGTTCCGGAGACGCCCCAAGGCAAAATCCCGGACGTCGCGCGGGTGGGGGGTAAGACCCCCATGGATTACGCTGACGGGAGCCACATCAAGTCTGGCTCCCAGTCGGTTACTGAGCCGGAGCCTCCAAAGGTTTCAGACCCTGAAAGGCAGCCCCTCGCGAAGGAGAGCGAGCCGGCCGTGCCGATGACCTCCGCCCAGCCGGAGGCATCGGATAATTTGTTGGAAGTGCTTCGACGCTCTTCCATCGATGATGAGCACCGTACTCTTATGAGTACATTGATTGAGAAGGTTCGGTTCGCCAAGAGCGTATTGACCGAAGCCTGCACCAGCCTACTAACAGGCTTTGAGGGAAGTAATAAAAAAGTGTGAGGAAATATCACCCGATAGACAGTAGCCCATGATACTCTGGATGGTGTTCGGGAGGAAAAACCAAACGGAGGGTCAACTAAAAAACCACAGGAAGCTAATAGTACTTGTCTTATGTGAACAAACATGCATTGTTGCTGACTGCTACTGCATGCACGGCTGAGGTTGCCGGACTCAAGCGCGACCTGGGGCAGGCCGAAGAAGAGCTCGGCCTCGTGAAGAAGCAGCTCGAGGAGAACAAAGGTAAGTGAAACCCCGTCCCTGTGACGTATAGAGGAGAAAAAAGTGATGATGCTAACAAAAAGCATCATGGTTTTTGATAGGAACCGCGACAAAAGTGGCGGCCCTGAAGGAAGCAATATCCGTAGCCAAAGCCAAGGCGGCTATGGAGCGCACCGAGCGCGAGAAGAAATATGCTCGGGTGGGGGAGGTATAGCAAGAGCTCCAGGAGCTCGGCAAGAAGTTCGAGTCCTTGGAGCGTGACTTCAAGACGCAAGAGTCTGAGCTTGCGAAGGCCCTCCAGAGCGCGATAGACGCCAAGGCCGAAGCCCAGAAGGCCCTCCGGGAGATCCAGGTGGCCAAGAAGATAGCGGAGGGTAAGGCATTCTTTTATGCAAATCAAGCATGTGGAGGAGTCATTTCTTTTACTTACACGAATTCGGGGCTCTCCAGGGGCATTCGCAGATCTGCCACGCAGTATTTCGGATGCTGCGGAGTTCTATCGTGCTGAAGATGGGAGCTCAACGGAGAAGTTGTTCAGGTCCCAATACATTGGGACCGAACACCCGATGCCTCTAAGTGACCAACTGAAGCAATTGGTCGAACTCCACAATGCGGCCGAACTGGCCATGAAGGACCTCATAGTCCAGATGTGGCCTGGCGAGCCCCTGCCCGGCAGCTACTTTGGCCTGATAAAGCGGATGGTGAATGCCTGTCCACGGCTAGAAGTTATCAAGCAGTCCATCCGTATTGAGGGTGCCCAACGGGCCTTTGCCCGCGCGAAGATGCATTGGGCCAAACTGGATGCTGAAAAGCTCGTGAAGGACGGACCCCCGGAGGGTAAGGAGCATCGCTACCCCAAAAAATATTATGATGGCGTTATGAAAGGCGCTCGGCTTGTGGCAAATGAATGTCCCAAGAACATCATCTTTGAGTGAATGTACTCATGTCGTCATTGTAATATGAGAACGAGTTTGTTTGCGCTATATAACGCTTTGTTTGACTTAAAATATTACCCTCTATGCGGTCGTTTATCAAAATCTAAAAGTAGGCCAGTCGTCGGCTTCTGCCCCCTTGTAACTAGTACTTGGGTGTTCATGGAAAACCCAAACACTCTTTATCCAAATTCTTGGTCCTTTAAGGAGGTGTTTAGCGCAGTGAACAAGGCAATCAGACTATTCGGCTTTATAACTCTCACTTGGCCATAGAAGTCTATAATTTTAAATTTCGGTGAAGCCCCTAGTATTCGGAAGGCCGAACTGGGGCGATATACACGCCTAAATCGGGCAAGGACGATTCTTCGCCTTAAGCAGAAAAAATCTTTAAGGATTTAGTACCTCACGAACAGCGACCAGCTCTCGCCGCATCATGACGGTCAGTTTTCGGCTTTCTCTACTGAGGTGCTCGTCTGGAAGAACCGGGACACAATCCCAGTAGTTCTCCCTGCGCTACCTTCACCGATATAATGGAATGTAAGGTACCAAAACAAGGGAACCGGGCTAACCCAACTATTGACCCAAGACATGATTCGGAGCTGATGCATATAATGCTATAAGTTCGGGATGCCACACTGTCAAAAGTGTTCAGACTTTTGTTACCATATTATGGGGCTCAATAGAAAGCCCGTGGCGCACGGATCGTACCAAAGTGTTTGGATCCAACATTAAATAAATATCAAGGGAAAATATGAAGATAGTAATAAGAAGTTGACGCTGTATACTATTTCCCATTGTTATTTGGATAATATGGCAAGGCGTATGTGTACAATTAATGCATTAAGCAGAGAAAAATAGGACTATTTGACATGTTCTATCCAAGGGCAGGCTGCATGCGGGCATGTAAAAACAGGTATAACGATCATTGAAAGAGACCACCTAGGTATTCCCTCGTGTGCAAAGCCTCTGGCCTCCTTGGTGTTCCCCTCGGTGATGAGTCCAATAGTCCGGTTCTCTGAAGGGGCTTCCCGAAAGTGGGGTCCTGAAAAGAAAGGAAGTTGAAGGATGTGCGGGCCTTGTGGGGGTTGAACCGCAATGTGAGTTGCGTCGTCGACTTGCCTCCGCATATGCCCATGGTATTTTGAGTGCGTAGTTGTGTACGCATGGGACAAATGCCTCCTTAGTGGGGCTATTGCGGAGGCCGAATTGCTAATTGAGCTCTTGGCGTGCCTGACCATCCTGCTGCGGGGTGCTCCGTACTTGCTTGACAGTGCTCGGGGTTGTTGTTGCCGAATAGGCTGTCTACCAAAGAATGTTGCTTTGTACTTCGGCCACAAGGGCTGTATTATGTTCTTCCGTACGAAGGGAGCGGTCTGTGTTTCCGTTGACTATTATAACCCCGCGGGGTCCTGGCATTTTGAGCTTGAGGTATGCATAGTGCAGTACTGCATTGAATCGAGCGAAAGCAGTTTGTCCCAGTAGTGCGTGATAGCCACTACAGAAAGGGACAATGTCGAAGATTAACTCCTCGCTTCGGAAATTATCCGGAGATCCGAAGACCACTTCCAGTGTTATTGAGCCCGTGCAGCGGGCCTCTACCCCTGGAATTACACCTTTAAAGGTGGTTTTGGTTGGCTTGATCCGTGAGGGATCTATGCCCATTTTGCGCCTGTGTCCTGATAGAGCAGGTTCAGGCTACTACCACCGTCCATGAGGACTCGCGTGAGATGGAATCTGTCGATGATTGGGTCAAGGACCAATGCGGCTGAGCCGCCGTGATGGATGCTGGTGGGATGGTCCCTACGATCAAAGGTGATCGGGCAGGATGACCATGGGTTGAACTTTGGGGCGACGGGCTCCATCGCATAGACGTCCCTAAGTGCATGCTTTCGCTCCCGTTTAGGGATGTGAGTGGCGTAGATCATGTTTACCGTTTTCACCTGGGGGGGGAATTTCTTCTGTCCCCCAGTGTTCGGATGCCGAGGATCCTCATCATCATCGCTATGCAGCCCCTTGTCCTTGTTCTCGGCATTTATCTTGCCGGCCTATTTGAACACCCAGCAATCTCTGTTAGTGTGATTGGCTGGTTTATCAGGGGTGCCGTGAATCTGGCACGAGCGGTAGAGTATGCGGTCAAGACTGGACGATCCCGGATTGTTTCTTTTAAACGGCTTCTTCCGCTGACCGGATTTGGAGCTGCTGAATCCGGCATTGACTGTCGTATCTTCGGCATTGTCGCCGTTGTTCCGATACTTATGTCTATTGTGTCATGGCTTTCCGTTACTGTTGCGGATATCTGAAGTGCCAGAGTTTCCTGGCGTGGTGTTACTGCGAGGCAGCCAGCTGTCCTCACCCGTGCAAAAGCGGGTCATTAGTGTCGTGAGGGCCACCATGGACTTCGGTTTTTCTTGGCTGAGGTGTCTGGCAAGCCACTCGTCGCGGATATTATGCTTAAAGGCCACCAGGGCCTCGGTGTCCGGACAATCGACAATTTGGTTCTTTTTAGTTAGGAACCGAGTCCAGAATTTCCTGGCTGACTCTCCGGGCTGTTGGGTAATGTGACATAAGTCATCAGCATCCGGTGGTCACACGTAGGTGCCCTAGAAGTTATCCAGGAAGGCGTCCTCAAGATTTTCCCAACTGCCAATGGAGTTTGTTGGCAGGCTATTCAGCCAATGTTTGGCTGGCCCTTTAAGCTTGAGTGGGAGATACTTGATGGCATGTAGGTCATCACCGTGAGCCATATGAATGTGGAGAAGGAAATCTTTGATCCACACCGCGGGGTCTGTTATGCCATCGTATGACTCAATGTTGAGAGGTTTAAATCCTTTTGGGAATTCATGTTCCATTACTTCATCAGTGAAGCAGAGGGGGTGTGCGGCGCCTCTATGCCGGGCTATGTCACGATGCAGTCCGGCTAGGTCTGATCAGTTATGTTCGGCCCGGTCGAATTTATTATTGTTGTATCCGGCATCACGATCATCGTCATGTGTTGTGGCGCGCCCTCGTGATCTGTAGATCGATCTTGGTTGTCCTGCGTTGTTTTCCAATGTGTCTCGTAGGTCCTGCGTGTTGCCCCGGGCCGTAGTGAACCAGCATGGGGGTGCGGGCTGGTATGTCGTCTTATCCCGGCCACGAGGTTGTCGGTCAGCCTCTTCTTATGCTGGAAGTTCAGGCTCTTCGGCCTCTTCTTCTAGCGATTTGTGCTTTGGGTATGCCCTGATGGGGGGCTCGAGTCCGTATTCCTCAGCTGCCAGGACCTCGGTCCATCTGTCCGTGAGCAGATCTTGATCAGCTTGGAGCTGCTGCTGCTTCTTTTTCAGGCTTCTTGCAGTGGTTATAAGTCGGTGCTTGAAGCGCTCCTGCTCTATGGGATCCTCCGGTACGCCGAATTCATCGTCGCCGAGGCTCACCTCGTCTTCTGAGGGAGGCATATAATTATCATCCTCCAAGTATCCATCTGTCGCCTGTTCATCTGGGCTGACCTGCCCGTGTTCCTGTTCGGCTTGCTCGAAGGTGGGCTGATCAGGATTGTATTCCTCTTTGGCGCCATCTGGATTTTCCTCTCCAGTGCTGGTGTTGCTGTGGCGGGGCTTGGAGCGTCGCCGATGATGCCCATGCTTTGATTTCTTCCCTGAGGGGTTATCTCTTGTTGCCTCATCGCCATTGTTTTCTTTGGGAGTATCCACCATATATATATCATATGAAGAGGTGGCAGTCCAGCGCCCTGTGGGCGGTGGTTCCTGTTCTTCTCCCGCATCGTCGTCTATAATGTCGATGTCTTCGGAGTCGAAGTTAAGCACATCGGGCAAATCATCGACCGTGGCTATGAAGTGGGTGGTGGGTGGGTGACGAATTTCTTCGTTGCCTGCTTCCGCCTCGAGCCGAACATAGTCCGGCCAGGAATCTCCTGACAGAGAGAGAGACCTTAATGAATTTAGCACATCGCCAAAGGGCGAGTGCTGAAAGATATCCATGGCAGTGAACTCCATGATTGGGGCCCAATCAGATTCGATGGGCATGGGTGCACGCAGTCCGGAACCCACGACCGAAGACAAGTCTGGGGGTCCGGAGACACAGATCTCCTTAGGAGCAGAGTCTGCGTTCGGCTCCAACGCTGATGAGTGTGTAGCCTCTGGGGCGGGGTCCATCCAGCCGTCCTCGGAAGGCACGATCTGCTCTGGAACGAAGTCTGGGGCCGTAGCAGGTGCGATGTTTCGAATACTGTCCGACGGCAGATCTAGGTTATGCATGTTGTGATCGTTCGGCGCTCCTGACATGGGCCCGAATCCGTTGAAGATCAAGTCTCCGTGGATGTCGGCAGTGTAGTTTAGGTTTCCAAACCTGACCTGATTGTCAGGGGCGTAGCTGTCGATCTGCTCTAGGTGGCCAAGCGAGTTGGCCCGCAGCGCGAAGCAGCCGAACACAAAAATCTATCCGGGGAGAAAAGTCTCACCCTGGATGGTGTTGTTGAAGGTTGGAGAAGCCATCGATCCCTACAGCGACGACACAGAGGAACCCTCAATGAAAGCACCAATGTCGGTGTCAAAACCGGCGGATCTCGGATAGGGGGTCCCGAACTGTGCGTCTAAGGCTAATGGTAACAGGAGACTGGGGACACGATGTTTACCCAGGTTCGGGCCCTCTCGATGGAGGTAATACCCTACTTCCTGGTTGATTGATCTTGATGATATGAGTATTACAAGAGTTGATCTACCACGAGATCAGAGAGGCTAAACCCAGAAGCTAGCCTATGGTATGATTATTGGTGTGTCCTACGGGCTAAACCCTCCAGTTTATATAGACACCGGAGGGGGCTAGGGTTACACAGAGTCGGTTACAGAGAAGTAGATCTACATCTGAATCGCCAAGCTTGCCTTCCACGCCAAGGAGAGTCCCATTCGTACATAGGACGAAGTCTTCAATCTTGTATCTTCATAGTCCAACAGTCCGGCCAAAGTATATAGTCCGGCTGTCCGGATACCCCCTTATCCAGGACTCCCTCACCCGTCCCCTTCCTCTCCCCCTTGCGGCGGGCTCCGCCGCAGAAGGCTTCGGAGGAGGAGGGATGCGTTGTCGAGCAGAAGCCCTCGTCGCCACCGTCGAGGTGCCAGCGCGCCCTTTCACCATGGCGAATGGGAAGAGGATGGTAAGCAAGAGGGAGAGAAGGGGGCGAGTTCGGAGAAGCACCGTCCCTATCCCTTCTTATAGAAGAGAAGGACCAGGGTCGGGCCACCCAACCCAAAGGGCGGCTGCCTCGCACGGCCAATAAGGCCTCCGGAAGCACGGGAATCGGAGCCGACCCACTCCCCTAATCAACAAACGCCTGGGTTTCCGCCTCAGCGTTAATGCCCACGTCTTCCATATCCATCGCCTGCCCTTCCCAAGGCATAAGGGATACGTGGCAAAGCGGAAGGGGCGTGAGGACAGCTGGGACGACCGTTTTCTACTCCGTGATCGTGGGGTGCAGCGCCATGCAAGCCGCGACCGGAGTCCACTTAGTAAATGAGTAGCATCCCTGCAGATTCCTTCTTTTTTAATAAGGGAAGCACGGGCCGCCTCTTTCCTATCGATTGCGAGATGACGCAAGCATGCTGAAGCCATCCCATGCACGACACCCACGTCACGCGCTCTATGCGGGTCGTGCGGAAGCACAACTGACAGAAAGATCATGGCGATCCATATCTGCCACACCCGCCCACGCACTACCTTGGGCCTGGCCCAACTACGCCCTGCGCTTATGTGTGGCCCAGGCCCGGGGGCTCCTGTTCGTGTACAAAAGTATGGGCACTTCTATACCCCTAACTAGTGCATGGCAGGCGCAGCCACGGGCAGTCCTGACCACACCTACGATAGGGCCTGGCGAGGCAGGGGAAGGCAAAGCCCGAAGGCTACCAAAAAAGGCACTCGAAGCACGAGGGGCGAGGGGCAAGCTGGACCGCCCCCGGCAAGGGCCTTGACGGGGCAACCTGCACCAACATCAGCAAGTCCATCACCCTTGGGGCTGAGAGCTCTGACACTATCGACAACGTTAAGACCAAGATCTGGAAAGTGCATGCTCGATAGCATGCAAATCCTCATAAAGATTGACGGCCCACGGACCCACGTGGGACCAAAAGACGAAGACCTCGGCAAGACCCTTGCCGGGGACGACTCCAAGGCCCCCGGCAAGCCTTGCCGGGGACGACCCCTGGGTCACGGCCAGACCCGCGCCCGGCAAGGTTTCACCACCTCACCACCACTCCAGTGCGACGATAGGCGGGCCAACTAAGCAGGCGCCTATGTGGCGGCATGCAGATCTTCGTGGAAGCTTACCATTGCCAACGCAGCAGCTAGTTAGCCAGCGTGGTGCTGCATGCCTTATCAACCTGGACGCGCGTCAAGGCAAAGAGGAGCAGCGAAGGATGAGATGGCCTCTGTTGCCGTCCCCAATAAAGCAAGAGGACACGTAGGCAACGCATTAAATGTGCTTGTCCTATGTTAATCGAGCAATAAGCTCATACAACTGTAGCTTGCCACCTCAGTGTGCCACTGTGGCAACCCCTTTGCATATAAAAGGAGGCCCGAGGCATACAGAGAGAGGATTCGGACTTTTGGACAAGGCACGCACTGCAGCTAGTTCAAAAGCTCAAGAACACACATATAACCAGACAAGCAGGACTAGGGTATTACGCATCTTTGCGGCCCAAACCTGGATAAAAATCCCTTGTGTGCTAACGACTCGACCTGCTCTTCGTACAGCTAACCCCCCGCCGAACATAGAAGGGATCCTTGGGACCCCATAGGTGATCGGTTTCCCTGACATCTAGTGACCAGTCCCTTTGCAGTAGAAGCACTCAGTTTCAGGCTTAGGTCCAGCTTTGGGCTTCTTCCCAAGAGTGGCAACTTGTTTGCCATTTTTCTTAAAGTTCCCTTTCTTTCCCTTACCCTTTTTCTTAAAACTAGTGGTCTTGTTACACTTGATGCTCCTTCTTGATTTCTACCTTCGTAGCTTTGAGCATTGTGAAGAGCTCGGGAATAGTCTTCTCCATCCCTTGCATATTATAGTTCATCACGAAGCCTTTGTAGCTTGGTGGCAGTGATTGGAGAACTCTGTCCATAACAATATCATCTAGAAGATTAACTCCCAGCTGAGTCATGTGATTATGATATCCAAACATTCTAAGTATGTGTTCACTGACAGAACTGTTCTCCTCCATCTTGCAGCTATACTAATTGTTGGAGACTTCATATCTCTCAACTCGGGCATTTGGTTGAAATATTAACTTCAACTCTTGGAACATCTCATATGCTCCCTGACGTTCAAAATGTCTTTGAAGTCCAGATTCTGAGCCATAAAGCATGGCACACTGAACTATCGAGTAGTCATTAGATGGAGCTTGTCAGACATTCAAAACATCAGCATCTGCTCCTGCAGCAGTCCTTTCACCTAGCGGTGCATCAAGGACATAACTCTTCTATGCAGCAATGAGGATAATCCTCAAGTTACGGACCCAGTCCGTGTAGTTGCTACCATCATCTTTCAACTTAGCTTTCTCTAGGAATGCATTAAAATTCAAGGGAATGGTAGCACGTGCCATTGATCTACAACATAGATATGCAAATACTATCATGACTAAGTTCATGATAAATTAAGTTCAATTAATCAAATTACGTAAGAACTCCCACTTTGATAGACATCCCTCAATTCTTCTAAATGATATGTGATCCAAATCAACTAAACCATGTCCGATCATCATGTGAGATGGAGTAGTCATAAATGGTGAACATCTCTATGTTGGTCATATCTACTATATGATTCACATTCGACCTTTCGGTCTCAAGTGTTCCGAGGCCATGTCTGTACATGCTAGGCTCATCAAGTTTACCCCGAGTATTCCGCTTGTGTAAAACTGTCTTGCACCCATTGTATGTGAACGTAGAGCCTATCACACCCGATCATCACGTGGTGTCTCAGCATGAAGAACTATCGCAATGGTACATACTCAGGGAGAACACTTATACCTTGAAATTTTAGTTAAGGGGTCATCTCATAATGCTACCACCATACTAAGAAAAATAAGATGCATAAATATAAATATCACATGCAATCAAAATATGTGACATGATATGGTCATCATCATCTCGTGCTTTTGATCTCCATATCCAAAGCATTGTCATGATCTCCATCATCACCGGCTCGACACCTTGATCTCCATCGTTGCATCATGCTCGTCTCGCCAACTATTGCTTCTACAACTATCGCTATCGCTTAGTTATAAAGTAAAGCAATTATATGGCGTTTGCATTTCATACAATAAAGAGACAACCGTAAGGCTCCTGCCGATTGAAGATAACTTCTGTAACACATGATCATCTCATACAATAACGTATATCACATCATGTCTTGACCATATCACATCACAACATGCCTTGCAAAAACAAGTTAGATTTCCTCTACTTTGTTGTTGCAGGTTTTAGGTGGCTACTACTGGCTTCTAGCAAGAACTGTTCTTACCTACGGCACAAAAACCACAACAGCAATTTATCAAGTTTGTTGTTTTAACCTTCAACAAGGACCGACCACAGTCAAATTCGATTCAACTAAGGAGAAACAGACACCCGCCAGCCACCTTTATGCAAAACTAGTTGCATGTCTGTCGGTGGAACCGGTCTCATGAATGTGGTCATGTAAGGTTGGTCCGGGCTACTTCATCCAACAATACCTCCGAATCAAAATAAGACATTGATGGTAAGGAGTATGTGATCACTGCCCACAACTCTTTGTGTTCTACTCGTGCATATCATCTACGCATAGACCTGGCTCAGATGCCACTGTTGGGGAACGTAGCATGCAATTTCAAAAAAAAATCATATGCTCACGCAAGATCTATCTAGGAGATTGATGTCTACTACACAACCTTCTTCTTGTAGACGTTGTTGGGCATGCAAGTTCACAGGTTTGTAGGATAGTAGCAAATTTCCCTCAAGTGGATGACCTAAGGTTTATCAATCCGTAGGAGGCGTAGGATGAAGATGGTCTCTCTCAAACAACCCTGCAACCAAATAACAAAGAGTCTCTTGTGTCCCCAACACACCCAATACAATGGTAAATTGTATAGGTGCACTAGTTCGGCGAAGAGATGAAGATACAAGTGCAAAATAGATAGTAGATATAGGTATTTGTAATCTGAAATTATAAAAACAGCAAGGTAACAAGTGATAAAAGTGAGCGTAAACGGTATTGCAATGATAGGAAACAAGGCCTAGGGTTCATACTTTCACTAGTGCAAGTTCTCTCAACAATAATAACATAGATAGATCATATAACAAGCCCTCAACATGCAACAAAGAGTCACTCCAAAGACACTAATAGCAGAGAACGAACAAAGAGATTATGGTAGGGTACAAAACCACCTCAAAGTTATTCTTTCGGATCAATCTATTCAAGAGTTCGTACTAGAATAACACCTTAAGACACAAAACAACCAAAACCCTAATGTCACCTAGATACTCCATTGTCACTTCAAGTATCCGTGGGCATGATTATACGATATGCATCACACAATCTCAGATTCATCTATTCAACCAACACAAAGTACTTCAAAGAGTGCCCCAAAGTTTCTACCGGAGAGTCAAGAACATGTGCCAACCCCTATGCATAGGTTCATGGGCGGAACCCGCAAGTTGGTCACCAAAACATACATCAAGAGGCACATGATATCCCATTGTCACCACAGATAAGCACGGCAAGACATACATCAAGTGTTCTCATAAAAGACTCAATCCTATAAGATAACTTCAAAGGGGAAACTCAATTCATCACAAGAGAGAAGAGGGGGAGAAACATCATAAGATCCAACTACAATAGCAAAGCTCGGGATACATCAAGATTGTGCCATAGAGGGAACACGAGAGAGAACACGAGAGAGAGGGAGATCAAACACATAGCTACTGGTACATACCCTCAGCCCCGAGGGTGAACTACTCCCTCCTCGTCATGGAGAGCACCGGGATGATGAAGATGGCCACCGGTGAAGGATCCCCCCACCGGCAGGATGCCGGGAAGGGCTCCCGAGAGGTTTTTGGTGGCTATAGAGGCTTGCGGCGGCGGAACTCCCGATCTATCTTCTCCGTGGATGTTTTTATGGTACGTGGGACTATATAGGTGAAAGAAGTCGGTCGGGGGGTTCTCGAGGGGTCCGCGAGACAGGGGGCGCCACCCTGTAAGGGGGGCGCGCCCTCCTATCTCGTGGGCTCCTCGAGGATCTTCTGACTTGATCTCCAAGCCTCCAGGATGATATTCTTCCAAAAAATCACGATGCCGAAGGTTTCATTCCGTTTGGACTCTATTTGATATTCCTTTTCTTCAAAATACTGAAACGGGCAATAAAACAGCAATATGGGTTGGGCCTCCGGTTAATAGGTTAGTCCCAAAAATGATATAAAAGTGTATAATAAAGCCCATAATCATTCAAAACAGATAATATAATAGCATGGAATAATCAAAAATTATAGATACGTTGGAGACGTATCAAGCATCCCCAAGCTTAATTCCTTCTCGTCCTCGAGTAGGTAAATGATAAAAACAGAATTTTTGATGTGGAATGCTACCTAGCATGATTCTCAATGTAATTTCTCTTTATTGTGGCATGAATGTTCAGATCCGAATGATTCAAGATAAAAGTTCATATCGAGAAAAGAAATTGTAATACTTCAAGCATACTAATAAAAGCAATCATGTCTTCTCAAAATAACATGGCTAAAGAAAGTTCATCCCTACAAAATCATATAGTTAGTAGGCTATGCTTCATTTTCGTCACACAAAGATGTTCCCAACTTCTGTATCCCCCATGACAAGCCAAGCAATTGTTTCATACTTAAATAATCTCAAACTTTTTCAACCTTCACGCAATACATGAGCGTGAGCCATGGTTATAGCACTATGGGTGGAATAGAATATGATGATGGGGATTGTGTGGAGAAGACAAAAAAGGAAAAAGTCTCACATTGACGAGGATAACCAACGGGCTATGGAGATGCCCATCAATTGATGTCATCATGAGGAGTAGGGATTGCCATGCAACGGATGCACTAGAGCTATAAATAAATGCTCAATAAAAGAAAACTAATGGGTGTGCATCCAACTTGCTTGCTCACGAAGACCTAGGGCATTTGAGGAAGCCCATCGTAGGAATATACAAGCCAAGTTCTATAATGAAAAATTCCCACTAGTATATGAAAGTGACAACCTATGAGACTCTCTACATGAAGAACATGGTGCTACTTTGAAGCACAATATATGAGACTCACTACATAAAGAACAAAGTGTTACTTTGAAGCACAAGTGTGGAAAAAGAGATAGTAGCATTGCCCTTTTTATTCTCTTTTTTTCCTTTTTTTTCCTTTTTTTCTTTTTTTTCTTTTTTTTCTTTTTTTTCTTTTCTTTTGGCCTTCCTTTTTTTTATTTTTTTTTGGCCTTTCTTTTTTTTTCTTTTTGGGCAATGCTCTAATAATGATGATCATCACACTTCTATTGATTACAACACATGAATTACAACTCGAAACTAGAACAAGATATGACTCTATATGAATGCCTCCGGCAGTGTACCGGGATGGTGCAATGAATCAAGAGTGACATGTGTGAAAAATAATGCATGGTGGCTTTGCCACAAATACGATGTCAACTACATGATCATGCAATGGCAATATGACAAAAGTAATGTATGTCATGAAGATGATAAACGGAACGATGGAAAGTTGCATGGCAATATATCTCGGAATGGCTATGGAAATGCCATAATAGGTAGGTATGGTGGCTGTTTTGAGGAATATATAATGAGGCTTATGTGTGATAGAGCGTATCATATCACGGGGTTTGGATGCACCGGCGAAGTTTGCACCAACTCTCAAGGTGAGAAAGGGCAATGCACGGTATCGAAGAGGCTAGCAATGGTGTAAAGGTAAAAGTGCGTATAATCCATGGACTCAACATTAGTCAAAAGAACTCATATACTTATTGCAAAAACTTATAAGTCATCAAAAATCAAGCACTACGCGCATACTCCTAGGGGGATAGATTGGTAGGAAAAGACCATCGCTCGTCCCCGACCGCCACTCATAAGGATGCACAAGCCAGGTACACTTCATGTTCCAAATTTGTTACACAACTTTAACCATACGTGCATGCTACGGGACTTGCTAACTTCAAGACAAGCATTCTTTAAATTCATAATCACCCAACTAGCATGACTTTAATATCACTACCTCCATATCTCAAAACAATTATCAAGTATCAAATTGATCATAGCATCCAATTCACTTCCTATGATAGTTTTCATACAAATTACCATGTTGTTTAAGACTATGAAAATAATATAAGTGAAGCATGAGAGTTCATTAATTTCTACAAAGTAAAACCACCGCCGTGCTCTAAAAGATATAAGTGAAGCACTAGAGCAAATGACAAACTACTCCAACAAGATATAAGTGAAGATCAATGAGTAGCTAAATAATTATGCAACTATGTGAAGACTCTCTCTCATTAAAGAATTTCAGATCTTGGTATTGTATTCAAGCAGCAAGCAAAACAAAATAAAATGGCATTCCAAGGATAGCACAACTCCTGTGAAGAAGCAAAAACTTAGGCTCAACCGATACTAACCGATAGTTGTCGAAGAAGAAAGGTGGGATGCCTACCGGGGCATCCCCAAGCTTAGATGCTTGAGACTTCTTGAAATATTATCTTGGGGTGCCTTGGGAATCCCAAGCTTGAGCTTTTGTGTCTCCTTAATTCCTCTCATATCATGGTTTTTCTTCTTTTTATCAAAAGCTTCATTCACAACAAACTCAACAAGAACTCGTGAGATAGGTTAGTATAAACCAATGCAAAACCATATCATCTTCTACTGTAACAAATCACTAACATTATTATTCAACATTGAATACTAAATGCCTCTGCATATTTAATACTCCTATCCTCAAAAAGAATAATAAAACAAGCAAACATACGCAAACAATGCAAACATAACAGCAATCTGCCAAAACAGTACAGGCTGTAAAGAATGCAAGAGTAACAATACTTACCTGACTCCAAAAATTATGAACTAAAATTCCCACTGTAATAAATTTATCAGAGCTTAATATGCAAAAAGATTCAACATTAGACCATTCCCTGAATTTTCTAGGGAATTTTTGCAACAGCGGTTGTCACATCCTAGTTAGACATGCATTAGAGTGTTGCATCATGTTTACTCTTTCATCAGAAACTTGAAATGGGGATGACAGAACCCCCAGTCCACTCTGAATCCAACTAGGGTTACTAAAATAATTTTTCAATGAACCTGAAATGCCCTTCTAAAATGCCCATCATTTTTGTCTTGGTTCAGAACCTCTGCCAAAAATGGTGCACATTTTCCTAGGCCATCCTAGGGTTTTTGAATTAAATCATAAATATTTGAATTTGGGCATTTAAAATAATATAAAATATTAAATGCTCAAATATCTCCAAACTAAAATGTTTCATGTTGGAAATAATCCAACTATGGGCCAGGAATAGTTTGGTGATTTTTGAAGTTGCCTAGGTATTTTATTTAATTCAACAAAGTTGCAGATATATATTAAATAAAACAGAAACAGAAGAAAGGGGAAAACTTACCTGGGCCTCCCCCCCTGTGCGGCCCAGCTGGCCGGCCCAGCCGACTGGCTAGCGCCAGTCGTCCTCCACCTCCCGCCAGGAGGCCAGAGGCGTGTGGCCGGCGCGTGCGCACCGCCGTGCCGCCACGGCACCTGCCTGCCTGTCCTCCCCCTCGACGCCTGGACGTCCAGAACATCGCCACGCAGCTGCCCGCACTGCTCTCACTCTTCCCCGGCTCTTCCTTCCTCTCCCTCGCTCTCTCTCTCACACGGCCGAACACCACCGTCGCTGCCGTTCGCCGTAGCAGCCATCTCCGGCCACCCCTCGCTCCCCCGACTAGCTCAGAAGCTCCGCCACAACCCCCTCTTCCTCCCCACCGCTCCACAGCTCCCCGGAAGCCCGGCATCGCCGCCACGTCGCCGTTCCCCTCTTCGGGCTCCGATCATCGTCGCCGTCGAATTCGTCGTCTCCGGCGCGTCCCCGAGCCCGCTTCGACGCCCACTGCAACCGCGGTGAGCCCCCGGATCGTTTCCCTCTTCTCCCCTGATCTCTCCCGACCTCTAGGCCCTAGCCCCACCTTGGCCGAGAGCTCCACGCCGCCGGCGATGTCGCCGTCGTGGCCACGGTCACCGTAGCACCCAACCGAGCACACTATCGTGCTCTACACCTCACTAGGATCACGCAGCACACACTAACGCCTCCCCAAACCCTCTGCAACATCGATCCTGACCGCACCCGAACTCCGGCCGCCGCAGCCGAGCTCGCCGCCATCAACTCCGGCCACCCCGAGCCCAACCACCACCACCAATAGTCGCGGCTCAATCTCAGCAACACGTAGATGCCTTCCGCCGTCCATTTGGTTGCCGGAATGGCAAAAAGCACTTTCGCCGCCGTCTCGGACCTCGCCGGCGTCATGTCGCCGGTGGGGTTTGACTTGTCCGACCTGGGGTTTGACCCCCCAGGGTCACTGACGCGTGGGCCCTGTCGGCCAGGTGGTTAGATTAGCGCTAACTACTGTTAGTCAACCCCCCCTGACACTGACAGTGGGCCCCAGCGCCACTAATCCCTAATTAGGATTAATTTAAACCTGTTTAACCCCCCCTGTCACTGACGTGTGGCCCCCACACGTCAGGTTTGACTTCAGCCAGCCGCAGTTGACCACTGACGTCATGCTGACGTCATGCTGACGCAATTATACATTTTCTGGAATTAAAATAATTCAGAAAATCCAGAAATTGATTTAAACTTCAAAAATTCATATCAATTCAACCGTAGCTCAGATTGAAATAATTTATATATGAAAAATTATCAGAAAAATGCAACCTTTCCATCTGTACCAGTTTCATGCATGAAAAACCAACTTATACATGCTGAATATGGGAAAACACATTATGGTAAATATAAGAGACCTAATTTAGAAATGCATTTGAACCTTTGGTTCAAATGGACTTCAAGCTAATTGAACACTAGTTGCATTAGCTCAACAGCATCACATCTACATGCCATGTTCATGCATCATATTGTTGCATATGATTGTGTTTTGATTGCCGGCACCGTTCCTTCTCGATAGGTCCTGCTCCGGAGACGTTCCAGAGTACCTGTCTGTGAAGCAGTGCCTCCCTTGTTGATTTACCAGGCAAGCAACCCCCCTTGTTCATTTCGATAAAACCCTACTCTCTCGCTCCTGCTCTCAGTTATTGCATTAGGACAACAACGATTCATCTGCTACTTTGTGCTGCGGTAGTTGAACCCATTCCTCTGCATGACCTGTCATTGCCACAGTAAATAGTTGAAACCCACTAGCATGTGTAGGAGTTGATTGAAGCCACTGATGTGTTCCTACCATGCTATGCCTGCTATTGCTTAGAGTTGTGTCAGGTCTGATTCATTGGGAATGAATTGGAGTGTCACGATATGTTCTGATGCTGAGAGTGAAGTGTGTGAACACGATTTGGTAAAGGTAGCGGTGAGAGGCCATGTAGGAGTACATGGTGGGTTGTCTCACTGGAACCGTCCTTAAGTACTGAGTTCTGTGTATGTTGTCCAATGACTCGATACTACCACACATTGGGTTCCGGTAACTCGACCCCTCTCGACTTATTAACCAACTTGGTCTCTGTCCAGGAGTCGCAACTAGTTTCTGGTGTTTGTAGGTAGTGCTATTTTTCTACCAAGTGGCACCCGGCAGGGTGGGCTTGGGACAGACTAGGCACACGTGGCCCGGTGTACCGAGTGGCACCCGGTTGGTGGGCTCGGGAACCCTGTACACATTGTTTGGGGCCGTAAGCGACACCCCGGCCGGATCTCCTTGCGGATGGAACCCGAATAGGCGATAAACCTGGACTAGAGTCTTGTGTGGTTAGTCAGGTCGTGGCCGACACCCTCGCCAGGCTTCCGCTTGAAGGTTGCCGAGATACATGACGTGTACATGGCGGTAAGTGGCGAGAGCGTGTGTGAAGAAGTACACCCCTGCAGGGTTAATATGATCTATTCTAATAGCCGGGTCCGCGGTTATGGACTTCTTGGATGCTTACATGGTACATAGACAACTTGAAGTGGATTCTATAAAATTCTCAAGACAAGTGTGAGTGCTATGGATGGCCTTCTCATAGGGAGACGGGGATGAATCCATAGTAGTGTATTGTGTGGTGATTAGTGGACTCGTGTACGTTGTTTCACCTCCAGAGTTTCTGGTAGTCGTAGAACAGGATAGCCACAGAGTCAAAGCTGGCTTGCTGCAACTAAACCCCACATTATCTCTTGATACAGATGCATGTATGATAGGATCTGATGTAAGTCTTGCTGAGTACCTTTGTACTCATGTTGCTTTAATTATGTTTTTGTAGCGGAGACTTCGGTCTTACTAGTGTTCTCGTGGACTTCGACTAGTAGCTAGTACCTCAGCTACGATCTTGATCAGATGTTGTAGATAGTCAGGCTCTTCAGCCTTTTTCATTTATAGATGTCTGTACCCAGACATGTAATGCTTCCGCTTGTTGCTTGTATGCTCTGTATGACGGGTCTTGTGACCCCTGTTTGCAATAAATGCTATGATGGCTCTTCTGAGCCTTTATCTATATAATTGTTGAGTTATGCTGTGATGCCATGTTGTACAGCACATACTTGCATGTTATGCGTACGTGTAATGTGTAGTGCTATGTGTGGGATCTGACTATCTAGTTGTTTATCTTTAGTAGCCTCTCTTACCGGGAAATGTCTCCTAGTGTTACCGCTGAGCCATGGTAGCTTGCTACTGCTCTGGAACACTTAGGCTGGCCGACATGTGTCCTTCTTCGTTCCTGTGTCTATCCCTTCGGGGAAATGTCACGCTTTGAGTACCGGAGTCCTGTTAGCCCGCTACAGCCCGGTTTACCGGAGTCCTGCTAGCCCATTGCTACAGCCCGGACCCACTTGCTGATGACCGACACGTTCGAAGCTGGGTCATGGATGCCTGTCCCTGTAAGTCTGTGCCACTTTGGGTTTACGACTAGTCATGTCAGCCCGGGCTCCTTATCATATGGATGCTAGCGACACTATCATATACGTGAGCCAAAAGGCGCAAACGGTCCCGAGCAAAGGTAAGGCGACACCCGTGGGGATACCGTGCGTGAGGTCGCAAAGCGATATGAGGTGTTACATGCTAGATCGATGTGGCATCGAGTCGGGGTCCTGACAGTTTTGGTATCAGAGCCTGACTGCCTGTAGGATTACCAAGCCAAACTGGTCGAAGTTGAGTCTAGAAAATCTTTAGTTATGTAAGGGAATTGATTGTGGGAAGGAACGTAAGGCTCTTTTTACTCCTTATACCTCATGACCTTCTGATCTGAGTCGTCCTATCTCTCCTACGGGGTTAAGGAACTAGGCTTTCTCTTCCGTCTATCAGGATCACGTGTTACTACTCCGTAGTCCCATAGGATTGGTTGATCAGGGTCATACCCTAGTTTTAAGTATTTCCGGTGTAGTCTGTTTAGTATGATCTCAGAACCTTGAGTAATGATGATGAGTATGTTACCACCCCATTTTTAGTAGGATGTCTCATTCTGAGCATTCTACTGCCGTTATGCTGCCGGAATTTCCCTAGGAGTTCGAGTGATACTAATTCCTTGTCCTACATTCTACAGTCCATAGTTGATGCTGATTCCGTCCTTGGTTTTGTTTCACCAGGATGTCATCAAGTTCTGTTGTTCGTAGCCAGAACCATGGAGATGGTAGGGATGAGGATCCTCCCGACCAGCCTTCGTTGACAGAGTTCATGCTAGAGATGGAGAGGAACAAGCGTGAGTCTAATCGTTTGTTGGCATGTATCGAGGAGAACACCGCACATCAGTTCAAAGGGTCTGCTACCATTCATGACTTTATCCGCTTGCACCCACCTACTTTTCATCATTCCATCGAGCCACTCGATGCAGATGACTGGCTCCGTAGCATCACCCATAAGCTGCGTTCCGCGAACGTAGCTGAAGATGACAAGGTCACTTATGCCACATATCACCTAGAAGGTCCTGCTAGTCTTTGGTGGCAGAACTATGAGGCTATGCTTCCAGTTGGCCAGATTCCTACCTGGAAGGATTTCACTGAGGCTTTTCGCGAGCATCACATTCCCCAGGCCCTCATTGATCGCAAGAGAGAAGAGTTCTGTAGTTTCACCCAGAGTAAGATGGCTGTTGATGCTTATAGCAGAGAGTTCGAGAACCTCGCTCGCTATGCCACAGAAGAAGTGTCCACGGACGCCAAGAAGCAAGCTAGGTTCCGGAAGGGTCTCAACCCCAAGTTGCGTCGTGATCTCCACCTGCATCATTGTGATACATTCCAAGCCCTTGTGAACAAGGCCATCAATGCAGAGACAGCTCAACTCACTTACGAGGAGTCTCGTAAGCACACCCGTGATTTGGGATCTTCCTCCGGTTCTAGTTCCCAGAAACGCCGGATTTGGGTTCCAAATTCCGCTCTTCCTTCCGGTTATACACCGAGGTCATCTCATGTGGTGCCTTCTCCAACTCCGTCGTATGTTCCACCCAGGCCTACTGGTAGACCGTTTGTCAGTGCGGGTCCCCGTCCAACCTCAGGGACTTGCTTCACATGCGGGAAGCCAGGACACTATGCACGTGACTGCTCTCAGACTAGTTATGCTCCACCCCAGCCCGAGAAGACTGTTGGCTGTATTAAGCCATCACGCAAGATGATCAGTGTCAAGTCAGCCCCCACTGAACGTGGACGTGTGCATCACATCTCAGCTAAAGACGCTTATGATGATCCAGATGTCGTTCTTAGCACACTCCTTGTCAATTGTCACCCAGCATCAGTTCTATTCGATACTGGGGCATCTCACTCCTTCATTTCTGAAGGTTATGCTCGTTTGCACGACATGTCATTTTGTGATATGCCAACTTCGCTTGAAATCCAAACCCCAGGGTCTAGATGGCAGACCACCAGAATCAGCCATAGTAATGAAATCCTTGTTGATAGACTTGTATTCCTTGCATCACTTGTAGCCCTCAAGTCTTCAGATATTAACATCATCTTGGGTATGGACTGGATGACAGCTCATCATGCCAAGATTGATTGTTACACAAGATCTGTTCAGCTTACACACCCATCTGGCAAGATAGTCACCGTCCCCACTAGAGTTGCAAAGCGTCAACTCTATTCTCTTAATGCCAGCCCTCTTCCAGACCTTGAAGATATCCCGGTAGTCCGTGACTTTCCGGATGTCTTTCCAGAGGAACTGCCAGGTGTTCCACCTGACAGAGATGTAGAGTTCGTCATAGATCTTATCCCAGGAACAGCTCCAATCTCCCGGAGACCTTACAAGATGGCACCCTTAGAACTAGCCGAGCTTAAGAAACAACTCGATGAGTCCTTGCAAAAGGGTTTCATCCGTCCTAGTTCTTCTCCTTGGGCTTGCCCCGTCCTCTTCGTCAAGAAGAAAGACGGTACGGACCGGATGGTTGTAGATTATCGTCCCATTAATTTGGTCACGATAAAGAACAAGTATCCGCTTCCCAGGATCAACGACCTGTATGATCAGCTCGCTGGATCCTCAGTCTTCTCCAAGATGGATTTAAGGTTAGGCTACCATCAAATCAAGATCAGGAATGGGGACATTCCCAAGACATCTTTTGTTACTCGTTATGGTCAGTACGAGTACACCGTCATGTCCTTTGGCCTAACCAATGCCCCAGCCACTTTCTCCCGCCTGATGAACTCGATCTTCATGGAGTACTTAGATAAGTTCGTCGTGGTTTACCTCGATGATATTCTTATTTACTCGAAGAGCGAGGAAGAGCATGCCGAACATCTTAGACTTGTGTTAGAAAAACTCAGAGAGCACCGCCTTTATGCCAAGTTCTCCAAGTGTGAATTTTGGTTGCCAGAAGTGACCTACTTAGGCCACGTAATCTCTGGTAAGGGCATTGCTGTCAATCCCGAGAGAGTTCAAGCCGTTCTCGATTGGACTCCACCTGAGACCGTGAAACAAGTTAGGAGTTTCCTTGGTCTAGCCAGCTATTGTCGCCGCTTTGTTGAAAACTTCTCCAAAGTAGCCAAACCCCTCACGGAACTTCTCAAGAAAGATAAAAAGTTTGAGTGGTCCCCACAGTGTGAGTACAGTTTTCAGGAACTGAAAAGACGCCTGACTTCTGCTCCCATACTTGTGCCACCGGATTTCACTAAATACTTTATTATCTACTGCGATGCCTCACGACAAGGACTAGGTTGCATTCTTATGCAGGATCGTCATGTGATTGCCTATGCATCTCGACAGTTGCATCCACATGAGGAGAATTATCCTACACATGATCTAGAGCTTGCAGCCGTAGTCTATGCACTCAAGACTTGGCGACATTACCTCCTTGGTAAACGTTGCGAGATCTACACCGATCACCAGAGTCTCAAGTATATCTTCACCCAACCGGATCTGAACCTTAGGCAAAGACGTTGGTTGGAGTTGATCACAGATTATGATCTAGGGATTACCTACACCCCAGGCAAAGCCAATGTCATGGCTGATGCTCTAAGCCGTAAATCCTATTGCAACAATCTCATGTTGCAGCAAGGCCAACCACTTCTCCATGAGGAATTCTGTAAGCTTAACCTTCACATTGCGCCTCGCGGACTCCTTTCTACCTTGGTGGCGAAACCTACCCTTGTGGATCTTATCATCGAAGCCCAGAAACATGATACGGGGATTACCCGGATCAAGAGGAACATTAAGAAGGGAGTTGGTGGATGTTTCTCTATGGATGATCGCGGTGTTGTTTTCTTTGAGAATCGTTTGGTGGTTCCCAAGAAGCAACATCTTCGGCAGTTGATTCTTAAGGAGACGCATGAATCTCCTCTCACAATTCATCCCGGTAGCTCTAAGATGTATCAGGACCTACGCCAGAGGTTCTGGTGGACTAGGATGAAGAGAGAAATCGCTGAGTTCATTGCTAAATGTGACGTTTGTCGTCGCGTTAAGGCAGAGCATCAAAGACCTGCTGGCACCCTTCAGCCTTTAGCTATTCCTGAATGGAAATGGGATAAAGTTGGTATGGACTTCATCACCGGCTTTCCCAGGACCAAAAGAGGGAATAACGCTATCTTCGTAGTCGTTGATCGTCTTTCCAAAGTGGCTCACTTCCTCCCTGTTCGAGAGAGTATCACTGCTAGTCAGCTTGCTGACTTATATATTTCTCGAATAGTGTCACTTCATGGTGTTCCACTAGAGATCAATTCAGACCGTGGCAGTCTTTTCACTTCTCACTTCTGGGAGAGCTTTCAAACTGCCATGGGAACCCATCTTTCCTTCAGTACCGCTTTCCACCCTCAGTCGAGTGGTCAGGTGGAACGGGTCAATCAAATTCTCGAAGACATGCTCCGAGCCTGCGTTATCTCATTCGGTATGGATTGGGAGAAATGTCTTCCTTTCGCCGAGTTTGCTTATAACAATAGCTACCAATCCAGCCTCAAGAAAGCTCCTTTTGAGGTTCTCTATGGACGAAGATGTCGAACACCTTTGAACTGGTCAGAAACCGGTGAAAGACAATTCTTTGGACCGGATATGATCCAGGAGGTAGAAGAGCAAGTTCGCATCATTCGTGAGAATTTGAAAACAGCCCAGTCTCGTCAGAAAAGTCTGTACGATCGTCATCATAAGGATATGACTTATGAAATTGGCGACCAAGCTTACCTTCGGGTTACTCCATTAAAGGGTACCCATCGTTTCAGTATCAAGGGCAAGTTGGCTCCTCGTTACATTGGACCTTTTCGCATTCTTGCCAAACGAGGAGAAGTTGCCTACCAGTTGGAACTACCTCCGCACCTCTCCAGAGTTCATGATGTCTTCCACGTTTCTCAACTCAGACGTTGCTTCTCGGATCCTATCCGTGAAGTGGACCACGAAACGCTTGATCTCCAAGATGATCTTACATATCGAGAGTACCCCATTCGTATCCTCGATCAAGCCGAACGTACCACGCGACGTCATAATATCAAGTTTCTCAAGGTTCAATGGTCGCACCATTCTGAGGATGAAGCAACTTGGGAAAGGGAGGATCCTCTTCGACTCGAGTATCCCGCCTTCTTCCCGGAGGAACCCAAATCTCGGGACGAGATTCTTTTGAGTGGGGGTGAGTTGTCACATCCTAGTTAGACATGCATTAGAGTGTTGCATCATGTTTACTCTTTCATCAGAAACTTGAAATGGGGATGACAGAACCCCCAGTCCCCTCTGAATCCAACTAGGGTTACTATAATTTTTCAATGAACCTGAAATGCCCTTCTAAAATGCCCATCATTTTTGTCTTGGTTCAGAACCTCTGCCAAAAATGGTGCACATTTTCCTAGGCCATCCTAGGGTTTTTGAATTAAATCATAAATATTTGAATTTGGGCATTTAAAATAATATAAAATATTAAATGCTCAAATATCTCCAAACTAAAATGTTTCATGTTGGAAATAATCCAACTATGGGCCAGGAATAGTTTGGTGATTTTTGAAGTTGCCTAGGTATTTTATTTAATTCAACAAAGTTGCAGATATATATTAAATAAAACAGAAACATAAGAAAGGGGAAAACTTACCTGGGCCTCCCCCCCTGTGCGGCCCAGCTGGCCGGCCCAGCCGACTGGCTAGCGCCAGTCGTCCTCCACCTCCCGCCAGGAGGCCAGAGGCGTGTGGCCGGCGCGTGCGCACCGCCGTGCCGCCACGGCACCTGCCTACCTGTCCTCCCCCTCGACGCCTGGACGTTCGGAACATCGCCACGCAGCTGCCCGCACCGCTCTCACTCTTCCCCGGCTCTTCCTTCCTCTCCCTCGCTCTCTCTCTCACACGGCCGAACACCACCGTCGCCGCCGTTCGCCGTAGCAGCCATCTCCGGCCACCCCTCGCTCCCCCGACTAGCTCAGAAGCTCCGCCACAACCCCCTCTTCCTCCCCACCGCTCCACAGCTCCCCGGAAGCCCGGCATCGCCGCCACGTCGCCGTTCCCCTCTTCGGGCTCCGATCATCGTCGCCGTCGAATTCGTCGTCTCCGGCGCGTCCCCGAGCCCGCTTCGACGCCCACTGCAACCGCGGTGAGCCCCCGGATCGTTTCCCTCTTCTCCCCTGATCTCTCCCGACCTCTAGGCCCTAGCCCCACCTTGGTCGAGAGCTCCACGCCGCCGGCGATGTCGCCGTCGTGGCCACGGTCACCGTAGCACCCAACCGAGCACACTATCGTGCTCTACACCTCACTAGGATCACGCAGCACACACTAACGCCTCCCCAAACCCTCTGCAACATCGATCCCGACCTTACCCGAACTCCGGCCGCCGCAGCCGAGCTCGCCGCCGTCAACTCCGGCCACCCCGAGCCCAACCACCACCACCAATAGTCGCGGCTCAATCTCAGCAACACGTAGATGCCTTTCGCCGTCCATTTGGTTGCCGGAATGGCAAAAAGCACTTTCGCCGCCGTCTCGGACCTCGCCGGCGTCATGTCGCCGGTGGGGTTTGACTTGTCCGACCTGGGGTTTGACCCCCCAGGGTCACTGACGCGTGGGCCCTGTCGGCCAGGTGGTTAGATTAGCGCTAACTACTGTTAGTCAACCCCCCCTGACACTGACAGTGGGCCCCAGCGCCACTAATCCCTAATTAGGATTAATTTAAACCTGTTTAACCCCCCCTGTCACTGACGTGTGGCCCCCACACGTCAGGTTTGACTTCAGCCAGCCGCAGTTGACCACTGACGTCATGCTGACGTCATGCTGACGCAATTATACATTTTCTGGAATTAAAATAATTCAGAAAATCCAGAAATTGATTTAAACTTCAAAAATTCATATCAATTCAACCGTAGCTCAGATTGAAATAATTTATATATGAAAAATTATCAGAAAAATGCAACCTTTCCATCAGTACCAGTTTCATGCATGAAAAACCAACTTATACATGCTGAATATGGGAAAACACATTATGGTAAATATAAGAGACCTAATTTAGAAATGCATTTGAACCTTTGGTTCAAATGGACTTCAAGCTAATTGAACACTAGTTGCATTAGCTCAACAGCATCACATCTACATGCCATGTTCATGCATCATATTGTTGCATATGATTGTGTTTTGATTGCCGGCACCGTTCCTTCTCGATAGGTCCTGCTCCGGAGACGTTCCAGAGTACCTGTCTGTGAAGCAGTGCCTCCCTTGTTGATTTACCAGGCAAGCAACCCCCCTTGTTCATTTCGATAAAACCCTACTCTCTCGCTCCTGCTCTCAGTTATTGCATTAGGACAACAACGATTCATCTGCTACTTTGTGCTGCGGTAGTTGAACCCATTCCTCTGCATGACCTGTCATTGCCACAGTAAATAGTTGAAACCCACTAGCATGTGTAGGAGTTGATTGAAGCCACTGATGTGTTCCTACCATGCTATGCCTGCTATTGCTTAGAGTTGTGTCAGGTCTGATTCATTGGGAATGAATTGGAGTGTCACGATATGTTCTGATGCTGAGAGTGAAGTGTGTGAACACGATTTGGTAAAGGTAGCGGTGAGAGGCCATGTAGGAGTACATGGTGGGTTGTCTCACTGGAACCGTCCTTAAGTACTGAGTTCTGTGTATGTTGTCCAATGACTCGATACTACCACACATTGGGTTCCGGTAACTCGACCCCTCTCGACTTATTAACCAACTTGGTCTCTGTCCAGGAGTCGCAACTAGTTTCTGGTGTTTGTAGGTAGTGCTATTTTTCTACCAAGTGGCACCCGGCAGGGTGGGCTTGGGACAGACTAGGCACACGTGGCCCGGTGTACCGAGTGGCACCCGGTTGGTGGGCTCGGGAACCCTGTACACATTGTTTGGGGCCGTAAGCGACACCCCGGCCGGATCTCCTTGCGGATGGAACCCAAATAGGCGATAAACCTGGACTAGAGTCTTGTGTGGTTAGTCAGGTCGTGGCCGACACCCTCGCCAGGCTTCCGCTTGAAGGTTGCCGAGATACATGACGTGTACATGGCGGTAAGTGGTGAGAGCGTGTGTGAAGAAGTACACCCCTGCAGGGTTAATATGATCTATTCGAATAGCCGGGTCCGCGGTTATGGACTTCTTGGATGCTTACATGGTACATAGACAACTTGAAGTGGATTCTATAAAATGCTCAAGACAAGTGTGAGTGCTATGGATGGCCTTCTCGTAGGGAGACGGGGATGAATCCATAGTAGTGTATTGTGTGGTGATTAGTGGACTCGTGTACGTTGTTTCACCTCCAGAGTTTCTGGTAGTCGTAGAACAGGATAGCCACAGAGTCAAAGCTGGCTTGCTGCAACTAAACCCCACATTATCTCTTGATACAGATGCATGTATGATAGGATCTGATGTAAGTCTTGCTGAGTACCTTTGTACTCATGTTGCTTTAATTATGTTTTTGCAGCGGAGACTTCGGTCTTACTAGTGTTCTCGTGGACTTCGACTAGTAGCTAGTACCTCAGCTACGATCTTGATCAGATGTTGTAGATAGTCAGGCTCTTCAGCCTTTTTCATTTATAGATGTCTGTACCCAGACATGTAATGCTTCCGCTTGTTGCTTGTATGCTCTGTATGACGGGTCTTGTGACCCCTGTTTGCAATAAATGCTATGATGGCTCTTCTGAGCCTTTATCTATATAATTGTTGAGTTATGCTGTGATGCCTTGTTGTACAGCACATACTTGCATGTTATGCGTACGTGTAATGTGTAGTGCTATGTGTGGGATCTGACTATCTAGTTGTTTATCTTTAGTAGCCTCTCTTACCGGGAAATGTCTCCTAGTGTTACCGCTGAGCCATGGTAGCTTGCTACTGCTCTGGAACACTTAGGCTGGCCGGCATGTGTCCTTCTTCGTTCCTGTGTCTGTCCCTTCGGGGAAATGTCACGCTTTGAGTACCGGAGTCCTGTTAGCCCGCTACAGCCCGGTTTACCGGAGTCCTGCTAGCCCAGTGCTACAGCCCGGACCCACTTGCTGATGACCGACACGTTCGAAGCTGGGTCATGGATGCCTGTCCCTGTAAGTCTGTGCCACTTTGGGTTTACGACTAGTCATGTCAGCCCGGGCTCCTTATCATATGGATGCTAGCGACACTATCATATACGTGAGCCAAAAGGCGCAAACGGTCCCGAGCAAAGGTAAGGCGACACCCGTGGGGATACCGTGCGTGAGGTCGCAAAGCGATATGAGGTGTTACATGCT
Source organism: Triticum aestivum (assembly GCF_018294505.1). Lineage (NCBI taxonomy): Eukaryota > Viridiplantae > Streptophyta > Magnoliopsida > Poales > Poaceae > Triticum > Triticum aestivum. Next base: position 161,376,378 of record NC_057801.1, on the reverse strand, counting down.
AGATCGATGTGGCATCGAGTCGGGGTCCTGACAGCGGTAAACTTTCTGTTTTCAAACAGCAACATGTATACTAGCAAAATAAGCATGGCAAAGGCTATCCTTGACTTTTTTTATTGAAACTAAAGATGCAAAACATTATTCTAACTAACAGCAAGCAAAAACTAGCAAAATAAAATGACGCTCCAAGCAAAACACATATCATGTGGTGAATAAAAATATAGCTCCAAGTAAAGTTACCGATGAACGAAGACGAAAGAGGGGATGCCATCCGGGGCATCCCCAAGCTTAGGCTCTTTGTTGTCCTTGAATATTACCTTGGGGTGCCTTGGGCATCCCCAAGCTTAGGCTCTTGCCACTCTTTATTCCATAGTCCATCGAATCTTTACCCAAAACTTGAAAACTTCAACCACACAAAACTCAAAACAAAACTCGTAAGCTCCGTTAGTACAAGAAAATAAACCACCACTTTAAGGTACTGTAATGAACTCATTCTTTATTTATATTTGTGTTAAACCTACTGTATTCCAACTTATATATGGTTCATACCACTTAATACTAGCCATAGATGCATCAAAATAAGCAAACAACACAATGAAAACAGAATCTGTCAAAAACAGAACAATTTGTAGTAATCTGTATCAAACGTATACTTCTGGAACTCAAAAAATTCTGAAATAAATTTCTGGACCTGAGGAATTTGTCTATTAATCACCTGCAAAAATAATCAACCTAAAAGAACTCTCCAGTAAAACATGGCAGCTAATCTCGTGAGCGCTAAAGTTTCTGTTTTCTACAGCAAGATCATAAAGACTTCACCCAAGTCTTCCCAAAGGCTCTACTTGGCACTTTATTGAAACAAAAGGTACAAAAAATGATTAATACAGTAGAATAATCATGTGGACACACAAAAACAGTAAGGGTAAATATTGGGTTGTCTCCCAACAAGCGCTTTTCTTTAATGCCTTTCTAACTAGGCATGATGATGACAATGATGCTCACATAAAAGATAAGAATTGAAACATAAAGAGAGCATCATGAAGCATATGACTAGCACATTTAAGCCTAACCCTCTTCCTATGAATAGGGATTTTGTGAGCAAACAACTTAGGATAACAATAATCAACAAGCATAGGAAGGTAAAACAAGCATAACTTCAAGATTTTCAACACATAGAGAGGAAACTTGACATTATTGTAATTCCTACAAGCATAAGTTCCTCCCTCATAATAATTTTCAGTAGCATCATGAATGAATTCAACAATATAACCAGCACCTAAAGCATTCTTTTAGTGATCTATTAGCATAGTAAAATTTACTACTCTCCACATAAGCAAATTTCTTCTCATGAATAGTAGTGGGAGCAAACTCAACAAAATAATTATCATGTGAGGCATAATCCAATTGAAAACTAAAATCATGATGACAAGTTTCATGTTTATCATTATTCTTAATAGCATACAAGTCATCACAATAATCATCATAGATAGCAACTTTTTTCTCATAATCAATTGGAACCTCTTCCGAAATAGTGGAATCATCACTAAATAAAGTTGACACTCTTCCAAATCCACTTTCATGTTCATCACAATAAGATTCAACATCCTTCAAAATAGTGGGATCACTACTTCCTAAAGTTGACACTCTTCCAAACCCACTTTCATCAATATAATCATCATAAATAGGAGGCATGCTTTCATCGTAATTAATATTCTCATCAAAACTTGGGGGACAAAAAATATCATATTCATCAAACATAGCTTCCCCAAGCTTGTGGCTTTGCATATCATTAGCAGCGTGGATATTCAAGGAATTCATACTAACAACATTGCAATCATGCTCATCATTCAAAGATATAGTACCAAACATTCTAATGCATTCTTCTTCTAGCACTTGAGCACAATTTTCCTTTCCATCAAACTCACGAAAGATATTAAAGAGACGAAGCGTATGAGACAAACTCAACTCCATTTTTTGGTAGTTTTCTTTTATAAACTAAACAAGTGATAAAACAAGAAACTAAAAGACTCGATTGCAAGATCTAAAGATATACCTTCAAGCACTCACCTCCCCGGCAACGGCGCCAGGAAAGAGCTTGATGTCTACTACACAACCTTCTTCTTGTAGACGTTGTTAGGCCTGCAAGTGCACAGGTTTGTAGGACAGTAGCAAATTTCCCTCAAGTGGATGACCTAAGGTTTATCAATCCGTAGGAGGCATAGGATGAAGATGGTATCTCTCAAACAAACCTGCAACCAAATAACAAAGAGTCTCTTGTGTCCCCAACACACCCAATACAATGGTAAATTGTATAGGTGCACTAGTTCAGCGAAGAGATGAAGATACAAGTGCAAAATAGATAGTAGATATAGGTATTTGTAATCTGAAATTATAAAAACAGCAAGGTAACAAGTGGTAAAAGTGAGCGTAAACAGTATTGCAATGATAGGAAACAAGGCCTAGGGTTCATACTTTCACTAGTGCAAGTTCTCTCAACAATAATAACATAGATAGATCATATAACAAGCCCTCAACATGCAACAAAGAGTCACTCCAAAGACACTAATAGCGGAGAACGAACAAAGAGATTATGGTAGGGTACGAAACCACCTCAAAGTTATTCTTTTGGATCAATCTATTCAAGAGTTCGTACTAGAATAACACCTTAAGACACAAATCAACCAAAACCCTAATGTCACCTAGATACTCCATTGTCACTTCAAGTATCCGTGGGCATGATTATACGATATGCATCACACAATCTCAGATTCATCTATTCAACCAACACAAAGTACTTCAAAGAGTGCCCCAAAGTTTCTACCGGAGAGTCAAGAACGTGTGCCAACCCCTATGCATAGGTTCATGGGCGGAACCCGCAAGTTGGTCACCAAAACATACATCAAGAGGCACATGATATCCCATTGTCACCACAGATAAGCACGGCAAGACATACATCAAGTGTTCTCATAAAAGACTCAATCCTATAAGATAACTTCAAAGGGGAAACTCAATTCATCACAAGAGAGTAGAGGGGGAGAAACATCATAAGATCCAACTACAATAGCAAAGCTCGGGATACATCAAGATCATGCCATAGAGGGAACACAAGAGAGAACACGAGAGAGAGAGATCAAACACATAGCTACTGGTACATACCCTCAGCCCCGAGGGTGAACTACTCCCTCCTCGTCATGGAGAGCGCCGGGATGATGAAGATGGCCACCGGTGAAGGATCCCCCCTCCGGCAGGATGCCGGGAAGGGCTACCAAGAGGTTTTTGGTGGCTACAGAGGTTTGCGGCGGCAGAACTCCCGATCTATCTTCTCCGTGGATGTTTTTAGGGTACGTGGGACTATATAGGCGAAAGAAGTCGGTCGGGGGGTGCTCGAGGGGTCCACGAGACAGGGGGCGCCACCCTGTAAGGGGGGCGCGCCCTCCTATCTCGTGGGCTCCTCGAGGATCTTCTAACTTGATCTCCAAGCCTCCAGGATGATATTCTTCCAAAAAATCACGATGCCGAAGGTTTCATTCCGTTTGGACTCCGTTTGATATTCCTTTTCTTTGAAATACTGAAGCAGGCAATAACACAGCAATATGGGTTGGGCCTCCGCTTAATAGGTTAGTCCCAAAAATGATATAAAAGTGTAAAATAGAGCCCATAATCATTCAAAACAGATAATATAATAGCATGGAACAATCAAAAATTATAGATACGTTGGAGACGTATCAGAGATGCATAGCAACGAGAGGGGGAGAGTGTGTCTACGTACCCTCGTAGACCGAAAGCGAAAGTGTTTGACAATGTGGTTGATGTAGTCGAACTTCTTCTAGCTCTGACCAATCAAGTACCGAACGTACGACACCTCCAAATTCTACACATGTTTAGTTTGATGACGTTCCTCGCCCTCTTGATCCAGGAAGGTGTCGAGGAAGTATATGAGTTCCGTCAGCACGATGGTGTGGTGACGGTGATGGTGAAGTGATCCGCGCAGAGCTTCGCCTAAGCACCGCAACAATATGACCGGGGGTTTAAACTATGGAGGGGGGCGCCGCACACGGCTAACAGTTGATGTTGTCTCTTATAGGCGCCCCCTCCCCACTTATATATAGGTTAGAGGGGAGGAGAGGCAGCCAAAGGGGGTGCCCCAAGTAGGAGGAATCCTACTTGGGGTCTGAGGGTGTCCTGGACTAGGGGGTACTCAACGCATCGTCTCCCGATCAGTTGGATTGGGCCGAGGACCCCCATGGCCATGTACTCATGGGCCAGTCCGGACAGCTGCCGCATACAAGGAAGAATCAACAAGACTTTGCGATCAAGACAAGGACTCCTCCCCCACCGGCGTGTTCGGCTAGGACTCTTGTTATCCTAGGCCTCTGGTGCATTATATAAACCGGGGCCAGGCTAGTCGATAGACATATACAACAACAATCATACCATAGGCTAGCTTCTAGGGTTTAGCCTCCTTGATCTCATGGTAGATCTACTCTTGTAATATCCACATCATCAATATCAATCAAGCAGGACGTAGGGTTTTACCTCCAGCAAGAGGGCCCGAACCTGGGTAAAACATCGTGTCCCTTATCTCTTGTTACCATTGATCCTAAGACGCACAGTTCGGGACCCCCTACCCGAGATCCGTCGGTTTTGACATCGACATTGGTGCTTTCATTGAGAGTTCCGCTATGTGATCGGCGAAAGGATCAATGGCTTGACTGCAGGTCAACTACGACGTCGGCTTCTTCGTCACCAGCTCGACTGGTCACCTTGGCTTGACCGAGGACTGCGCCCTACCTCCGATCGTCATGTTCGGATGAAGGCCTACGTCAACACCAACTCTGATCTCTATCAAGATCATGGAGGAGTCATCCATGGAGCTCGGGGGCTCAACGTCAACATTGCCCTCAGGCGACCGTGCTGTTTTTCTGGACAGCAAACTTGTATCCGCCGCCACCGCCTCCTCGAGTTTCACCTAAACGATTACTTCAGTAGAATTATGCGGAATTAAGTCTACAACAACCCTGCAAAAATTTCGTCGAGTTCCGATGGAGGAATCTCCGGAAATCTCCGATATACCGGAGCCCTGTTGAATCTGGACGAGAATCCGGACGAGTTTAGGGCGTGGTGTCCAGCATCTAGCTCGGATGTCATTTGCAAGATCCAACCATTGATTTGCTGCGGAATTACCATATCTACCACCTGCCAAAAAATTCAGCTCGATCCGACCGTCCAAACTCCGGGAAACTTCCGATTAGTGCGTCACTAATTGGATCTACTTTCTGCGCGAGAACGAATCCGACCCGAATTCATCTTCTTTATGAATGGGATCTCGGACATCCTTTTTGAAGGAAGTTTTCATATGGGGTGTTGTGTTTTATTCTCAAACACATCCCAGTAGTATTAAAAGTATTCTTGCAATACGAACTTCACCGTCGCGCCGGTATCAAACCAGCCCGACAACATCACTCCACGGCGGCCGACCTGCGTTAGACACGTCGTCGCTTTGTTGAGCCGAGCTCAATTTCTTCGGATCATCATCTCGGCCAGCCGAACAATAGTTCGGCATCGCGAAGGATAAATCATCACCAACATCGCCGCCCAACGGATTACACGGAGCGGGCACACCTGCATCGCCACACGGTCACTTCATCAAGCCGGCATCGACCACGTCACGACCTGCATCGCTGGACCGGGGGCTTCATCATCTCTTCATCAACCTACTCCGGAGACTTCGGCGTCGCTGGCCGACCAGCTCCGTCACGTTAGCTGGACCGAGGGCTTTGCCTCGGCGAGCCAACCTTTGCCAGCATCGCCATGCCGTTGCTTTATCGCCCATCAGGCGATAGGTGTGCGGATCGAGTCCCAATTTTGGGAATCACCTTTCTTCGGATTGCTACAACAAATAAGCCAGGTGCTATTAATCCGAATATGTTTTGCTTGTTAGGGTTCATTTTTCCCAATGAATTATTACTCTAGTTTGTCCGTCATATGTACGCAGGTCTATCAAATGGTGGCCGCATTAACGACGGTCGCATGGTGGTTCGGTCAGTTTCCGTACATAGTCCGGCGAACGCCGCATCCGGAACTCGAACCGACCTGTGAATTCAGGCCTTGCCATGCCTTTACCGCATCACGCCGCCGCCCTGCGTCGACATTGACTTCGGTGCCAGGCCATATTTCTTTTATTACTCACTTTGCATAAATTATTTGTTATGCAACGATTTTTTTATTATTATTATTACTATTATCTCCGGTTTGCACTATTTTTTGTGCACAGGAAAATGATCCAGCCGTACTATATCCTTTGGCGTCACCTCGGCTGGACGGGGGCTTCGTCAACACTTCATTACCCCATGCCGGGGACTTCGGCATCACCCTGCCGTCCTGCATTGACCGTGCTATGTCACCACTTCGGAGTGCCGAGCTCTTTGCTCCGCCACCTCGGGACTGGCTCAGGGATGGAACCTTGTCCCGCATCAAGCTCGGACCGCGTCATCAATACCGAACACATTAACCAGCTAAGTTGTCTTCATGCTCAAAGTTTTAAATTTTTAACTTGTGTTCAGCTCGGCCAAGCATTATACTTTTTTGGAAAAAAGTTGCTTGTAAAAATTTCCTTGTCCAAACTTTGTTTGTGACGCGCAAATTCAAATACCCCGTTTACTTGGGGGCTTCCTTCATGAAGCTTTTTCCTCTTGCATATGGTTATACTTGTACGGCTTCGTTCCTTGTTCGTGTATTACGCCACAATATGCACCATATTGACTTAAGCGATTTGCAAGCTGGGTTGCCTGGCTCCTGTGCTTACCCCTACGTTCCCGATTGTTCGGCTAGGGAGTAAAGGGAGCACCTCTGCGATTGTCACGATCGGGTCAACCGAGCCGGACCTCAGACTGGGTGAAGCCGAAAGCTAGCGCTCTTATTGTTTTCAATCATGGTCGGCACACAACGGAACTCATGAGTACAAAAAATCTATTGCACAAGTCTCATAATAACAATGAGCACCGAAGAAAGGTATCGGTGGGGGTACTATTTTCTTCGAAGATGCTTCTTACTCTTCGCAGTAATATAGCATAAGTTCCCTGAGCGCGCTTTGTCTGTTACAGCCTTATGGCCTGATTGCCTGGTTATTGGAAACACCATCGATATTCTCGACAGATGGAGTACATAACACTTTTCGGTCCTTGACCGAAGAGGGAGAAGCCGACGGTCTGTTAAGATGCGTTTAAAGTTCGGTTGAACATAGATATGATATAAGTACTTCGGTACATGCAATCATTCTTTTACCCAAGTCACTTGGGGGCTCTTAAATTTATATGAGCCGTTTTATGATAAGTGTTTTTCTTCTTAGTCGTTGCAAAGTTTTTATTATTATTTATCACTCCTTTTTTCGACACAAGTGTGCGGTCACTAGCCGGGGAGCCTAATTTCTCTCTCAAAGCCGCTAGAGTTTAGTTTGCTAAACTGGCCTAGTAAGAAGTACTCCGCCTTCGGGATAGGAGGTTGAAGCCGTAGGCTGACCCGCTTGAAGTTTTGAGATAGGATGTGTCATGTTAAAGCACGGCAGAAGCACCTTTTTTTTCTAAAGTCCAATTTTCGGATTGGCACCGAACACTTGATCTAGTTCGGACATTAACCTTTTGAATAAGTTTTTTGGCTTTTCGAGCCCATGGCACTTTTAAACTATTTGTGTGTTTTCAGCACAAGTCTCGCAGTGCAACGCCGGACACCTTTAGAGATTCGGCAAAAACATTCTCGGATATTGCTATATATGCATCGGTTTCGAATTGTGTCTTCGGTCAATAGTTGGGTTGCCCGGCTCCTGCGCTTGCCTCCTATGTTCCGCTTTGTTCGGCTAGGTGTGCAAAGGGAGAACCACTGCGATTGTGCTTCCAGCTCACATGGTTAAGCACCTCAGTGGAGAAAGCCGAAAACTGACTGTCACAATAAGCGTAAACTGGTCGGCGATCCGATGACGGCGTTAAACGACGGGCCATTCATAACAATGGCCGAAGTGTTTACGGCTTGACCTCGACTGTCGCCGAACACTACCGGGGGCTATTAACTGGCCTCCCAAACTAAATCCTCGATATTTTGCTCTTACATTGGAGCTGAGGTTTCATGATCATGCTTAGCATGACAACCCAAAGAAAGGAACCGATAGCGGGACTATTTTCTTTGGAAGACATTTCTTCTGTTAAACAGTAATATAACATGTCTCTCCGCGTACCTTTGTTTATAAAACCGTATGGCCAGATTGCCTTGTTTGTTGTAAATCTTTGCCCTCATAAAGGCTTTATAAAGTAGGACAAACACTCCTCGGCTATTGGCCGAGGAGGTGGAAGCCGATGGTCGGTCAACAAAGTTTTGTACAATGCGGATCCGAGCATTAATGACGTAAAGTACTTGGATACATAGAGTCATTACACATAATTTGTGATTTTACTATGGATATCGATCCTTAATTCGGCCTCCCGTGCCCGCATTAAGGCTCGGGGGCTACTGGGCTTCGGGCTTATTATTTACAAATATTAAAGGGGCACATCGATCCCCTGATCTGGTGTTGCCACCCGACCAGTGTCTCGGGGGCTACTGCATTGCCTGTTCTATGCAGAAAATTTTAAGTGCAATACAGTTTTCGAGGAGATTTTGATCCTCAGGGTGGTCGGCCGCACCCAACCTGAGTCTCGAGGACTGAGCACGCCGCTTTTTGTGTCTCGAAGTATTCTGCCGAGCTAGGACTTGATCCTCAGACCGATTTTGCAAATCAACCTGAGTCTTAGCAGCTACGGGGATCAGCGGTCTTACGTCATCCTTCATGTGCATCTCGGGTTTTAGACCGATACCCACCTTGAGGGCTACTGGCATCAATCAAAAATATTGACAAAAATCGGCCCACATTTGGGGTGGTGCACCACCTCGGAAGCAGTCTGGCATAAAGCTTGGGCGCTAGTGGCTGGCTCGATAAAGGGCATTTCCGGCGTTAAGCTCGGCTAAACTCCTTCAAACTTCTTTAAACCAAGGTGATTTACGACACCTCGGATACATAGTCCGGCGTTGGAGCTCGGATACATAGTCCAGCGTTGGAGCTCGGATACCGTCCGGCGTTGGAGCTCGGATACATAGTCCGGCGATAGAGCTGGGAAGCAGTCCGGCGTTGGTGCTTGGCTGCAAAAGATACCTCGAATGCGGTCCGGCGTTGGTGCTCGGACGTGAGAGGATGCTACCGCCCGGGAACAACTTCAAACCCGAGGTGTGGCATAAAAATAACAAGGCATTGATAAAGGCCGTAAACTTAAAGGGGCTACTCGGATACCCGACGTGTAAACTCGTCGAATGCATTTCGGCGATCCTCGAGATAGAAGATGAGAAGATTTGTTGAACCAGTTTTCAAGACCGGCAGCCGAAGATGAAGAACAGTTCGGAAGAATCGAGGAGCGTCCCTAACTTGAAGACTGGTTCAGGGGGCTATTGAGGGTGTCCTGGACTAGGGGGTACTGAATGCGTCGTCTCCCGATCAGTTGGATTGGGCCGAGGACCCCCATGGCCGTGTACTCATGGGCTAGTCTGGACACCTGTCGCATACAAGGAAGAATCAACAAGACTTGGTGATCAAGACAAGGACTCCTCCCCCACCGGCGTGTTCGGCTAGGACTCTTGTTATCCTAGGCCTTTGGTGCATTATATAAACCGGGGCCAGGCTAGTCGATAGACATATACAACAACAATCATACCATAGGCTAGCTTCTAGGGTTTAGCCTCCTTGATCTCGTGGTAGATCTACTCTTGTAATATCCACATCATCAATATCAATCAAGCAGGACGTAGGGTTTTACCTCCATCAAGAGGGCCCGAACCTGGGTAAAACATCGTGCCCCTTGTCTCCTGTTACCATTGATCCTAAGACGCACAGTTCAGGACCCCCTACCCGAGATCCGCCGGTTTTGACACCGACAGGGTCCTTTCCCAATTCGGCTAACCCCCTCTCCTATTCCTATTCGGAGTAGGAAGGGAAGAGGGGGAAACACTTTTTCCTTTCCTCCTTCCCCTTTCCTTCTCTAATCTGGCCATCCCATATGGGGGGTGCACTAGCCCCTTTGTGTCTGGTGCGTTTCCCCTCTTGGCCCATAAGGCCCATATCTTTTGCCGGGGGTGGCCGGAAGCCCTTCCAGTGACCTGATAAGTACCTGGTGCTTCCCGAAACACTTCTGGTGTCCAAATTCCATCGTCCTATATAACAATATTTATCTCTCGACCATTTTCGAGACTCCTCGTCATGTCCATGATATCATCCGGGAGTCTGAACAACATTCGGTCACCAAATCACATAACTCATATAATACAATATCGTCATCGAACGTTAAGCGTGCGGACCCTACGGGTTCGAGAACTATGTAGACATGACCAAGACACCTATCCGGTCAATAACCAATAGCGGAACCTGGATGCTCATATTGGCTCCCACATATTCTATGAAGATCTTTATCGGTTGAGTCGTTATGACAACATACGTTATTCCCTTTGTCCATAGGTATGTTACTTGCCTGAGATTCAATCGTGGTATCTTCATACCTAGTTCAATCTCGTTACCGGCAAGTCTGTTTACTCATTCCGTAATGCATCATCTTGCAACTAACTCATTAGTCACTTTGCTTGCAAGACTTCTTATGACGTCAATTACCGAGAGGGCCCAGAGATACCTCTCTGATACTCAGAGTGACAAATCCTAATCTCAATCTATGCCAGCCCAACAAACACCTCTGGAGATACCTGTACAACATCTTTATAATCACCAAGTTACGTTGTGACGTTTGATAGCACACAAGGTATTCTTCCGGTATCCGGGAGTTGCATAATCTCATAGTCGAAGGAGTATGCATTTGACATGAAGAAAGCAATAGCAATAAAATTGAACGATCATAATGCTAAGCTAACGAATGGGTCTTGTCCATCACATCATTATCCTAATGATGTGATCCCGTTTATCAAATGACAACACATGTCTATGGTTAGGAAACTTAACCATCTTTGATCAACGAGCTAGTCTAGTAGGGGCTTACTAGGGACATAGTATTTTGTCTATGTATCCACACATGTATCAAGTTTCCGGTTAATACAATTCTAGCATGAATAATAAAAATTTATCATGAAATAAGGAAATATAAAATAACAACTTTATTATTGCCTCTAGGGCATATTTCCTTCAGGTTGCATGCTTGTAACCAAGTAGAGAGGTTGTAGCGACCCGACCCGGTAAGGATCGGAGTCTCTGTGCTTACCGTGCTAGTCCTTGGTTCGACTTGCTAGCACACACGGTACTCAATGAAATAACAGAAATGACACACATCTTTATTACATCAATAGTCCATGAGTAATATAATTTATTACAAGGATATGGCATTAGGCCAAATAAAACAAATACTATGGAAGCATAGAAGTAAATGAGTCCATCAACTCCACAAGAAAAAGCTGAGTGTAGAACATCGACCTATCGCACCTTAATCCTCGTCGGATAAATGTGCAACATGATAGGTTGCAGCCGTCTAGGTCAGTACATGGAATGTACTAGCAAGTCACATCATAAGAGTATAATGAACCTATTTGTACATGCAATTTGGTTTGTGGAAAGCTCTATGTTTGATTTTGCATAAAGCTGATTTTCCGTATTATAAAAGAAATTATTCTACCACTACAAAATAGCATATGATTGAGATGGTACCCCCAACTCAATCTATTCCCAAAGTTTATTTAAACCCAATTGAGTAAAGTAAGGATGATGAGATCTCCCGACATTTCCACTACTAAAATCTCAAGTTGTCCATAACCGGGACACGACTACTTGATTAGATTTAACACTCTCCAGAGGTTTGTGCACTTTTCCCCACAAGACTCGACCACCTCCTTGATCGTAAGATCAAGAATAGTCTTTAGAAAGTATTCCCTCTTAACCCACCAATAGGCTGGTACACCTATATATTCTACATATGCTAGTCTATCCTCGAAGAGGTCACACTAACTACTCAACTAATCAGAGCCCATAATGGCTTATGGTTGCACACGTAAGCTTTTAGACATGAAAAAACCTTTGATCCCTTTGATCCAGAGCGGGCGGACCACTAGTGTGCACTCCCATGGATTCCCCACGAATGCTCCCACTGTAGTTCACCACCATTCAAACCAATTCCACCCAGGCAGTTAGTTAACTATCCTAATCATGTTTACTACATCGTCACTCATACTTTATGATGAATCACTCCCCAATCCAAGTCTACTTTAGCAAAGCAATATGATTAAATGATGGTGGCAATGTTGTAAGGTTCAGACCTACCTCAATGAACTATTGGGTGTAAAGCATGGCCATCCAACATAAATTCCTACCATGAAATCCAAAGTGCCCGCTTATGAAATCCACTTTTCAGCAAAAGAATTGGCCACGTGGCAGTCTCTGTCTGGCTGAAAAGTGCCTGCTGTGAGGTTAAAATGACGGACGGACGGTAAATAAACAAACAATTCGTCATGGCTAAACTAAGTGAACCGGCCGATTGGTTCAAAAATAAAACTGAATGTTTTAAACAAACACGCGGCTAACCATGTAGTACCAGTTTGCAAATAAGAAACTAACCTAACCTAATTTGGGACGCCTACGCTAGATCAAATGGGCGAGGGCGACAGGGGCTCACTGCAGGTGTGGTCATCATCAGCAACGATGGTGTGACGTCGGACGTCGACGGGGCGGTGGCTCCGATGGTACTAAGCATCGGGGAAGGAGCCGGGGAGGTGTGGCGCGTCGAGGGGGTCCGAATGGTGGTGGCGGATGTCCTCGGGCGTCGGAGTCGAGCAGGGGCTCACGATGGTGCTCTAGTGCTCTAGCGGGGCTCGGTGTTGATCGTGTGGTCGTTCCAACGATTCCTAATAGTCAAAAACATGTCAAGGATAAGCGCATGGGCATGGGGATCCGATTGACAAAGAATGAAGGGCTCAGGTTGCTCACCGGCGACGAATTTCTCTAGTTTACTCAGCTCGACTGGTGAGATTCAAAACGAGTGGCTACGAGCGGCGTGGGGTGAAGCAAGACGACGAGATTGAGAGCGGGGGCTCCGGGGCTTTTATAGGAGAGGATAGGAGAGATCTGGAGCTACGGGATAAGCTCCATCCCATGAGGTTTGCGCGACAAGTGCGAGAGCATGGCGCGGCAAGAGGTTGAGGGAGATGGGGATCAGGCCCCACTGGTCAGTGAAAGCGGCAGGTGAGAGAGAGGGGCAGGCGGCCGGCGCGAAAGCGTTTCGGCACCTAGACGGGTCATGGGCTGAAAGGTAGAGCACGCCGGCTCGGGGCGCCTGGGCCTCTGTGTGTGTCTTTTTACTATTTACAGAAAAGGTTTTGAGGCCCAAATCAAATCCAAACCAATTTATAAAAATATCATAGTAATTTATAAAATCACTATTGATAATATAGAGCATAATTAACATTTTTTTTCTGCTCAAATAATATTGAAAATATTTACTTTATGCAATAAATGCATTTTTTCCCAATAAAATGTTTATCAAATAAAATTCAAAACTCCGAATAATATTCTAACACTTTTCCATCTCTTATTTATATTTGAGGAAGTGATTCTATCCTCTCTCTCTCTCTCTCTCTCTCTCTCTCTCTCTCATTTTTCATGAGTGGAAAAATATTTGAACATTTTGTAGAACTCCAAAATGCAATAAAACATTATATGCATAAATGATTCTATTAACATGCAAATTTAATGAAAATTAGGATGTTACAGAGGTCAAGGTTTTGGTCTTCGGTTCGAGGGACTGTTCGTGGGCGGTTTGCAAGATCGTTCATCGATGGTTCGAAGGACTCCAAGTACGATCTACACCGACACGATCTTCTTCCGCTACAACTTGGTGACGGTAACGATCATGATAACAATCTGTTATGCATCATGATATTGATCCTGGTTGTGCATAGGTGCAAAATTTTCTATTTTCTACTATGTTTACTAACACTTTAACTCCACATATGTTGTCTCAGCATAGCCTATCCCAAGCCCGGGTAAAGGAGAAGGGTTGTGATAGGCTTGGCGAGCCAACGTAAAAACTCAACCACTCTTATTGAGATGAAACCCAAAAGATTTTTGTTGGCGTGTAACCCTCTCGGCGATGTGCCACATCAGAACTCAAGTGTGGTGTCAAATGGGCAAGGGTCGGGTCATCACCCCCTTGGTGGCGCACCATATCTTGATCTGGATACGGTGGCAAGTGCGCGAGGATCAGGTCGTTGCATCCTTAGTGGTGCGCTACATCGGCGCCCGGATGTAGTGGAAAATGAGCAAGGATCTTCGCATTTGACTCGACAAGTGCGAAGGGTAAGGAAGCTAGCCGAGCCTAGGAGGATTCACTTAGGTAGCTGGAACATAGGGTCTCTGACAAGGATGCTTGGGGAGCTAGTTGATGCAGCAGTGAGGAGAGGTTTTGATATCCTTTGTGTCCAAGAAACCAAATGGAGGGGACAGAAGGCGAAGGAGGTGGAGGGTACGGACTTAAAGTTGTGGTACACGGGGATGGCTGCAAATAGAAATAGCATAGGCATCTTGATCAACAAGAGCCTCAAGTATGAAGTGGTAGACGTCAAGAGACGTGGGGACCATATTATCCTGCTCAAGCTAGTAGTTGGGGACTTAGTTCTCAATGTTATTAGCGTGTATGCCCTGCAAGTAGGCCACGATGAGAACACCAAGAGGGAGATCTGGGAAGGCATGAAAGACATGGTTAGGAGTGTACCGATTGGCGAGGAACTCTTCATGGGAGGAGACCTCAATGTCCATGTGGGTACATCTAACACATGTTTTGAAGGGGTGCATGGGGGCTTTGGCTATGGCATCGGGAATCAAGAAGGATAAGATGTCTTAAGCTTTGCTCTATCCTACGACATGATTGTAGCTAACACCCTCTTTAGAAAGAGAGAGTCACATCTGGTGACTTTTAGTAGTGGCCAACACTCTAGCCAGATTGATCTCATCCTCTCGAGAAGAGAAGATAGGTGTGCGTGCCTAGATTGTAAGGTGATACCTGGAGAGAGTGTTGTACCTCAGCATAAGCTGGTGGTTGCTGACTTCCGCTTTCGGATTCGTGTCCAATGGGATAAGCATGCTAAAGTCGTTAGAACGAAATGGTGGAAGCTCAAGGGGGAGGTAGCTCAGGCATTCAAGGAGAGGGTCATTAAGGAGGGCTCTTGGGAAGAAGGAGGGGACACTGGTACGGGTCGGTGCTATACAAACGGTTTTAAACCCCTTTCCGCGGTGGCATTTGGAACCGTCGCCAAGTGAGTGTGGGTGATAGGGGGTCCTTCCAACACGACCCAGAAACCGTCGGGGATAGGCCCTCCTAGCACACAAGCTAGCTCGTGTGTGAACGGGTGAGGCATGGAAACCCAATTTTTTCTATTCGTATGTACATCCCACACGGTGAATCCCAGAAAAACATTTCCGTTCGCATGTATATCACACACAGTCAATCCAAGGAGTACGTTCCCGTTCTTATGTACATACCAAAAGATTAGGCCGCTATAGTCGTGTGAAAAAGGTGGACATCAACATTTAATCTGCTGATATATTTGTGATAGGTACGTTATCGCACACGGTTTAGGAATGTAAAATGTGTGCGGTGCCTCTACTAACGCCAACGTGTACATTTTTGTAACTGTGTGCGATTGGTATTCCTATCACACACGCACACCGGTTTGAAACGTTTGCCATATTACCATGAATCGCACACGCATATGAGACGAAACCATGTGTGCATCCGAAGGGCATCGCAAACGTTTCACGTCAAAGAACCGTCTGTTTTCTTTTTTCATCGCACATGTTGTTTTCTTTCTAACCATGTGCACATTATTTTATTCGCTCCTATAGAAAAAAATTGGCTGTAATTTATTATTCGAATTGGAATTTTTGAAATATGAAACGTGCAATTCAAATTCTCAGCACAATGGTTCAACAACAAATCCATAAATAAAATTGTCAGTACAATATGTTCAGTAATTACAGGATTAGACAACACTTAACTATGATGAACCACAATATTTACAGGCGGTAAAGGTGAAGAGACAAGTGTAAATCATTTTGACTGCCGATGTTGTTGAAGAAGTGGAATGCCCATTGTCGGTGTCAAAACCGGCGGATCTCGGGTAGGGGGTCCTGAACTGTGCGTCTAGGCGGATGGTAACAGGAGACAAGGGACACGATGTTTTTACCCAGGTTCAGGCCCTCTCGATGGAGGTAAAACCCTACTCCTGCTTGATTAATATTGATGATATGGGTAGTACAAGTGTAGATCTACCACGAGATCAGAGAGGCTAAACCCTAGAAGCTAGCCTATGGTATGATTGTTGTTCGTCCTACAGACTAATACCCTCCGGTTTATATAGACACCGGAGAGGGATAGGGTTACACATAGTCGGTTACAATGGGAGGATATCTACATATCCGTATCGCCAAGCTTGCCTTCCACGCCAAGGAAAGTCCCATCCGGACACGGGATGAAGTCTTCAATCTTGTATCTTCATAGTCCGGGAGTCCGGCCAAAGGTCATAGTCCGGCCATCCGGACACCCCCTAATCTAGCACTCCCTCAGTAGCCCCTGAACCAGGCTTCAATGACAACGAGTCCGGCGCGCAAATTGTCTTCGACATTGCAAGGCGGGTTCCTCCTCCGAATACTTCATAGAGGATGTTGAACACAAGGATAGTGTCCGGCTCTGCAAAATAAGTTCTGCATACCACCATAGAGAGAATAATATTTGCACAAATCTAATCTGCTGACGTATTCCGCAGTGTGACATCATGCCACGGCCAAGCCTTTATTCGAATCATTTTACTATCCCACCTCAGCGCGTTTAGCGAGGCGGTTTCCTTGGCATGCCTTGTCAAAGTAGAGATCGCGTCCCCTTATTACGTGATTCTCATCAATACGGGTGTGGGTAACCCAACCGTGCCATTGGTATGTCTCTTTAATTGAAAGTGAGTCCCAAACGGTCACGGGGAGGGCTCTTGGTATTCAACCTCTTTATAAAGAGACCAAGGCTCGACTCCTTTCTTTCAATCCCAATCAAATATGCCCCTCGCCTTCAGTTCCAACACCCCAAGCTCCAGATTCAGGTGCTTCGGACCTTCGATAATGTCCGGCTCCGACCTCCAAGGCCGGTGGATGCCTTCCTCCATTACGGAAGAAGACGTGCGAAAGCTGAGAGATGCCAGGTATCTAACCGGCGAAATCTCGCATAGGCTGCCTGCTCAAGGGCAGGTTATTCCCACTCCCAAGCCCGGTGAGAGCGTGGTGTTCATGTCTCACTTCCTTCGGGGGCTAGGCTTCCCGATTGATCCCTTTGTGAGGGGGCTCATGTTTTACTACGGGCTGGAATTTCACGACTTAGCTCCAGAGTCCATCCTCCAAATCTCATCATTCATTGTCGTGTGTGAGGCCTTCCTCCATATTACTCCTCACTTCGGATTGTGGCTTAAGACCTTCAAGGTAGAACCGAAGACGATCGAGGGGCAGCACCCAGAGTGCGGAGGTGCTGTTATAAGCAAGATTGCCGACGCTCCATGGCCCGAGGGCTCTTTTCAAGAGGAGTTCGGCTTACGGCAACGAGAGTGGTTTTATATCACAGCTCCCAGGGGCACCACATGGGTGGCACCACCTGTTTTTCGCTCGGGTCCCCCACCACGGCTAGCGTCATGGGTCAATAAAGGGCTTAACTGGGGGGCGTCCAAGGACATGCCCTTGTTGCAGGGCCGCATTCGAGATCTCCTAGAAAGAGATATCAATCTGGCCGTAGTGACGCAGGTTATGTTGATTCGCCGCATACTGCCCTGCAAACGTCGCCCCCTCCGCCTATGAGAATTTAATCTAGAAGGACCACGAGCTCTCCAACATTTTATGGGCGCGACACCCATGTAGATGTACAAATTGTTCTTCAGATCACAAGCAACGTGTCCGAACTCGTCCGAGGATGCAGGTCTGAGCTGCAATCGCCCGGACACTCAAGTAAGTAGCCCTGTACCCGGACACATTATCCGTATAAAATTGCCCTTAAAAGAGCTATCCTTCAAACAGGAGTGGATAGCGAAAGCAAAGCTTATCAGGTGTCTGCCCCCCTCCCTGAGACCACGCTGGATCCCGTGTTAACCAGGATGCTGGAGGTTGCACCTTCGGAAGAAGGCGAAGAGGGGAACAAAGAAGCTACCGCCTCCGTGAAGGAGGCTGTCAGGAAAGGAGGAATCGACAATTCCTCTAACCAGGGAAAGAAGAGGACCATCTCTGAAGACCCGGAGGCGATGGCCTCAAAGAGGGGGAAGAAATCTTCGTCAGAGGGACCGGCGCCGGGGGGTGCCCCGGCCGCATTGTTCCCCCAAGGGGATCAGCTCTCCACCGAGCCGTAAGTAAAGAGAGGGGTTTTAAAATGAGAGACATCCCTGTTTTATTTCTGAGGAAGATAACCGAAATTTTACCTTGTAGTTCGGATCTCAACCCTTCTCAGCAGAGCTCATCTTCAGGGGATCTTCGTCCGGAGATGATGGAGAGCGGAACGCCTCCCCCAGCTGTACCGTCTTGCGAGGCGGGCGACCCCGAGGTGTCGTCACGGAAGGCTTCACCGAATCCGGCCTTCGAAAAAGGTCATCGGACGAGTCCGGCACCGTCTGGTGCACGGTCGGAGGAGCTGAAGGATCTGCTCGGGCGAGCGTCTATCTCAGAAGAACACTGTGCATTGATGAATACGGTGATTAGAAGGATTTCATCCACGGAAAGCGGATTGTACGAGGCCGTCAGGAGTTTACTGACAGGTTTTGAGGTACGCGAAATGATGTACCTTTTGACAGATCCACATATATGAGATGCGCCCTGTATAGATAGTAGCCCCTGAGACTCTGTGTGTTGTCAAAAATGACGGCGCACGGAGGATCATAATCCCAGGTATAATATGTCGCCTTTCCTATGTAGGTGGCTAAGAGTTCGGTGGCTAGCCGGACTGATGAATTTGCTGATCTAAAGCCGCAACTTGACGTGGCAGATGCCGACATCGTGCTTGTCAACAAGCGGCTGGACGAGGCACAAGGTATGTAATGTCTCCGAAGACATCTGGTAAGAGGAGCTTAATGTCAGTACCTTATAACATGTGTGCTTAGCGCAGATGGTGCCGCTGCCATGGAGAACCTTCGGGCAGAACTTGCCCGAGCCAAGGAGCAGGCCAGGAAAAGCGATGTGGATGCCTTAAAGGCGGCTGAAGAGCTAAAAGCCGAACAGGCTGCTCACTGCCAGAGCAAGAAGGAAATGGCCGAGATGGCTGTAGAATTGAAGAATGCTGCCGACCGCTGCAAGCTTCTTGAAAAAGAAGATAGGGTGGCACAGAAGGACCTAGAGAAGGTCACTGCCGAGGCTAAGGATAATCTCTCTGTGATGAGAGCTACGAAGGAGGAGCTACGTCAGGCCGGAGATATCACGGCTGGAAAACCCTATATGCTGCAGATGAAGTTCGAGGATCCTAAATATGCTCCGTTGGAACGAAAGTGGAGTGCGGCAAACACTTATCTGGATTTGGCGGCGAGTGCCGCGGACGCGGCCGAACACTTCCGCAATCAAAATGACCACGAAGTGGAAAAGCTTTTTTGGTCGCAGTTCCACAATCCGGAGCGCCCACTTTCTGTATCCGATCGTTTGGCCGCATGGGCGGAGCTGAATAGGTTATCTGGACTCGCCATGAAGCATGTCGTGAGACGAAGAGTTATTTTGAATTGGTGCAGCAGTTCCTTGGTGCGGTGCCGCAAATTAGTGCAATGAAGAGGTCAGCGTGCATAGAGGTGCGCAGATGGCTCTTGCCCGTGTCAAGACATACTGCGCAGAGATGAAGGCCAATGTTGTTGCATCCCAAGATTCGGACGAGAGCCGAGAACCTGCCGAGCACTATTTTCAGGAAGTTCTGCAGGGCGCTCGTTTAACATGTATCATTGTAAAACAATGTTTCGATGGAATATAGAAGCTTTTTATACTTGTGCCTTCAAGAATTTTAAATGCCTCATGTGCGGCCGTTAACGTATATGTGTATATAACCTGAAAGATGGCAGTCTTTGGCTTCAGCCCCCACACATATAATGCGGGGGTGTTAGCAGAAGGCGCAATTTCACACTTGATCCAACATCTTGGTCCTATTAAGGAGGTGGTAGCGCAGCGAACGAGGCAACCGGACTATAATGCTTTATCACTTTCACTTAGCCATAGGAGTTTTACAGTGGGGCTACGATATAGCCCCTAGGGGCACCACGCTCACCCGAATTCGGGGTGCGTGTGTGCCTGGCCGGGAAACGGCCCTTCGTTAATGCGGAGGAATCCTAAAGATTTCGGCGGGTCATCGAGTGGTTGACCAGTCTCACGCTATATCATGACAGTCAGTTTTTGGCTTTCTCTACTGAGGTGCTCGCCTGGCCGAACCGGGGCACAATCGCAGTAGTTCTCCTGGTGCCGCCTTAGTCGATAGAGCGGAACATAAGGCAGCAAAACACAGGAGCCGGGCAAACCCAACATTTGACCAAACACATGATTCGGAGTTGATGCATATAAGGCCTAACTCGCGACGCCGAACACTCCCTAAGGTATTCAGTCTTTATGAAAACGGGCGGAACAACACCCTTGGTAAGAAGCCCCTGGTGTCCAGGTACACACAAATTTCTGACGTGGACACATGCCAAGACGCCAGCCTCCTCCTCGGTTATAACAAGAAACCGGGGGATGTGTATCAACAAGAGATAGTAAAAAAGGTCTACGCAGGGTCTTAATCTGAAAAGAATCCTTGGAACGGGTCCCTACTGCACGTCTACGCCTGTGTCTCTGTTGTGCCGTATCCTGGACGGGTGTAGCACGGTGCTCATCTGTAAAAGAGAGGAACTTAGTTGAAAACAATCGTCCGAAAAATCTATGTTATACTAAATAAACAAAGTATAATTCAGAAAATGGGTAGAATTGAGCTTTATTGTCTCTTGGTGTAAACGCGCGGAGCCCCTAGTACAGGGCTATGCGGCTAGTAAGCCTTTGTATGTTTATGCCGGACTCGTCTAGCCATGTCCGGGGTCTTGAACGACCTGTTTAGGTGCTTTAACTAGTAAAGCCGGTTTAGTGTGCGGCTACCAAGGCGGCCGCACCGTCTTCCGCGCTCGAGGAACACTCGATATTTCCCTTTAATGAGATGATGCCTCAGGGACCGGGCATTTTAAGGGTAAGGGATGCATAATGCGGTATTGCGTTAAAGCGGGCAAAAGCTTCGCGTCCCAGTAGTGCTTGATAGCTACTTATGAATGGGGCGATGTGGAAGGTTAGCTTTTTGCTTCGGAAGTTGTCGGGGGAGCCGAACATAACTTCTAACAAAAGGGAACCCATACAATGGGTATCTGGGCCTGGCGTTACCCCTTGAAAGGAAGTGTTGCCATGGCGAATTATTGTTGGGTTTATCCCCATTTTGCGGATTGTGTCCTGGTATAGCAGGTTTAGATCACTGCCGCTATCCATTAGGACTTGTCTAAAGTGGAGTCCGTCAATTATCGGATCTAATACCAAGGCAGTCCAGCCTGCATTCCGGATACTTCTTGAGTAATCTTGATGATCGAAGGTGATTGGTTGTAACAACCAGTGGCGGGACTCCTCTGGGACAGGCCGTATGGCGCGAGTCTCCATAGGTGCCACTCTGTTCTTCCCTTTTGTCACATGAAGTGAATTTACTATTTTGACTTCTTGCGGGAACTTCTTTTGTTCTCCGGTGCTTTGCTTGTGGGGTTCGTCATCGTCCTCGCTTGGTATGTCAAGCCCCTTGTGTTCGGCATTGAGTTTGCCGGATTGCTTGAAGACCCAACAATCTCTGTGGGTGTGGTTTGCAGGCCCCATGGGAGTACTGTGGATTTGGCATATTTTCTCCAAGATTTTGTTGAGGTTAGATAGCTTGTCCCTACTACCCTTGGGGGCGGCTTTTCCTGATTCTGCCTAGCACTTTTGAATCCGGCGTTGACTGCCATGCTCTTCGGGCTGCTTCCCTTGGTTCGGCGCTGGTCCTTGCTACGTCGCGGTTTCCCATTTCCACCCCTAGATTCGGATGTACTTGGATCGCTGGTGCTGCTCCCTACCTGGCCGGGAAACGGCCCTTCGTTAATGCGGAGGAATCCTAAAGATTCCGGCGGGTCATCGAGTGGTTGACCAGTCTCACGCTATATCATGACAGTCAGTTTTCGGCTTTCTCTACTGAGGTGCTCGCCTGGCCGAACTGGGGCACAATCGCAGTAGTTCTCCTGGTGCCGCCTTAGCCGATAGAGCAGAACATAAGGCAGCAAAACACAGGATCCAGGCAAACCCAACATTTGACCAAAGACATGATTCGGAGCTGATGCATATAAGGCCTAACTCGCGACGTCGAACACTCCCTAAGGTATTCGGTCTTTATGAAAACGGGCGGAACAACGCCCTTGGTAAGAAGCCCCTGGTGTCCAGGTACGCGCAAATTTATGACGTGGACACATGCCAAGACGCCAGCCTCCTTCTCGGTTATAACAAGAAACCGGGGGATGTGTATCAACAAGAGACAGTAAAAAAGGTTTACGCAGGGTCTTAACCTGAAAAGAATCCTTGGAACGGGTCCCTACTGCACGTTTGCGCATGTGTCTCCGTTGTGCCGTATCCTGGACGGGTGTAGCATGGTGCTCATCTGTAAAAGAGAGGAACATAGTTGAAAACAATCGTGCGAAAAATCTATGTTATATTAAATAAACAAAGTATAATTTAGAAAATGGGTAGAATTGAGCTTTATTGTCTCTTGGTGTAAACGCGTAGAGCCCCTTGTACAGGGGTATGCGGCTAGTAAGCCTTTGTATGTTTACGCAGACTGGCTAGCCATGTCCGGGGTCTTGAACGACCTGTTTAGGTGCTTTAACTAGTAAAATTGGTTTAGTGTGCGGCTGCCAACGCGGCCGCACCGTCTTCCACGCTCGAGGAACACTCGATATTTCCCTTTAATGAGATGATGCCTCGCGGACCAGGCATTTTAAGTGTAAGGGATGCATAATGCGGTATTGTGTTAAAGCGGGCGAAAGCTTCGCATCCCAGTAGTGCTTGATAGCTACTTACGAATGGGGCGATGTGGAAGGTTAGCTTTTCGCTTCGGCAGTTATCGTGGGAGCCGAACATAACTTCTAACAAAAGGGAACCCGTACAATGGGTATCTGGGCCTGGCGTTACCCCTTGAAAGGAAGTGTTTCCATGGCGAATTATTGTTGGGTTTATACCCATTTTGCGGATTGTGTCCTGGTATAACAGGTTTAGATCACTGCCGCTATCCATTAGGACTTGTGTAAAGTGGAGTCCGTCAATTATCGGATCTAATACCAAGGCAGTCCAGCCCGCGTTCCGGATACTTCTAGAGTAATCCTGATGATCGAAGGTGATTGGTTGTAACAACCAGTGGTGGGACTCCTCTGGGACAGGCCGTATGGCGCGAGTCTCCATAGGGGCCACTCTGTTCTTCCCTTTTGTCACAC
This sequence comes from Triticum aestivum, assembly GCF_018294505.1. NCBI lineage: Eukaryota > Viridiplantae > Streptophyta > Magnoliopsida > Poales > Poaceae > Triticum > Triticum aestivum. The sequence continues at coordinate 161,352,825 of NC_057801.1, read as the reverse complement.
GAAGTGAATTTACTGTTTTGACTTCTTGCGGGAACTTCTTTTGTTCTCCGGTGCTCTGCTTGTGGGGTTCGTCATCGTCCTCGTTTGGTATGTCGAGCCCCTTGTGTTCGGCGTTGAGTTTGCCTGATTGCTTGAAGACCCAATAATCTCTGTGGGTGTGGTTTGCAGGCCTCCCAGGAGTACTGTTGATTTGGCATATTATGTCCAAGGTTTTGTTGAGGTCAGATAGCTCGTCCCTACTATCCTTGGGGGCGGCTTTTTCTGATTCTGCCTAGAGCTTTTGAATCCGGCGTTGACTATCGTGCTCTTCCGGCTGCTTCCCTTGGTCCGGCGTTGGTCCTTGCTACGTCGCGGTTTCCCGTTTTCATCCCTAGACTCGGATGTACTTGGATCGCTGGTGCTGCTCCCTGCCTGGCCAAGAAACGGCCCTTCGTTAATGCAGAGGAATCCTAAAGATTCCGGCGGGTCATCGAGTGGTTGACCAGTCTCACGCTATATCATGATAGTCAGTTTTCGGCTTTCCCTACTGAGGTGCTCGCCTGGCCGAACCGGGGCACAATCGCAGTAGTTCTCCTGGTGCCGCCTTAGCCGATAGAGCGGAACGTAAGGCAGCAAAACACAGGAGCTGGGCAAACCCAACGTTTGACCAAAGAACTTATTCGGAGCTGATGCATATAAGGCCTAACTCGCGACGCCAAACACTCCCTAAGGTATTTGGTCTTTATGAAAACGGGTGGAACAACGCCCTTGGTAAGAAGCCCCTGGTGTCCAGGTACGCGCAAATTTCTGACGTGGCCACATGCCAAGACGCCAGCCTCCTCCTCGGTTATAACAAGAAACCGGGGGATGTGTATCAACAAGATATAGTAAAAAAGGTTTACACAGGGTCTTAATCTGAAAAGAATCCTTGGAACGGGTCCCTACTGCACGTCTGCGCCTGTATCTCCGTTGTGCCGTATCCTGGACGGGTGTAGCACGTGCTCATCTGTAAAAGAGAGGAACTTAGTTGAAAACAATCATGCAAAAAATATATGTTATATTAAATAAACAAAGTATAATTCAGGGGTAGAATTGAGCTTTATTGTCTCTTGGTGTAAACGCGCGGAGCCCCTTGTACAGGGGTATGCGGCTAGTAAGCCTTTGTATGTTTACGCCGGACTCGTCTAGCCATGTCCGGGGTCTTGAACGACCTGTTTAGGTGCTTTAACTAGTAAAGCTGGTTTAGTGTGCGGCTGCCAAGGCGGCCGCACCGTCTTCCGCGCTCGAGGAACACTCGATATTTCCCTTTAATGAGATGATGCCTCGCGGACCGGGCATTTTAAGTGTAAGGGATGCATAATGTGGTATTGCATTAAAGCGGGCGAAAGCTTCACGTCCCAGTAGTGATTGATAGCTACTTATGAATGGGGCGATGTGGAAGGTTAGCTTTTCGCTTCGGAAGTTGTCGGGGGAGCCGAACATAACTTCTAACAAAAGGGAAACCGTACAATGGGTATCTGGGCCTGGCGTTACCCCTTGAAAGGAAGTGTTGCCATGGTGAATTATTGTTGGGTTTATCCCCATTTTGCGGATTGTGTCCTGGTATAGCAGGTTTAGATCACTGCCGCTGTCCATTAGGACTTGTGTAAAGTGGAGTCCATCAATTATCGGATCTAATACCAAGGCAGTCCAGCCTGCATTCCGGATACTTCTAGAGTAATCCTGATGATCGAAGGTGATTGGTTGTAACAACCAGTGGCGGGACTCCTCTGGGACAGGCCGTATGGCGCGTGTCTCCATAGGCTCCACTCTGTTCTTCCCTTTTGTCACATGAAGTGAATTTACTGTTTTGACTTCTTGCGGGAACTTATTTTGTTCTCCGGTGCTCTACTTGTGGGGTTTGTCATCGTCCTCGCTTGGTATGTCGAGCCCCTTGTGTTCGGCGTTGAGTTTGCCGGATTGCTTGAAGACCCAAGAATCTATGTGGGTTTGGTTTGCAGGCCTCCCGGGAGTACTGTGGATTTGGCATATTTTGTCCAAGATTTTGTTGAGGTTAGATAGCTCATCCCTACTATCCTTGGGGGCGGCTTTTTCTGATTCTGCCTAGAGCTTTTGAATCCGGCGTTGACTGTCGTGCTCTTCGGGCTGCTTCCCTTGGTCCGGCGCTGGTCCTTGCTACGTCGTGTTTTCCCGTTTCCATCCCTACATTCGGATGTACTTGGATCGCTGGTGCTGCTCCTTACCAACCAGCTATCTTCTCCCGCGCAAAAGCGGGTCATGAGGCTTGTTAATGCGGCCATTGTTCTTGGCTTTTCTTGGCCGAGGTGTCTGGCGAGCCATTCATCTCGGACGCTATGCTTGAAAGCTGCTAAGGCTTCGGCGTCCGGATAGTCGACTATCTGGTTCTTTTTAGTAAGAAATCTATTCCAGAGTTTCCGGGCTGACTCTCCGGGTTGTTGAGTTATATGAGTTAGATCGTCTGCATCCAGAGGTCGGACATAAGTCCCTTGAAATTTTGCCCGAAAAGCATCCTCAAGCTCTTCCCAACTTCATATGGTGTTTTCGGGAAGGCTTTGAAGCCAATGTCGGGCTGGCCCTTTGAGCTTGAGGGGTAAATATTTTATGGCATGGAGGTCATCTCCTCTAGCCATGTGTATGTGGAGGATATAATCCTCAATCCAAACTCTAGGGTCTGTTGTTCTGTCGTATGCCTCTATGTTTACGGGTTTAAATCCCGCTGGAAATTCGTGGTCCAGAACCTCATCAGTGAAACATAGGGGGTGTGCGGCACCCCTGTATTTGGGTGTGCCGTGATGTTCGGATACTTGTTGCGTCGCATTGCTTGCTAGAGCTTGCTTTCTTGGCCCGTAGATAGATCTGGCTGGGCCATCTTTTTGATGCGAGTCCTTATGCGGATCGCATGCCGGCTTGAGTGCGGCGCCCTTTGCCACTCTATGTTGGCCATGGGGTTGTTTATCCGACCAGATGTCTTCCTTATTTTTCGACTGTGGGGGCTCTAAGGCCTCCTCATAAAATTCCGGTAGTAATTTTCACTTCAGATAGCTCTTTGTGTGGCGACTGTCGCCGTATTTGTCTGTGGTGGTAAGTACTTTGCCCCATCTAATTCTGAGTGCATCTTCCGCTGCTTTGAGCTTCCGCTTCTGCTTTTTCAGGCTACGCGCGGTGGCGACGAGCCTTTGGTGGAGGTTCTTCTACTCCAGCAACTTGTCCGGCGTGAGGTTGTCCGGACTATTATCTTCGCCAGGGACGGGTTGTTCGGTTTGTTTACCCAAGTTGCCCTATTCAGATGATTGATCGATGGCATGTTCGTCGTCCACCGGTTCGCCCTGCTCTATGGCTGGGTCTCTGTCGAGGTGGGGTTTGGCGCGGCGCTTACGTCGCCGCTTCGATTGCTTTTCGAGGGAACGATCCCTCGTTGTGTCCCTTTGTTCCTCGTCGTCGTTTCTTTTAGGTGTGTCTACCATGCATACATCGTGAGATGAGGTGGTTGTCCAGTGCCATGTAGGCGTTGGTTCTTGGTCGTCTCCTTCATCGGCATCCATACCGTCGATGCCTTCAGAGTCGAAGTCGAGCATGTCGGTTAAATCATCGACAGTGGCTACATAGTGGGTGGTAGGTGGGCTTCGAATTTCTTCGTCGTCCGCATCCCAACCTTGCTGACCATAGTCCGGCCAGGGCTCTCCTGACAAAGAGAGAGACTGTAGTGAATTCAGAATGTCGCCAAGGGCGAGTGCTGAAAGATGTCCGCGGTGGCGAGCTCCATGATCGGTGCCCTCAATCGGGTTCGATCAGTAAGGGTGCGGAAGGCTCGGAGTCCAGAAAGGAGTCCGGCACCTTGGAGTCGCGAGCTTTGCGAAGGACAAGACTGGTGTTCGGCTCGATCATCGTAGAGATTGCAGCCCCCAAGGCGGTGTCCAGCCACCCGTCCTCGATCGGTGCAGTCGGCTCCGAACTAAGGGTCGGAGCGGACACCTGAGCGGCCTTCTAGGCACTGTCCGGCGGCAGAGCTAGATCATGCCCATCATGACAGTGCGGCACGCTCGGCTATGGCTCGAATCCGTCGAAGATCAAGTCTTCGCGGATGTCAGCCGTGTAGTTCAAACTTCCAAATTTGACCTGATGGCCAGGGGCGTAGCTTTTGATCTGCTCCAGATGGCCAAGCGAATTGGCCCGCAGTGCAAAGTCGCCGAATATGAAGATCTGTTCGGGGAGAAAAGTCTCACCCTGGACCGCATCGTTGTTGATGATCGGAGGAGCCATCGGGCCTAAAGGTGACGACACAAAGGAACTCTCAATGAAAGCACCAATGTCGGTGTCAAAACCGGCGGATCTCGGGTAGGGGGTCCCGAACTGTGCGTCTAGGCGGATGGTAACAGGAGACAAGGGACACGATGTTTTTACCCAGGTTCGGGCCCTCTCGATGGAGGTAAAACCCTACTCCTGCTTGATTAATATTGATGATATGGGTAGTACAAGAGTAGATCTACCACGAGATCAGAGAGGCTAAACCCTAGAAGCTAGCCTATGGTATGATTGTTGTTCGTCCTACGGACTAAAACCCTCCGGTTTATATAGACACCGGAGAGGGCTAGGGGTACACAGAGTCGGTTACAATGGGAGGAGATCTACATATCCGTATTGCCAAGCTTGCCTTCCACGCCAAGGAAAGTCCCATCCGGACACGGGACGAAGTCTTCAATCTTGTATCTTCATAGTCCGGGAGTCCGGCCAAAGGTCATAGTCCGGCCATCCGGACACCCCCTAATCCAGGACTCCCTCACCCATAATGTGCCTTCCTGCATGCCATAGGCACAAACAACTTTTGTCCAACCCCTTGTGACAATCGCTCGCTCATCCTTCACCGCCTTCAGGAAGACTTCTAGAGCATTATCTTGGTAGCATGAATTATATACTTTAACCTTAGTTGCCTCCACTCCGGTCATGCAGTTTGCAAGGTAATCATCAGTAAATAGCTTCGGAAACCACTGAAAAGAGAAAAATATCAGATCATGAGGTCTAATAGAGTAACTTGTTGTGGGTAGGGGGAAAAGGCAATAGATTACTTACCATCCTAAAGTTCACTGATGTCTTGGACATAGTGCAAATAAAGAGCTTAATTCCCATCACCCATTTCTTTCGCCTAACAATCTTTCTTAGTTTCCTCACTTGACGCTTGTTCATGAATATCTCATTGCCCCATATGCAAAAGGGATCGAAGCATGGATCAGTATCGCTCATATGCGTACCTACAAGCAACCAGTAAATGTTAGAAGCTAAATGAGATTGCACAAATGATGTAAAATACAGCTACCTACATTCGAAAGTACAAGTATTTTTATAGATTTCAATATGAACTACATATGGATGTATATAGAATTATAGATGTAGTTTAGATTAGAATCTAGATTCACTCATTTTGCTCCTTATGTAGTCTAAATTGGAATCTCTAAAAAATACTTAAATTTAGGAATAGATGGTGCATAAGACATGGGATGCAGCTAACCTCGACGGCAAACAACAGCATCCCCCATTGTAGCCATGTGTAAGTACATGGAAAGCACGTGTTAACTACAACAGGGTTAACATCCACCAAAAATAGCAAATGGTAATAAAACGGCAGCATCTGTAGTGATGTCTTCATTGTGAAAGAGTAGCGCGGTAGCAAAGGGACGGATTAAAAAATGGATACAAGTGTTAATTGCAACAGGCTTAACAACATCCTAATTCATGTTTTGTAAGTTTGTAGCCATTGAAATACAACTGTTTAAAAATGGATACAACTGTTAATTGCAATAGGCTTAATGGACATTAAAGCCGGTACTGATAAAAATGCAATTGGCAGAGTTAAACATCACAAGGCAGGTGCTGCCAGAGCAGATAATGGCCCAGATGTCTATAAAAAGGTAGGGGGACTAGCTAAAACGTGTTAGGCATGTTTACTACAAGATGCTTAAGACATCGACTGTACAAAACATAGCCATTAATTGCAACTGGTATTGGTAAGATTGAACTGGTGAGTTCATACTTGGTAAGTCCTGAGAGGTAGTTGCTGTGGCACTTCATCTTGGCCAGAGCCTACCCAAAGTCAACGGCGGCGGAGGCAAGCTCTTTCTCCGCGTCGAAGCATGGATCAGTGCCCTCGACATGTGTACCTACAAGAAGCAAGTAAATGTTATAAGACAATATGCAATTGCACAAATGATGTAAAATATTGTAAGACATGGGTTGCAGCTAACCTCGATGGCAAACAACGGCATTGCCCGTTATGGCCCTGCGTAAGCACATGGATAGGCATGTTAAGTACAACCAGGTTAGCATCCACCAAAAATAGCAAATGGGCAGCATCTCTAGTATATCTTCATTGCGGAGAGTAGCATGGTAGCAAAGTTTGTTGCTAGTATTGGTGAAATTGAAATGAACAGTTAATACTTGAGAATCACACAGTGTGTAGTACTAAAATAAACAAGGCACGAACATGCTTAATACATAAACCATACAAGACATAGCCATTGCAAGTGGTATTGGTAAGATTTAGCTGGTCAGATCATACCTGTTAAGTCATGGGGGTAGTCGCCGGGGCACTTCTTCTGGGCCAGAGCTTGCACCATGTCACCAGCGATGGAGGCGAGGTGTTCCTCCAAGTCAACACGCACAGCGTCCATCGCGCCATGGACTGCCATCAGCTCCTCGACCTCCAGGTGATATGTGGTTGGGCTTGCGCAGTGATGTTCTGGAGGTAGGGACGGTGGTGATTTGGAGGCATGAGGATGTTTCGCAGGCGCCATTTAAGCAATCAGGTCGGGGCCGCGATAGAGATCGGTGGGTTACCTGACTGGATCCGAGCAGAACGTAGATGTGGTTGAAGCTATGGTTACGGCGGTGGCGGTTTGAGATGTCGGTAGGGGGAGGTGCGGGGGGCGTGGGGGAGGGGGAGGTGGGGGAGATACTGAGGAAATTTGACGGGTGGGGATGTGGTTGGAGGAATAAATTCTAAAATCACACACCTAATGAAATTTTCACTGCGAAACTTGAAACTTGGGCGGGGGAAACACACAATGCAGAAAAAACGCATAAAATACTCATGTGCGAGAAAACAGAAAATTGGCAGTTCCCCTCTCCAAAAAAATGTACACGTGTAGTCAATTTTTTTCGGTCAAGCAAAAAAATGCACACGGGTATGACATAGAAGACTGTGTGTTTTGTGATCTTCTAATGATTAACGCAAAAAAGCGCACACGGTCACACATGCTAATCAACACTCAAAGCCCTCAAAGGATGCTCATTGTACATTAATACTACAAACTTAAAGTACTACTGGTAATTTGCTCTAATACTACAAACTTAAACTTCTTCTCACATGCTGCCATCAGGGCATGCTGCCCAGATGACAGCGTTCTCCTTCCCGGCCTTGTAGGCGGCAGCCAACCGTGCTTTGATCTCCGCCAAGCTCTCGTCATCATGGCGTGTGGCCTCTTCTTTCTTGTGGCGGCGGGACTCTCTTTTCTTGACTGCTTTCTCCCTTTTCTGATCCTCCTATGCGACTTTGGCCACCTCTAGATGCACCGGCCATTCGGCCATGGCAGCCTCAAAGTCCACCCACATAACTGTGTGGCCGCCGGTAGCGATGAACTTGGCGCGGCGAGATGCCGTCACTTACTTACCATGTGTGCAGTCGCGGGCGGCAAGGAACGTGGCACGGCAGGATGCCATCGCTTCCTTGCCGGTTACTGTGCACCGCGGAGCCATGAACGACGCTCGGAGAGAGCTCTAGGATGGAGGAGCTGGGTGAGGTAGTCCTGGATTAAGGGGTCCTCGGACAGCCGGACTATATACATTGGCCGGACTGTTGGGCTATGAAGATACAAGATAGAAGACTTCGTCCCGTGTCCGGGTGGGACTCTCCTTTGCATGGAAGGCAAGCTTGGCGATTCGGATATGTAGATTCCCTTCTCTGTAACCGACTCTGTGTAACCCTAGCCCCCTCCGGTGTCTATATAAACCGGAGGGTTTAGTCCGTAGGAGAAGAACAATCATAATCATAGGCTAGCTTCTAGGGTTAGCCTCTACGATCTCGTGGTAGATCAACTCTTGTAATACTCATATCATCAAGATCAATCAAGTAGGAAGTAGGGTATTACCTCCATAGAGAGGGCTCGAACCTGGGTAAACATCGTGTTCCCCACCTCCTGTTACCATTAGCCTTAGACGCACAGTTCGAGACCCCCTACCCGAGATCCGCCGGTTTTGACACTGACATTGGTGCTTTTATTGAGAGTTCCACTATGTCGTCATCATAAGGCTTGATGGCTCCTTCAATCATCTACAACAACTCGGTCCAGGGTGAGGTCTTTCTCCCCGGACAGATCTTCGTATTCGGCGGCTTCGCACTGCGGGCCAACTCGCTTGGCCATCTGGAGCAGATCGACAGCTACGCCCATGGCCATCAGGTTAGGTTTGGAAGCTTGAACTACACCGCCGACATCCGCGGAGACTTGGTCTTCGACGGATTCGAACCCATGACAGCCGCACCCTGTAGCTACGATGAACATGACTTAAATCTGTCATCGGGACCATGCTTAGGAGACAGCGCCTATAACTGTCCTGGCCCTAGATCCAGTGCAGATCATGCCATCCAAGGACAGGAGGATGGACACTGCCATGGAAGCCGCGGACTCAACGGCACTAGAGCCGAACACAGATCTGACCTCCAACGAGGCCTATGTCATCGGAACCTTGGACTCGTCTTCGGCCATAGGCTCTGAACCGCGTGTATCCGCGCCTGAGGGAGTCCCGGATTAGGGGGTGTCCGGATTGCCGGATTGTGACCTTTGGCCGGACTCCTAGACTATGAAGATACAAGATTGAAGACTTCGTTTCGTGTCCGGATGGGACTTTCCTCGGCGTGGAACGCAAGCTTAGTGATACGGATATGTAGATCTCCTCCCATTGTAACCGACTCTGTGTAACCCTAGCCCTCTCCGGTGTCTATATAAACCGGAGGGTTTTAGTTCGTAGGACAAACAACAATCATAGCATAGGCTAGCTTCTAGGGTTTAGCCTCTCTGATCTCGTGGTAGATCTACTCTTGTACTACCCATATCATCAATATTAATCAAGCAGGAGTAGGGTTTTACCTCCATCGAGAGGGCCCGAACCTGGGTAAAAACATCGTGTCCCTTGCCTCCTGTTACCATCCACCTAGACGCACAGCTCGGGACCCCCTACCCGAGATCCACCGGTTTTGACACCGCCATTGGTGCTTTCATTGAGAGTTCCGCTGTGCCGTTGCCATCAGGAAGGTTGCCGCGTCCCGTCTTTAAAGACGGTGCTGTTGCTAAAGGAGCTTTGGCTATCGGCCAAACTCTCCGGCTAGGCGGTTTTCTTATGACCGCCTATTCAGCCGCCGCACCGACGATGAGTTCTCGGGTCATCGAAAGCAATCTCCACGTCAACTCGGAACTCATTGAGCGGTTAGATCCGATGGAGCTCTCTTCCTTAAACGAGCTTTGGATCGCATCACCGCCCTGGGAGTCGCTACAGACTATGATCAGATTGGGCTTAAACCCGATCCGGGAGAGATTGACTCTCCCTATGCCACCCACCACGTCGCAGTGGTGGACGAACAATGCGGCGAATCTTCACCCATCTTAAGGACCAGATATGTCCAGATTCCCGATCCCTCCAAGCCGGATACCCGCGGAGGGGAGGACGTCACTCAAGCCCTGGACCTAAAGTCAGGCAGCGGGCTAGATCCATTGGACAACATCCAAGAACCCAAGCTTTCGAGTTTGGAAACTCCTTGGCCCCTGAGTCTCAGATTGGGCGAGGTTCCAGATTTAACTCCACCCGCCCACCCAAATATAAGGGATCTATCCCAAATTCGGCAAGAGCCCACAGAAACAGTGCACCATTACTGGGCCAGATTCCTCCTGGCTATGAACAAGATAGAGGACTGCCGTGAGGAGGATGCAATTTCATTCTTCTGCAATAATTGCATGGACATCAGAATCCTCAATGCCATAAGTCGCCGTGAAATTACACGCTTCGCAGACTTGGCGTCCATAGTACAAAAATACTGTGCGATGGAAAGCGTCCGGAAAACTGAAATAAAATTCTGGGACGATCCGGCCCTGAATACAACTCCAGTCCGAAATAAAAGGGCGCATTATCGCAAGGCACCTGGGCTAAACACCAAAAAGCAAAAACCCTCTATAGGGTATGGAACCGTACTGGAGGGATGGCTCAATGGACCCTGTAAAATTCATAGTACAAAGGGCGCCACACCAACACATAGCCTTAGAGCATGTTGGATACTCCGGCAGGTGGCCAGAAGTGGCGAGGAGCTTCTAACTCCAGAATCCATAGAGCACCAGCCCAGGAATACCAGTATGGTATCAACAGTCTTCGAGACTTTCGCATCAAACAATATGCGGAAACGAACACTCTGCAGCCTTACCGAAGTCTACCAGGTAGCAACAATAAACCCATGGAGTGACACGGCTATTACCTTTAATGCCAGTGATGAACCTAAATTCTGAACAGCCCGAGCACCAGCCGCATTGGTCCTCAGTCCAATAGTGGACGGCTTTTGACTTACCAAGGTACTCATGGACGGTGGCAGCGGATTAAACCTCATTTATGAGGAAACCCTTCGAAAAATGGAAATAGACTGGAGCCGCATTGAGCGAAGCAACACAACCTTTAGAGGAATAATCCCCAGTCGGGAAGTGTGCTGTACAGGAAAAATCACATTGGATGTGGTGTTTGGCACGCCGGATAATTACAGGTCCGAGGAGGTCACATTTCAAGTGGCCCCGTTCAGCAGCGGATACCACACTCTGTTAGGGCGAGAGGCATTCACAATTTTTCAAGCTATACCCCATTACGGGTACATGAAGCTCAAAATGCCCGGACCCAACGGAATCATCACTCTTGCTAGTGACCCGGACATAGCCCTCCGCGCCGAAAACAAGACAGCCGCACTGGCCCTTGAGGCACTATCCGAAGCCCTAGCGGCCGAAGAACTGACTGCGCTTCGCTCCATGGTGAACAGGGACGACGTGATACTCGATAAAAGATCCAAGTCCACCTCCTTTAAACCGGCGGACGAAATAGTCAAATTCCAAGTCCATCCAACGGACCCTACAAAAACGGCCTCCATCGGGCGCAATTAAACCCTGATGTAGACGCCGCACTACGAGAATTCCTACGTGAAAATTGGGACATTTTTGCCTGGCACCCTTCAGACATGCGAGGAATCCCACGCAGGCTGGCCAAGCACAGCCTAAATATCCTAAAAGGATTCAAGCCTGTTAAGCAGGCTCTTCGGCGTTTCTCTGAACCTAAGAGACAAGCCATGGGGGAGGAGCTAGCCAAACTACTGGAGGCCGGATTCATCAGAGATATAAAACATCCGGACTGGATAGCAAACCTAGTGATGGTACCAAAGAAGGACAAATCCTGGCGCCTATGCGTCGATTTCAAGGACCTCAACAAGGCTTGCCCAAAGAATCCCTTCCCCCTCCCCCGCATCAATCAAATCATCGACGCTACCGCAGGACACGATTCATTATGTTTCCTCGACGCATACTCTGGCTACCATCAAATTAAGATGGCAGAACCAGACCAAGCCGCAACGGCATTCATCACCCCATACGGCCCATTCTGCTTCAACACAATGCCCTTCGGGCTCAAAAACGCCGGCGCGACATATCAGTGCATGATTCAGACATGTCTAGCAAACCAGATCGGCAAAACAGTTGAAGCATACGTAGATGACGTGGTCGTCAAAACCAAGCATGTCGAAACTCTAGTAGACGACTTGAGGCTCACATTCGACAACCTCCGAACATATGACATCAAGCTTAACCCGGAAAAATGCATTTTCGACGTACCAGCCGGAAAGCTCTTGGGCTTCATTGTATCTGGTAGAGGAATTGAAGCAAACCCAGCCAAGATCCGAGCTCTGTCACAATTGGATATTCTAAAGGACCTCAAGCAAATACAAAAATTGACTGGATGTGTGGCGGCTCTAAGCCGCTTCATCTCCCGCTTGGGAGAAAAGGCATTACCCCTTTATTGCCTCCTCCGGTGCACCGAACACTTCGAGTGGACGGATGCCGCCACGGCCGGACTCGAAGAAATAAAAGCCATACTGGCAACAAACCCGGTCCTAGCCGCGCCTAACACCGGCGAACCAATGCTATTATACATTGCGGCAACTCATCAAGTTGTAAGCGCAGTGCTCGTCGTCGAACGAGAAACGGCCGGACACAAATTCCCCCTTCAAAAACCAGTTTACTACATGTCCACTGTCCTCACTCCATGCAAGTCACGGTACCCGCATTATCAAAAGATAGCGTACGCGGTGTTCATGGCATCCCAGAAGCTACGACACTACTTTCAAGAGTGTTCAGTAACAGTAGCCTCTGAAGTACCTCTTAACGATATTATAAACAACCGCGACGCGACGGGTCGGATTGCCAAATGGGCCATTGAGCTCCTCCCGTTCGACATAACCTATAAGCCACGGCGAGCTTGTCACACCCTAGCTAGTTCATGAATTAAAGTGTTGCATCATGCCTATTTTTCTCAACAGAAACTTGAAATGGGGATGACAGAACCCCCAGCTCCCTCTGAAACCAACTAGGGTTTACTAAAAATATTTTCAATGAACCTGAAATGCCCTTCCAAAATGTCCATCATTTTTGTCTTGGTTCAGAACCTCTGCCAAAAGTGATGCACAGTTTTCTAGGTCATTCTAAGGTCTTTGAATTAAATCATAAGTATTTGAGTTTGGGCATTTAAATTATATAAATTATTTTAAATGCTCAAATATTTCCAAACTAAAATGTTCCATGCTGTATATATTCCAGCTAGTGGCCATGAGCAGTTTGGGAAATTTAGGAGTTGTCTAGGTATTTTTAATAAGTCCACAAACCTACAGAATAAATAAAAAACAGGAAAATAGGAAAAACTTACCTGGCGCCACCTAGCAGGCCCACCTGCCGGCCCAGCCCAGCCACCGCTCCAGCGAGCTGCTTGGCTTGGCCAGGCAGGCAGGCAGCTGCTCGATGGCGACGCCAGCACGCGCCACGCAGCTGCCCGCCGCCCTGCTCCACCCCCTCGCCCCGCTGCTGGCCTGGATGAACTCCACGTCGTGCCTTGAACCCCCAGGACACATCCATTCTCCCCCAGCTCCTCTCCCTCGCTCTCCCGCGCCATGGCCGATGCCACCGCCGCCGCACCCTCGCCGTAGTCGCGCTCTCTGTCAACCCCGCGCTGCGCCACCGTGTCCAGGAGCTTCGCCACCCTCCTCTCCTTCGAGCTAGTCGAGCCCCGAGCGCTCGCGTGCCCCGAAGCCACCGCACTGACCTCGACCAAACCGCCATCGCCGGAGATCCCCTTGAACGTCGCCGCTGCACCAGCTCATCTCCGACCGCGTCGTCTGCTTCCTCAAGACCGTTGTGAGCCTGGCTACCCTCTCCCCCTTCCCTTTCTCGCTCTCGTGCACCACCGCGAGCACACGTAGCTCACCCGCACGCGCCACCGCGGAGCTCGTCGCCGACGTGTCTCCGGCTAACCACCGGCCACCCCACCTTGTCTAACGCACTCACCGCGTTCCCAGGGGCCCAACGCACCTCACCACGTGCCTCACCGTGCCCCGTAGCCTCGGGCTCGTCCTCACCCGACTCCGGCGACCGCCAAAGTCGTCGCCGGCGACGTCTCCGGCCACCCCGAGCTCAACCACCGCCACCAAGAGCTGCGGCTCGGTCCCAGCTACCTGTAGATGCTCTCCGCCGCCCATTTGGTCGCCGGAGTGCACAAAACCACTCTCGCCGCCGCGTTCGGCCTCGCCGGCGACTAGACGCCGGCGTGTTTGACCCTGATTTGACTAGGGTGGGTCCAGGTTGACTCCCCTGAGTCTATGACAAGTGGGGCCCCCTCTGCTAATTAACCCAGATTAGTTTAAACTAAATTAAGTTAGTATAATTAACTACTGACATGCGGGACCCACTGGTCAGTTTGACCTGGACCGTCCTGTTGACCTGCTGAGGTCAGCATGACATCATGCTGACGCAGTAATCCTTTTCTGGAATTAAAATAAATCTAGAATGATTTATAAATTCCAGAAAATACCCCAAACTTCAAAAATTCATAGTAAATCAACCGTAACTCCAAATGCAAAGTTTTATATATGAAAAATGATCAGAAAAATCCAATCTATCCATCTGTACTAGTTTCATGCATGTTTAAGCAAGCTAACCTGATGTTTAGAGCAGAACTAGATAAAGCACTTATAAGGGCCATGTATGAGTTTGAAACTTGAATCTTTGATTCAAAATGGTTCAAACCCATCTGGTTTTAGTTGCATTAGCCCAACACACTCATATTGCCATGTTTCATGCATGCATCATATTGTTGCATATTGTTTGGTAATGTTGTGTATCGGTGCTCTTTGCGGCAGGTTCTGCCTCCGAGGAGTACCACGATTACCCTAACGAAGAACAATATCAGTGCATCGACCCATCAGGCAAGCAACCAACCATTTGATCATATCGATACAATCCCATGTTCTCGCTCCTGCTCTCTTTTACTGCATTAAGACAACGCGTTTCAAACTGCTGTGTGCTACGGTAGTTGAACCCATTTCCTCTGCATGACCTGTCATTGCCACAGTAACTAGATGAAACCCACTAGCATGTGTAGGAGTTGTTTGAGCCATATGTATGTGTTGTTCCTACCTTGCTATGCCTGCTATGCTTAGAGTCGTGTCAGGTCTGGTTCATCTGGGTGATGGGCTAGAGTGAAATGATCATGCCGGTAATGAGAGTGATGTGGTGAACACGATTTGGTAAAGGTATCGATGAAAGGCCATGTAGGAGTACATGGTGGGTTGTTTCATTGAAGCCGTCCTTAAGCACTGAGATCTGTATGTGTGATTTAAGAATCAGCTACTACCATGCATTGGGCCCGAAACCAATGGACCCTCTCGGCTTCTTATTCACCCTAGTCCTCTGTCCAGGAGTTGCAAGTAGTTTCTGGTGTTTGTAGCCTACTGGAGGCCGTGGACAGCGCTGACCGTAGGGGTGGGCTGTGATGCGGTAGGTACGTGGCCGGGATACCGGATACCCGTTAGGTGTCACGGAACCCTGTACACATCGTTCGGGGCCGTATGGGAAACCTCGGCCGGACTCCCTGCGGATGGAACCTGGATAGGCGATAAACCTGGACTAGAGACTTAGGTGTTTAGGTAGGTCGTGGCCGACACCCACGTTGGGCTTCCGCTTGAAGGTTGCCGAGTACATGTCGTGTAAATGGCGGTAAGTGGTGAGAGCGTGTATGAAGAAGTACACCCCTGCAGGGTTAACATTATCTATTCGAATAGCCGCGTCCGCGGTAAAGGACTACTTGGTTGCCTATACAGTTCATAGACAAGTAAATGGATACTACTAAAAATCTCAAGATAAGCGTGAGTGCCGAGGATGGCTCTTCCGTAGGATGACGGAGGTGGATCCTCGGTGGTGTATTGGAATGGTGAGTAGTGGACTCGTGTGCGCAAAACCATTTCAAGTTGGTGTATCATAGGATAGCTTAGCCAAGAGTCAAAGCTGGCTTGCTGCAATAACCCCACCAACCCTTCTTGATAATGTGCATGTATGTAGGATCTGATGTAAGTCTTGCTGAGTACCTTTGTACTCATGTTGCTTTAATTTACATTTTTCAGAAGACGCTGCAACCCCTTCTGATGGGTTCTTCGTAGACATTGACATCGATGAGTAGACTGAGGCCCAGTTGGTGACCCTGAGCTTGTGAAGGACCACGTAGTATAGCCAGGCTTTCCAAGCCTCTTTTATTTTACTAGTTGTCTGTACTCAGACAAGTTACTTCCGCTGTTGGCTTGTATGTCTGTATGACTTGAATGTTGGGTCGTGTGACCCGTACTTGTGTGTATGCTATGTATGGCTCTCTAAGCCTTAAATAAAGTACTTGTGTTGTAGAGTCATGTTGTGATGCCTTGTTGTATTTGCACATATCGAGCATATTGTGTGTATGATTGAAATGCTTGGTATGTGTGGGATCTGACTATCTAGTTGTTTATTCTTAGTAGCCTCTCTTACCGGGAAATGTCTCCTAGTGTCTCCACTGAGCCTTGGTAGCTTGCTACTGCTCCGGAACACTTAGGCTGGCCGGCATGTGTCCTTCTTCGTTCCTGTGTCTGTCCCTTCGGGGAAATGTCACGCGATGGATACCGGAGTCCTGTTAGCCCGCTACAGCCCGGTTTACCGGAGTCCTGCTAGCCCAGTGCTACAGCCCGGATT
Source organism: Triticum aestivum (assembly GCF_018294505.1). Classification (NCBI taxonomy): domain Eukaryota; kingdom Viridiplantae; phylum Streptophyta; class Magnoliopsida; order Poales; family Poaceae; genus Triticum; species Triticum aestivum. Next base: position 161,336,503 of record NC_057801.1, on the reverse strand, counting down.
CACTTGCTGATGACCGACACGTTCGATGCTGGGTCATGGATGCCTGTCCCTGTAAGTCTGTGCCACTTTGGGTTTACGACTAGCCATGTCAGCCCGGGCTCTTTACCATATGGATGCTAGCGACACTATCATATACGTGTGCCAAAAGGCGCAAACGGTCCCGGGCAAAGGTAAGACGACACCCGTGGGAATACCGTGCGTGAGGCCGCAAAGTGATATGAGGTGTTACATGCTAGATCGATGTGGCATCGAGTCGGGGTCCTGACAGCGTTGGCATCAGAGCCGGACTGCCTGTAGGTTCTCCAAGCCAAACTGGTCGATGTTGAGTCTAGAAATTCTTTAGTTATATGTAGGGGAATTGTTTGTGGGATGGAACGTAAGGCTCTTTTTACTCCTCTATCTCATGACATTCTGATCTGAGTCAGTCTATTCTTCCACCGGGGGTTAAGGAATTAGGATCTCTTCTCTCTATCAGGTTCACGTGTTACTAATCAGTAGTACCTTATAGGTTTGATGGATACAAGCCTAGTTCAGTTCTACTACCCCATTATGTTGCTAAGATGGACCCAGAACCTTGATATGATGTTGTTGAGTGTCTATGCAATTCTTTGTCAAATGCCTCAAAATCCTTTTGAGCATTTACAGCCGTTATGCTGTCCAATTTCTGCTAGGAATCTTAATGTCTTGTGTTTATCATGTTCCAGATGGCGACCCGTCCTCAGAATCAAGTGGTTCGTTTGACTCGATGTCTAGATGTACCCGGCCATACTGCCATGTTGGTCAGGGTAATGACTGAGGCTGGATACCGTTGGTATCCTGAGTACACGGTCGAAGAGCAATTCCGAGACTTTAATCAAAGTCAATATTTTTGCACTGTCAGGATATTTCCATCTTATCCTGGATCTACCGAGCCCCTCCACTGCTCCTATGGACTCGGGGTTACTATTGAGATGGCTGTGCAGGATGCTGCCTACTCTATGATGACCATCATGCGAGTCAGGACTGGCCTATTTCGGGACTCTGACTTCCGGTATATGCCAGCATCACTTCCGGGAGCACAAGGGTATCTCCAGGCTATCTATGCTGACTCCACTCAGGAGGATTCACGGACCCGCACCACTGCACAGTTGCTTGAAGACAAGGACCGTGAAAATCGGGCCTTGAGACTAGAGCTTTTCAATACCCGTGCTGATCATTGGGCCACTTTGACTCGGTTTGCACCGGCTGTGCAAGCTGGATATATGGATATGCGAGATCTCTATCCTGTGAGATCTGCTCTGCCAGACGTGATGGATTGGCGTGATGTAGGAGGCATCACCCCACCTCGTGGTCCCCGCAGGCCACCGTTTATTGGTCCAAGACCTCATCCTAGCCCCTATGGTCCACAAGCTCCGCGGGACCGACTGTTTCCGGATGATCACGTTGAGCTTCCAGGCTATGGAGGTGACTTCTATGAAGACTACTACGGAGCTGTCTGAGTTAGTAGTAGTATCACTAGTATCGTACTAGCTGTATCGTCCACCGTCCTGCGTGACTCGTGGGATATGACTTAGCTTGTACCGCCTTCCGGAGGTGTAGAAAAATAATGTATAGGAGCTCGGAATGCCTCCGATGAGATGTAATCCTTTTTCACCGTAGCAGTACTTTGTTTGGTTCTGTACTAAACCTTGTATGGTGTGTATGACGATGGAATAAAAGAAGCAGTTTCTGTATCTACCATGTCATACGGATGCTCATCTTACATTCCAAGTTATCCATTACATTCTACATTTCTATGTCAGAATCCTATCATCCTGGACTAAACCATTGCTTTGTTTTCCTAGGATGGTTAACACCCGCACCAACCCTGCTCCCCCAGAGCAGGCCGAAGGCAGCAGAGTTGGGGGAACAAACCTGCCTCACCCTCCCTCTCTGGCCGAAGTTATGCTGGAAGCCGAGAGAAACAAGCGGGAGACTAACCGTTTGTTGGAGCGCATCGAGCAAAACACAGCACACCATCAGAGGAATAACTTGGTGTCACTCAGTGATTTCATCAAGTTACATCCACCCACCTTCCACCACTCCGTCGAGCCTCTCGACGCCGATGACTGGCTTCGCAGTATTACTCACAAACTGCATTCTGCGCTAGTAGCTGAGGCTGATAAGGTCACCTTTGCTGCATATCATCTTGAAGGCCCCGCCAGTCTATGGTGGGAGAACTATGGAGCTATGCGCCCAGCGGGCCATGTCACTACTTGGGCTGAATTCAGCGAGGCTTTCCGTGAACATCACATTCCGGAGGGTCTCATGGACCGTAAACGTGAGGAGTTCTGCAGTTTCACTCAAGGTCGACTCTCTGTGGATGCTTACAGCAGGGAGTTCGGTAACCTTGCACGATATGCAACTGAGGAAGTCTCTACTGATGCAAAGAAGCAAGCAAGGTTCCGCAAGGGACTTAGTCCTGAGCTTCGCCGCGACCTCCGTCTGCATGAGTGCACATCTTTTCAGAAGCTTGTTAACAAAGCCATCAGTGCTGAGTCTGGTCAGACCGATTATGAAGCAACACGCAAGCATGGCCGTGACATGGGTTCCTCATCCGGTGCTGGTCCTCAGAAGCGCCGCGTGTGGGTGCCTAACACTGCCCTGCCACCCAGGTTCACACCGAGGCCATCCTTTCAGGCGCCTCGCCCCGCTCAACAGTTTACACCAGCCAAGCCCTATGGTGGTCCAACCAACAATGCTCCTCCACGTACCAGCTCTGTGACTTGCTTTAAGTGTGGGGAATCGGGCCACTATCTGCGCAAGTGTCCCTAGACGAACCCCAACCAATCTGGAAAAGCTGTTGGCCGTGGCAAGCCGACAGGAAAAGTGTTCTACGCCAAGCCGGCCACCGCTGCACATGGCCATGTCAACTGTATCTCTGCTGAAGAAGCTCAAGAGGATCCCAACGTCGTTCTTGGTACGCTCCTTGTTAATTGCCACCCGGCATCTGTTCTTTTCGATACTGGAGCATCTCATTCTTTCATATCCGAAAATTATGCTCGTTTGCATAACACCGCATTCTGTGACATGCCGTCCACTATGGAAATTTCTACTCCTGGTTCTAGATGGCAAACCTCTAGAATAAGCCATGGAAATGAAATTCAAGTCGACAGACTTGTTTTTCTCGCATCTTTGATAGCCCTTAAATCTTCGGATATTAATATCATCTTGGGTATGGACTGGATGTCAGCCCATCATGCCAAGATTGATTGTTTCTCTAGGACTGTTCAACTCACACATCCTTCGGGAAAGATAGTCAATGTCTTGACCCGAGTAGCCAAGCGACAGCTATATTCTCTTAACGCCAGTCCCTTGCCAGACCTCGAAGACGTCCCGATAGTCCGTGACTTTCCGGATGTCTTCCCAGAGGAATTGCCAGGTGTTCCACCTGACAGAGATGTTAAGTTCATGATAGATCTCATTCCAGGAACTGTCCCAATTTCTAGAAGACCCTATAAGATGGCACCTTTTGAACTAGCCGAACTTAAGAAACAACTCGATGAGTCCTTGAAAAAGGGTTTCATCCGACCTAGTTCGTCTCCATGGGCTTGCCCCGTCCTCTTCGTCAAGAAGAAGGATGGTACGGACCGGATGGTTGTAGATTATCGACCAGTCAACCTGGTCACAATCAAGAACAAGTATCCGCTCCCCAGGATCAACGATCTGTATGATCAGCTCGCTGGATCCTCAATCTTCTCTAAAATGGATTTGAGGTTGGGCTACCATCAAATCAAAATCCGGAACGGGGACATTCCTAAAACGGCCTTTGTTACTCGTTATGGCCAATACGAGTACACCGTCATGTCCTTCGGTTTAACCAACGCTCCAGCCACTTTCTCTCGCTTAATGAACTCAATCTTCATGGAGTATTTGGATAAATTCGTCGTGGTTTACCTCGATGATATACTCATCTACTCCAAGAACGAGGAAGAACATGCCGAACATCTAAGGCTAGTGTTGATGAAACTTCGAGAGCATCGCCTTTATGCCAAGTTCTCCAAATGCGAATTTTGGTTGCCAGAAGTGACCTATCTAGGGCATGTAATTTCTGGTAAAGGTATTGCTGTTAATCCCGAGCGAGTTCAAGCCGTCCTTAATTGGACTCCACCTGAATCGGTCAAGCAAGTTCGGAGTTTCCTTGGCTTAGCGAGCTATTGTCGCCGCTTTGTCGAGAACTTCTCCAAAGTTGCCAAACCTCTAACTGAACTCCTCAAGAAAGATAAAAAGTTCGAGTGGACTCCACAATGTGAGCACAGCTTTCAGGAACTGAAAAGACGCCTGACATCTGCTCCCGTATTGGTACCACCAGATTTCTCTAAGGACTTTGTTATTTATTGCGACGCCTCGCGACAAGGACTAGGTTGCATCCTCATGCAAGATTGTCACGTAATTGCTTACGCTTCACGGCAATTGCACCCACATGAGGAGAATTATCCTACTCATGATCTAGAGCTTGCAGCTGTAGTCTATGCACATAAAACTTGGCGACATTACCTCCTCGGTAATCGTTGCGAAATCTTCACCGATCACCAAAGTCTGAAGTACATCTTCACCCAACCGGATTTGAATCTCAGGCAAAGACGTTGGGTTGAGTTGATTACGGATTTCGACTTAGGGATAACTTACACCCCAGGAAAAGCCAACGTCATGGCTGATGCACTAAGTCGTAAATCTTATTGTAACAATCTGATGTTACAACAAAGTCAACCGCTTCTCCATGAGGAATTTCGGAAGCTTAACCTTCACATTGTTCCTCAAGGATTCCTTTCCACCTTGGTGGCGAAACCTACCCTTACGGATCAGATCATCAAAGCGCAGAAGGTAGATCCGGGGATTTCCCGCATCAAAAGAAACATCAAGAAAGGAGTTGCGAATTGTTTCTCCATTGATGATCAAGGAGTCGTATACTTCGGGAACCGTCTAGTGGTTCCCAAAGTGCGAAACCTGAGGCGATTGATCCTAAAGGAAGCTCATGAATCTCCTCTCACCATTCATCCCGGTAGTACCAAGATGTATCAGGACCTACGCCAGAGGTTCTGGTGGACTAGGATGAAGAGAGAAATTGCTCAGTATATTGCTAGTTGCGACGTCTGTCGTCGTGTAAAAGCAGAGCATCAACGGCCTGCTGGCACCCTTCAACCCTTAGCTATTCCTGAATGGAAATGGGACAAAATTGGTATGGATTTCATTACCGGTTTTCCCAGGACCAAGAGAGGGAATAACGCTATCTTCGTCGTTGTCGATCGTCTTTCCAAAGTAGCCCATTTCTTACCTGTTCGCGAGAGTATAACCGCTAGTCAATTAGCAGACTTGTACATCTCCCGAATAGTGTCTCTCCATGGTGTTCCACTGGAAATTAACTCGGATCGAGGAAGTCTCTTCACCTCTCGATTTTGGGAAAGTTTCCAAAATGCTATGGGAACCCGCCTTTCCTTTAGCACTGCTTTTCACCCTCAATCAAGTGGTCAAGTAGAACGTGTCAACCAGATTCTAGAAGACATGCTTCGAGCTTCTGTTATCTCATTCGGAATGGATTGGGAGAAATGCCTTCCATTTGCCGAATTTGCTTATAACAACAGCTATCAATCAAGCTTGGGTAAAGCCCCTTTTGAAGTTCTCTATGGACGAAGGTGTCGAATGCCTCTTAACTGGTCAGAAACCGGGGAAAGACAATTCTTTGGCCCGGACATGATCCAGGAAGCAGAAGAGCAAGTTCGCATTGTTCGTGAAAAGTTGAAAACAGCCCAATCTCGTCAAAATAGTCAATATGACCGAAAACATAAGGCTATGACTTTTGAGGTTGACGAGAAAGCTTACCTTCGGGTTACTCCTCTGAAGGGAACCCATCGTTTCGGTATCAAAGGCAAATTGGCTCCTCGTTACATTGGACCCTTTCGCATTCTCGCTAAACGAGGAGAAGTTGCCTACCAATTGGAACTACCTCCGCATCTCTCCAGAGTCCACGACGTCTTCCACGTTTCTCAACTCAGGCGTTGCTTCTCGGATCCTATCCGTGGAGTGGACCACGAAACGCTTGATATTCAAGATAATCTCACGTATCGAGAGTACCCCGTTCGTATCCTCGATCAAGCCGAGCGTACCACTCGACGTCATAATATCAAGTTTCTCAAGGTTCAATGGTCACACCATTCTGAGAAGGAAGCAACTTGGGAAAGGGAGGATCGTCTTCGACTTGAGTACCCCGCCTTCTTTCCGGAGGAAACTAAATCTCGGGACGAGATTATTTTGAGTGGGGGTGAGTTGTCACACCCTAGCTAGTTCATGCATTAGAGTGTTGCTTCATGCCTATTTTTCTCAACAGAAACTTGAAATGGGGATGACAGAACCCCCAGCCCCCTCTGAAACCAATTAGGGTTTACTAAAAATATTTTCAATGAACCTGAAATGCCCTTCCAAAATGTCCATCATTTTTGTCTTGGTTCAGAACCTCTGCCAAAAGTGATGCATGGTTTTCTAGGTCATCCTAAGGTCTTTGAATTAAATCATAAGTATTTGAGTTTGGGCATTTAAATTATATAAATTATTTTAAATGCTCAAATATTTCCAAACTAAAATGTTCCATGTTGTATATATTCCAGCTAGTGGCCATGAGCAGTTTGGGAAATTTAGGAGTTGTCTAGGTATTTTTAATAAGTCCACAAACCTACAGAATAAATAAAAAACAGGAAAATAGGAAAAACTTACCTGGCGCCACCTAGCAGGCCCACCTGCCGGCCCAGCCCAGCCACCGCTCCAGCGAGCTGCTTGGCTTGGCCAGGCAGGCAGGCAGCTGCTCGACGGCAACGCCAGCACGCGCCACACAGCTGCCCGCCGCCCTGCTCCACCCCCTCGCCTCGCTGCTGGCCTGGATGAACTCCACGTCGTGCCTTGAACCCCCAGGACACATCCATTCTCCCCCAGCTCCTCTCCCTCGCTCTCCCGCGCCATGGCCGACGCCACCGCCGCCGCACCCTCGCCATAGTCGCGCTCTCCGTCAACCCCGCGCTGCGCCACCGTGTCCAGGAGCATCGCCACCCTCCTCTCCTTCGAGCTAGTCGAGCCCCGAGCGCTCGCGTGCCCCGAAGCCACCGCACTGACCTCGACCGAACCGCCATCGCCGGAGATCCCCTTCGCCGTCGCCGCCGCACCAGCTCATCTCCGACCGCGTCGTCTGCTTCCTCAAGACCGCTGTGAGCCTGGCTACCCTCTCCCCCTTCCCTTTCTCGCTCTCGTGCACCACCGCGAGCACACGTAGCTCACCCGCACGCGCCGCCGCGGAGCTCGTCGCCGACGTGTCTCTGGCTAACCACCGGCCACCCCACCTTGTCTAACGCACTCACCGCGTTCCCAGGGGCCCAACGCACCTCACCACGTGCCTCACCGTGCCCCGTAGTCTCGGGCTCGTCCTCACCCGACTCCGGCGACCGCCAAAGTCGTCGCCGGCGACATCTCCGGCCACCCCGAGCTCAACCACCACCACCAAGAGCTGCGGCCCGGTCCCAGCTACCTGTAGATGCTCTCCGCCGCCCATTTGGTCGCCGGAGTGCACAAAACCACTCTCGCCGCCGCGTTCGGCCTCGCCGGCGGCTAGACGCCGGTGTGTTTGACCCTGATTTGACTAGGGTGGGTCCAGGTTGACTCCCCTGAGTCTATGACAAGTGGGGCCCCCTCTGCTAATTAACCCAGATTAGTTTAAACTAAATTAAGTTAGTATAATTAACTACTGACATGCGGGACCCACTGGTCAGTTTGACCTGGACCGTCCTGTTGACCTGCTGAGGTCAGCATGACATCATGCTGACGCAGTAATCCTTTTCTGGAATTAAAATAAATCCAGAATGATTTATAAATTCCAGAAAATACCCCAAACTTCAAAAATTCATAGTAAATCAACCATAACTCCAAATGCAAAGTTTTATATATGAAAAATGATCAGAAAAATCCAATCTATCCATCTGTACTAGTTTCATGCATGTTTAAGCAAGCTAACCTGATGTTTAGAGCAGAACTAGATAAAGCACTTATAAGGGCCATGTATGAGTTTGAAACTTGAATCTTTGATTCAAAATGGTTCAAACCCATCTGGTTTTAGTTGCATTAGCCCAACACACTCATATTGCCATGTTCCATGCATGCATCATATTGTTGCATATTGTTTGGTAATGTTGTGTATCGGTGCTCTTTGCGGCAGGTTCTGCCTCCGAGGAGTACCACGATTACCCTAACGAAGAACAATATCAGTGCATCGACCCGTCAGGCAAGAAACCAACCATTTGATCATATCGATACAATCCCATGTTCTCGCTCCTGCTCTCTTTTACTGCATTAAGACAACGCATTTCAAACTACTGTGTGCTACGGTAGTTGAACCCATTTCCTCTGCATGACCTGTCATTGTCACAGTAACTAGATGAAACCCACTAGCATGTGTAGGAGTTGTTTGAGCCATATGTATGTGTTGTTCCTACCTTGCTATGCCTGCTATGCTTAGAGTCGTGTCAGGTCTGGTTCATCTGGGTGATGGGCTAGAGTGAAATGACCATGCCGGTAATGAGAATGATGTGGTGAACACGATTTGGTAAAGGTATCGATGAAAGGCCATGTAGGAGTACATGGTGGGTTGTTTCATTGAAGCCGTCCTTAAGCACTGAGATCTGTATGTGTGATTTAAGAATCAGCTACTACCATGCATTGGGCCCGAAACCAATGGACCCTCTTGGCTTCTTATTCACCCTAGTCCTCTGTCCAGGAGTTGCAAGTAGTTTCTGGTGTTTGTAGCCTACTAGAGGCCGTGGACAGCGCTGACCGTAGGGGTGGGCTATGATGCGGTAGGTACGTGGCAGGGAATACCGGGCACCCGTTAGGTGTCACGGAACCCTGTACACATCATTCAGGGCCGTATGGGAAACCTCGGCCGGACTCCCTGCGGATGAAACCTGGATAGGCGATAAACCTGGACTAGAGACTTAGGTGTCTAGGTAGGTCGTGGCCGACACCCACGTTGGGCTTCCGCTTGAAGGTTGTCAAGTACATGTCATGTAAACGGCGGTAAGTGGTGAGAGCATGTATGAAGAAGTACACCCCTGCAGGGTTAACATTATCTATTCGAATAGCCGCGTCCGCGGTAAAGGACTACTTGGTTGCCTATACAGTTCATAGACAAGTAAATGGATACTACTAAAAATCTCAAGATAAGCGTGAGTGCCGAGGATGGCTCCTCCGTAGGATGACGGAGGTGCATCCTCGGTGATGTATTGGAATGGTGAGTAGTGGACTCGTGTGCGCAAAACCATTTCAAGTTGGTGTATCGTAGGATAGCTTAGCCAAGAGTCAAAGCTGGCTTGCTGCAATAACCCCACCAACCCTTCTTGATAATGTGCATGTATGTAGGATCTGATGTAAGTCTTGCTGAGTACCTTTGTACTCATGTTGCTTTAATTTACATTTTTCAGAAGACGCTGCAACCCCTTCTGATGGGTTCTTCGTAGACATTGACATCGATGAGTAGACTGAGGCCCAGGTGGTGACCCTGAGCTTGTGAAGGACCACGTAGTATAGCGAGGCTTTCCAAGCCTCTTTTATTTTACTAGTTGTCTGTACTCAGACAAGTTACTTCCGTTGTTGGCTTGTATGTCTGTACGACTTGAATGTTGGGTCGTGTGACCCGTACTTGTGTGTATGCTATGTATGGCTCTCTGAGCCTTAAATAAAGTACTTGTGTTCTAGAGTCATGTTGTGATGCCTTGTTGTATTTGCACATATCGAGCATATTGTGTGTATGATTGAAATGCTTGGTATGTGTGGGATCTGACTATCTAGTTGTTTATTCTTAGTAGCCTCTCTTACCGGGAAATGTCTCCTAGTGTCTCCACTGAGCCTTGGTAGCTTGCTACTGCTCCGGAACACTTAGGCTGGCCGGCATGTGTCCTTCTTCGTTCCTGTGTCTGTCCCTTCGGGGAAATGTCACGCGATGGATACCGGAGTCCTGCTAGCCCAGTGCTACAGCCCGGATTCACTTGCTGATGACCGACACGTTCGATGCTGGGTCATGGATGCCTGTCCCTGTAGGTCTGTGCCACTTTGGGTTTACGACTAGCCATGTCAGCCCGGGCTCTTTACCATATGGATGCTAGCGACACTATCATATACGTGTGCCAAAAGGCACAAACGGTCCCGGGCAATGGTAAGGCAACACCCGTGGGAATACCGTGCGTGAGGCCGCAAAGTGATATGAGGTGTTACATGCTAGACGATGTGGCATCGAGTCGGGGTCCTGACAGAGCTATCAAGTCGCAAGTTTTGGCCGACTTTGTCGCCGAATGGACTGAAGCCGAACTCCCTAAAGAGTACGGCACATATTCCAACTGGATCATGCACTTCGACGGCTCCAAAATGTTAGCGGGTCTGGGGGCTGGTGTCGTTCTGACGTCCCCAACAGGAGATACAGTTCAATATGTACTCCAGATAATGTATACTGACTCTAACAATGCAGCCGAATACAAGGCCCTTCTACATGGTCTCCAGATGGCAGTCTCCATGGGCATCCAACGCCTAGAGGTGTGTGGGGATTCGAACCTCCCGATATCCCAAATAAATGGAGATTTTGACGCCAAGGATCCAAAAATGGCAACTTATCGCAACGCCGTCCTAAAAATGTCAGCTCGGTTCGAGGGGCTCGAATTTCACCATATAGCCCGGGAAAACAATCAGGCAGCAGACGTCTTGGCACGCATCAGTGCAAAGCGTGATGCAGTCCCCCCCAACATTTTCTTGGAGAGGCTATTCAAGCCATCCGTACAATGGGAAGGGGAATCCAGAAATAACAACCCAGACCTAGCCGCACCACCTCACACCGAACATTCTAACACAATGGGGGCTTTGCCAACGAGGTAACATCCTCAGCCCACGTAATAATGGCAGTCATTGCCCCGTGGACAGAATCATTCTTAGCCTACTTAACTAGGCAGGAACTTCCCGAGGACCAAAACGAGGCACGCTGCATAGTGCGACGATCTAAAGCCTATAAAGTCCATGAAGGAGAGCTTTATAAGAAAAGCACCACCGGAGTCCTTCAAAGGTGTATCTCCAAAGAGGAAGGGCGGAACCTTCTGGCTGAAATTCATGCCGGACTCGGCGGGCACCACGCCGCATCCCGGGCCCTTGTAAGCAAGGCCTTCTGTACTGGATTTTATTGGCCGACAGCCCGGGCAGATGCTCAGGACTTAGTCCAACGATGCGTCGGTTGCCAATTATTTGCTAACCAAAGCCATATGCCACCCACCGCCCTCCAAACAATACCCATCACCTGGCCCTTTGCGGTCTGGGGGTTTGACATGGTTGGACTCCTTAAAGGAGGAACCCACAAGCAAAAATACCTATTGGTCATGGTTGACAAATTCACCAAGTGGATAGAGGCCAAGCCTGTTAAGACGGCCGAATCCGGACCGGTGATAGACTTCATATCAGGGGTCGTACACCGTTACGGCGTCCCCCACAGCATTATCACTGATAACGGCACGAACTTTACGGCCGACGAGGTAAAACTCTGGTGCAAAAACATGGGCATCAAGCTCGACTACGCTTCAGTCTATCACCCACAAACTAACGGTCAAGTCGAGCGAGCAAATGGCCTAATCATGAGCGGCATCAAACCCAGACTAGTGCGGTCCCTCAAGGAATCTAACACGCACTGGGTAGAGGAGCTCGACTCCGTACTCTGGGTGCTGCGAACCACGCCGAATCGCACTACCGGATTCACACCATTCTTTATGGTATACGGCCCAGAGGCAGTTCTGCCCTGCGACATAATTCATGACTCACCTCGTGTGCGCATGTACGAAGAAAGAGAAGCCGAACTCGATCGGCGGGACAGTTTGGACGCCTTGGAGGAGGAGCGCGACGTGGCAAAAGCCCGTTCCGCATTCTATCAACAGCAAGCTCGAAGATATCAAAGTAGAGAAGTAAGGGCCAAAACTTACAATGTTGGCAAACTAGTTCTACACCTGCCGGACAAGAAAAAGGACAAACTCAAGCCCAAATGGGAAGGTCCCTTCATAATAAACCAAGTCCTGACTGGTGGAGCGTACCGTCTGCGAAACACATCGGATAACCAACTCGAGCCGAACCCATGGAACGCAGCCCGTCTACGAAGATTCTACGCCTAGCGACGGACTCTGTGTTCGTCTCCTTCCTCTATCCATTTTTACACATTAGCTGTCTTATATTTCTCTCCTTCTCCCTCCTTTTCTCTTACAGCCTTTTAAGGGCTCGTTTGCGCCTCGTTCGCACACAATTGATGCGCTCTCCGCGCTCATTATACCTGGGGGCTTCTTTAACAGAAGCTTGTTTATATGGGCCTCATGCCCAACACATGTTTCACACTTCCACATGTACCTTTTATTCACCATTATATGCATCGATATGACTTAAGTTTTGGCCAAGCTGGGTTGCCTGGCTCATGTGCTTACCCCTACGTTCCCGATTGTTCGGCTAGGCGGTAAAGGGAGCACCTCTGCAATTGTTACTGCCGGGTCAGCCGGATGTGTACCCCAGACTGGGTGAAGCCGAAAGCTAGCATTCTTAAGGGAATATTCGGTCGGTGAACTAAAAGATGATTTTTAACTCGTTTATTTATCCGCCCCCAGATGCTTTCCTGCTTTTTTCGCAGTCCGGACATGCACTTTAGGGCATGCCTCCCAGGGAAAGGAACCCCTAACGGAACTATTCTCCCTGGAAGATGTTTCTTACTAACCATGTAATATAACATAACTAGTTGGGCACTTGTCTGATAAAGCACTAATGACCCCTACGCCTGGTCTCCACGCATGCCGCGGTTCTTACATAACCGAGAGGGTATCAGACACACTCCGAACTATCGGCGCCCGAGGTCGAAGCGAAAAGGTCCGCCATGACAAACGATCTACAATCCGGCTAGAAGGCATTTTACATGTCATTTTAAATTACATAGTCAATTTGACTGGGTATATTCCTCTTCAATACCATCCAACAGGCTGTCTAGTTTACAGTCTTGTTGGGAATATTTGGCGGCCAACTCTACCTGGCCGTACACTAAACTGACAGGGATCTCCTTCCCATCGGGCCCTACAGGTCCGACCTCGGCCATGTGGTTTGGGTCAGCCTTCGTGTACCGCGTCTTCACCATGCCCCAGGCCTCCCTGGCGCCTTGAAGGCAGGCCGATATCTTCCATAATCGGAAGCGTCGTCGTGCTCCCTTCAACTTCTCTGCAAGCTCTCCAAGGCCTTCGGGCATGGAGACGGACGGCCACAAGGCCTGGGCGACGCCTTGCATCACCTGCCGAACTCGTTCGTGCAGTTGCGAGAGCTCGGGAAGAAGGTCACCTGTAGAACCGGGCATTTCCTACGCAGGTCGACCTGTCAGCATACCTACAGACATAAATCTGTCAATCGACTTCCTCACTGAACTCTTCTTTTCGTAGTTCGTTCAAGCACTTACTAAAAATGCCGCGTCGAAGCCGCCGATTCTCCTTTACGGAGTCCGACAGCTGAGCACGAACATCCTTTAGTTCCTCGCCTAGCTGGGTGTTGGCATCTTGGAGCTTATTCTTCTCTTGCCTCACCCTCGTAAGCATGCTCTCGCCAGTCTTTAACCGGCGCAAGAGTTGTTGCTTGTCCGGATCCACTCCGGTGTCATCTGCAATGTTATTGTCAGATTTGCAAGCACGCCGCACTCTTCAACATACTTATATTTCGAAGCATATATTACCAGAGGGGGTATCCTTGGCCTCCCCTGTCGCGGCTAGTGCGGCCTCAAGTTGGGCCTTGCACTCTTCCAGCTCCTGGGATAGTTGGGTATTCTTTTCTGTAAGATCCTGCATAACAAATGATCCATAAATCAGTTGTTCTAACTGTTTCAAGTCTCAGGGGCTACTGGCATATATAACCATCAAATTTTCTCACCCGTATGTCTTTTACATACTGCTCTGTGGCTCTGGCTAGACCACTTTGAGTGGCACGGAGGTACGCATCTCCTGTATTAAAGACATCCAAGGCCTATTGGGAGAAACAAGCGTCACGAAGAATTGTCCGGCAACGCCTGTCGTTCATGGCACTCTCCACCTCGGAATTGGTGGCAGATAGCCTATCCGCATCCTCTGTCGGAGGAGCGTCCGGTGCGCACCTCGTGTTCGCCTCCGCTTCCGGACCCGGCCTTGGAGCCTGGTCGGTAGAGGCGCGATTGGCAACCTCTCCGGATATAGTCCGGCAAGCGCTCTTCTTCCTGGAAAAAGCACGAGCGTTAGTATGCCTTGAGGGAATACAACCTGGGAATAAAACGGCACGCCGTACCATTGCGTCGGTGTCTCAATCTGGACCGCACTTATTTTCAGCTTGCCAGGCCTTGATGCCCCTTGTTGGCTAACCGCCACGGGCTCAACCCTCTGCCTCAAGGACTTCCCCTGCGAAAACACCATTGATATACGGTGATCAAAAATAAGCACGGGTGGATCATTTTAAAGGTATTGGGACTTCGGTCTCGGTTACTTGTGATGCTGGAAGTAGTACGAGATAATCAGCCGTAATGGCCACTAAAGTGTTGTCCTTGCTCAATTGATGAAACACCCCATCGATCAGCTCCACACATAAGTCCGGGTCCTCTTGGAAGTCCGGGTCGAGGGACCGTTCCGGGTCCTCGGGTTGTGGAGGAGGGTTGTTTATCTCCTTTACAGTCTGGCGTAGCTCCTGCGTTGAAATTGCTAGACTAAGTACTTAACTATGGGAATAGGAAACGGATGGGCAAGTGAAAGTGTTCGCTTACCCAGCTTGGAGGATTGTACATAGAAAATCCGCCCCGTGGGTTGACGCGGAGGAATTCCTCCTCCTCTCCCTTGTACAAAGCGGATAAGATCTTTATTAGAGCGGCGGCCGATTCCGGCCCCTTACGGCCGCACCGGGTGGCATCGTCCTCCCCGTTGAAATCCCACATGGGGTGGCCTCTGTACTGAAGCGGCTACACCCCCCGCATAATGCATGTGGCCATGACCTCAATCATGGTCAGTCCGGAATGAGCTAACAACCTTATCCGGTTCATCAGATAAGGGATGTCCTTGTCATTTTCCTTCTGAGGGCTCTGTGGACGCCAGCTTAGGCTCTTCTTCAGAGGAGCATTATCGAACTTAGGGAGGTCGATCCAAACAGGGTCCGGCAGGGGGGCGTCTTCTATATAAAACCATTCTGAAGGCCAGTCTTCGGACGCCTTCTTCGGGGTTCCGGATAGATATCCGGTCCCAGCGATGCGCCATAGTTCGGCTCCGCCCACTTGATATATCGACCCCTCCTGAGAACGAGGCACGAGGCAGAACAGCTTCTTCCATAATGCAAAATGGGCCTCGATGCCCAAGAACAGCTCTTAAAGGGCTACGAAGCCCGCAATATGCAATATGGAGGCAGGCGTAAGGTTGTGTAACTGGAGGCCATAGAACTCCAGGAGCTCCCGGAGAAACGGATGAATTGGAAATCCGAGCCCTCTTATCAAATAAGGGACAAGGCATACCCGCTCTCCTTTGGAGGGATTGGGGACGCTCTCCGCTTGCTCTCTGCCATTATAGGTGGCAAGCCCGACTCGAACTGGGACCATGTAAGCTGGGGGGGAGAAGCTCCTTGGCTTGGAGCGCCACTAGCTCGCTGTGCGGGATGGAACACCTCTCCCAATCTCCAGGCTGAGGGCTGGGGGGCGAGAGGAGGACTTGCGTCGACCGGCCATGATGGAATGGATCTCTATCGAATGCGCTCCGATGAATGCTCGCGGAGGGAGGATGGTGTGATTCGGATCTAAATCCCCGTCTCTTTTATAGACAGCCCATTTGCGCAGCTAGGGGGTAAATGAAAAAACACCCTGTCTTTTCGCATTCGTTTGACACGTGGAAGATGGCCATTATTGGGCGCAGAAGCCAAGGAGTGCAACGTTCACCAGAAGCCGGACACTACTCAGCAAGTATACGGGATTTCGAGAAGAACCCGCCTTGCAATGCCGAAGACAAATTTGCACGCCGGACTCATGTCATTGAAGCCTGGTTTCAGGGCTACTGAGGGAGTCCTGGATTAGGGGGTGTCCGGATTGCCGGATTATGACCTTTGGTCGGACTCCTAGACTATGAAGATACAAGATTGAAGACTTTGTCCCGTGTCCGGATGGGACTTTCCTTGGCATGGAAGGCAAGCTTGGCGATACAGATATGTAGATCTCCTCCCATTGTAACCGACTCTGTGTAACCCTAGCCCTCTCCGGTGTCTATATAAACCAGAGGGTTTTAGTCCGTAGGACGAACAACAGTCATACCATAGGCTAGCTTCTAGGGTTTAGCCTCTCTGATCTCATGGTAGATCTACTCTTGTACTACCCATATCATCAATATTAATCAAGCAGGAGTAGGGTTTTACCTCCATCGAGAGGGCCCGAACCTGGGTAAAAACATCGTGTCCCTTGTCTCCTGTTACCATCCGCCTAGACACACAGTTCGGGACCCCCTACCCGAGATCCGCCAGTTTTGACACCGACAGCGCCCATTGAATCTAACTGGGTGCCGGTCTTGGAGTTTAGCTCCACGGGCATCTTCCAACACTCGCCCTTGGGCGATGTGTTAAACTCATTAAAATATCTCTCCTTGTCAGGAGATTCTGGGCCGAACTATGTCCGGCTTGAGTGGGGAGTGGACGACGAAGAATTTCATTACTCACCCACCACCCACTTGATAGCCACTGTCGATGATTTGACCGACATGCTTGATTTCGACTCTGAAGACATCAACGGTATGGACGACAATGTCGGAGAAGAACAGGAACCACCGCCCATAGGGCGCTTGACAGCCACCTCCTCATATGACATATACATGGTGGACACACCCAAAGAAAACAATGGCAAAGACAAAAAGGATCCAGTTGAGGACAAACCTCCTCAGAAGCCGCCGAAGCGCCGACATCAGCAGTGCCGCTCTAAACCTCGCCATGGTAAAAACAATGATATCGGCATAAGAGAAAACAACACCCCGGATGATGCCGAAGACAATGAAGACCCCGTAGACTAAGCAATGGAGCAGAACGAACAAGGAGACGGAAAACACAGTCCGGGGCTGCTGCCCTATCACAGCGATGCCGAAGACACCAGTTATCAACCTGTTTCCGAAGAGGAGATCAGTCTGGGTGACGATGCATTCATCGTCCCGGAAAAACAATTGGAACAAGAGCGCCTCCACCAGAGACTTATCGCCACCGCAAGGAGCTTGAAGAAGCAGAAGCAACGGCTTAAAGTCGTGCAGGATACGCTCAATGATAGATGGAACGAAGTGCTCAACACTGAGGAAAATTACTGCAGTATTCACCAAATAAAGGGCTATCCCAAACGTAAACTGCTGCCTGAATTCGATGATGAGGCTATCGCGCTCATACCGCCAAATAACAATATGGCTGACCAACCAGACTGACCGCCTCATGGTCGAGACAGAGCGGCTAACAAGACCGCACACAAACCCGCACCCCCTCCCCATAAAGGAAGGGAGGTTGCAACCAAGGGCCAGAAACATAATTTACATGAAGACCTAGACAAAAGGGCTGGCATAACTAGGTCCATCTATGGATCTAGGGAACGTGTTCTTGCACAGGATCATGACCATCAAACCAAATATACTGGTCTCCTACCAGTTCAGAACCAACACCAAACACTACAATCATCAGACTCACGCCACGACATAGCCAAATACAGGGGCGCTGCACACCCCCTGTGCTTCACCGATAAGGTGCTGGATCATGAATTTCCAGCAGGGTTTAAACCCGTAAATATCGAGGCGTATGACGGAATGACAGACCCTGTGGTCTGGATAGAAGACTTTATTCTTAACATCCACATGGCTCGCGGAGATGATCTCCACGCCATCAAATACCTACCCCTCAAGCTCAAAGGACCAGCTCGGCACTGGCTGAAAAGCCTCCCCGAAAATTCCATTGGAAGCTGGGAGGAGCTCGAAGACACTTTCAGGGCCAACTTTCAAGGGACCTATGTCCGACCTCCAGATGCAAACGATCTAAGTCACATAACCCAACAACCCGAAGAGTCAGCCCGAAAGCTTTGGAACAGATTCCTTACCAAGAAGAACCAAATTGTCGGCTGTCCGGACGCTGAAGCCTTAGCAGCTTTCAAACACGGTGTCCGGGACGAATGGATGGCCAGACACCTCGGCCAGGAAAAGCCAAGGATAATGGCAGCCCTAATTACTCTCATGACCCGCTTTTGTGCGAGTGAGGACAGCTGATTGGCCCATAGCAGCACCAGCGATCCTGGCACATCCGAAATCAGGGATGGCAATGGAAAACCACGATGCAATAAAACAAACGTTGGAACAATGAAGAAAGCCCAGACAATATAGCGGTAAATGCCGGATTCAGGGGCTCTAGACCCGGTCAATGGAAAAAAGTCACTTAAAAGTAGCAGAGATGGTCCATCCAGCCTAGATAAAATTATAGACAGGTCCTGCCAGATTCATGGCACCTCCGACAAGCAAGCTAATCATACCAACAGAGAATGTTGGGTCTTCAAGAAGGCCGGCAAGCTCAATTCCGGACACAAGGGGAAGGGACCGCAAAGCGAAGACGAGGACGAATCTCGCCAGCCAAACACAGGGGGACAGAAAAAAATTCCACCGTAGGTCAAAACAGTGAACATGATTTATGTCACTCATATCCCAAAGAGGGAGCGCAAATGCGCACTCCGAGACGTATATGCTGGTCGGCCTGCCCGATCACCTTTGATCATAGGGATCATCTGACTAGTATCTGTCACGGGGATTCGGCTGCCTTAGTGCTCGACCCAATAAGCGACGGATACCACCTCACCCGAGTCCTCATGGATGGCGGCAGTAGTCTCAATCTGATATATCAGGACACTGTCTGCAAGATGGGGATAGACCTGTCAAGAATCAACCAAAGTGGCACTACCTTTAAAGGAGTAATACCAGGCTTAGAGGCCCGCTGCATGGGCTCTCTAGCGTTGGAGGTTGTATTCAGTTCTCCCGATAACTTTCGAAGCGAAGAACTAATCTTCGACATTGCTCCGTTTCGAAGCGGCTATCATGCACTACTCGGAAGAACGGCCTTCGCCCGTTTCAATGCAGTTCTGCATTACGCTTATCTCCAACTAAAGATGCCCGGTCCACGTGGCGTTATCATGGTCACTGAAAACACGGAGCACTCTCTTCGTACAGAAGAATACGTGGCGGCTCTAGCAGCCGAAGCACGAAGCGGCCTTTTCGAGCCGAGGAACTCATCGGTGTTCAAGACCGTGGAAACAGCTAAACGTGTTCGGCGCACACCTAGGTGTAGCAGCTCAGATAAACCTGAGCTTGTTTAGCAGCCATGCCCCCATAAGAACAGCCCATAAGAAGGTTGTACATGTTTCCCCATGTACATAAATATACACTCAAAATTCCCTGGGTAGCGCTGAGGGCACCCTACACATAAAAAGTCTATAGTTTGGCTTGACCCTATTCGGACTCAAGAAGCTACCTTTCATGGTTCATTAAAACAAAACAACTTTACTCACGGTCACACCAGATTCTTTCACCTGGTTTTTTCTTTCTTACAGATGGCCACCATGCTATACCCTTCAAGGATACGGCACAACGGAGACAAAGGCGCAGACGTGCAGCAGGGCCCCGTTTAAAGGTTTATTTTTAGATTAAGACCATGTGTAAACCTTTTTTATTATCTCTTGTTGTTTCATAATCTCCTGGCACTTAAAATGACCAAGAGGGATACCGGCATTATTTGCAAGCTTATGATTCGCCGTACTAAATTAGATGTTATAGAAGCAGCCACCTGTGTGTTTTGAGATCTATGCTCTCACCACAGGCGCTCTTTCGTCACGCCAGATTGCCGCACGTACCTTGAAATTCAGGGTTCATTATCAGGGGTTGTATTCAGCCCGGTATATGTTGTAAAGTCTGAATACCTTCGGGAGTGTTCGGCGTCGCGAGTTTGGCCTTATATGCATCAGCTCTGAATCATGTCTTTGGTCAAATGTTGGGTTTGCCCGGCTCCCATGTTTGATACCTTATGTTTCCGCTCTATCGGCTAAGGTGGTACAGGGAGAACTACTGTGATTGTGCCCTGGTTCATCCGGATGAGCACCTCAGTAGAGAAAGCCAAAAATTGACTGTCATGATAAGGCGAGAGCTGGTCAACCACTCGATGACTCAGCGCAATCTTCGTGATTCCTTCGCATTAACGAAGGACCGGTTTCCTGGTCACGTATGTAAACGCATCGTATTCGGATAAACGCGGACATACCAGGGGCTATATAGTAGCCCCACCGTCAAACTCCTATCGCTAAGTGAAAGTGTTAAAGCTCTATAGTCTGATTGCCTAGTTCGTCGCACTACCACCTCCTTAACGGACCAAGAAGTTGGATTAAAGTGTGATCAAGTGCTTTTCCGAACACCCCCGTGTTATACGCGAGGGGGCTGAAGCCGACGACTACAAACTTTTAGGTTATATACATATATACATAAACGGCCGCACAGGAGGCACTAAGATACTTTACGGGCAAAAGTATAAATAAAGCCTTTATTATCATAAGCATTGTTTTTACAATTCGCATACATGTTACTCGAACATGATATTTTTCGAGCATTGACCCTCTATTAAGCGGGCACCCTCTAAGACTTCTTCACAATAGTGCTCTGGCGGGTCCTGGCCCTCGGGTGGACCCCTTATTGCAATATCGGTGGCCTTCATCTTTGCCCAGTACGTCTTCACACGGGCAAGGGCCATCAGTGCACCTTCTATGCACGCCGATCGCTTAACAGCATCGATATGCGTCATTGCACGAACAAGTTGTTGCACCAAACCAAAATAACTATCCGGACTTGGTTCCCAAGGCCACAGCCGGTCCACGACGGCCTTCGTGGCAAGTCCGGATATCCTGTGGACCTCTGCCCATTCGGCCATCTGCTCGTTCAGTAGCAGCGGGTGCCTTGGCATGCTAAATTGCGACCAAAACAGTCTTTCCGTTTCACAGTCTTCTTGGTCTTGGAAAAACTGTGTCGCATCAGCAGCACTCTTTGACAAGTCCAAGTATGCGTCCGGAGAACTCCATGTTTGATGAAGAGGGGCATACTTTGGATCTCCGAATTTAGTTCGCAATAGAAAGGGCTTCCCAGCCGCGATCTCACCGGCTTGCCGGAGCTCCTCCCGAGCCGCTCTGATCTCAGATCGGGTTTCCTTTGCCGCTTGTAAGGCCTTCTCTAGGTCAGCCGTTTTTGCTTGGCTTTCTCTCTCGAGAAGCTCATATCGGCCAGCGGCATCCTTTAGCTCAACAGCCATGTCTGCTATTCTCTCCTCACTCTGGTGATGAGCAGCCTGTTCGGCTTTTAATTCACCAGCTGCCTTCTCGGCAGCCATGTTGCTTATCCTGGTTTGCTCCTCGGCCTGGGCAAGCTCAGCCCAAAGAGTCTCCATGACGGCATGATACGTATCCAACGTATCTATAATTTTTGATTGCTCCATGCTACTTAATCTACTGTTTTAGGCAATATTGGGCTTTATTATCCACTTTTATATTATTTTTGGGACTAACCTATTAACCGGAGGCCCAGCCCAGATTTGCTGTTTTATGCCTATTTCAGTATTTCGAGGAAAAGGAATATCAAACGGAGTCAAAACGGAACGAAATCAACTGGAGAAGTTATTTTTGGAAGGAAAGCAACCCAGGGAACTTGGAGTGCACATCAGGGGAGATATGGGCTGCCCACGAGGGTGGGGGCACGCCCACCCCCCTGGGCATGACCCCCTACCTCCTGGGGCCCCCGTAGCTCCTCCGACGTACCCCCTGCACCCATATATACCTACATACCCTAAAACTTCCAGAACAGAACCTAGATCGGGAGTTCCGCCGCCGCAAGCCTCGAGAGCCACGAAAAACCAATCGGGACCCTATTCGGGCACCCTGCCGGAGGGGGATCCCATCACCGGAGGCCATCTTCATCATCCCGACGCTATCCATGACGAGGAGGGAGTAGTTCACCCTCGGGGCTCAGGGTATGTACCAGTAGCTATGTGTTTGATCTCTCTCTCTCGTGTTCCCTCTATGGCACGATCTTGATGTATCCCGAGCTTTGCTATTGTAGTTGGATCTTATGATGTTTCTCCCCCTCTACTCTCTTGTGATGAATTGGGTTTCCCCTTTGAAGTTATCTTATCGGATTGAGTCCTTTATGAGAACACTTGATGTATGTCTTGCGATCCACTTGATGTATGTTTTCGTGATCAATTTGCGGGT
Organism: Triticum aestivum; assembly: GCF_018294505.1. Lineage (NCBI taxonomy): Eukaryota > Viridiplantae > Streptophyta > Magnoliopsida > Poales > Poaceae > Triticum > Triticum aestivum. The sequence goes on along the minus strand of NC_057801.1, from coordinate 161,314,179 downwards.
TTCGTGACATTGGGAACCTGTGCATAGGGGTTGGCACACGTTCTTGACTCTCCGGTAGAAACTTTGGGGCACTCTTTGAAGTACTTTTATGTTGGTTGGATGAATCTGAGATTGTGTGATGCATATCGTATAATCATGCCCACGGATACTTGAGGTGACAATGGAGTATCTAGGTGACATTAGGGTTTTGGTTGACTTGTGTCTTAAGGTGTTATTCTAGTATGAACTCTATGATGGATTGAGCGGAAAGAATAGCTTTATGTTATTTTACTACGAACTCTTGAATAGATAGAACAGAAAGGATAACTTTGAGGTGGTTTCGTACCCTACCATAATCTCTACGTTTGTTCTCCGCTATTAGTGGCTTTGGAGTGACTCTTTGTTGCATGTTGAGGGCTTGTTATATGATCTATCTATGTTATTATTGTTGAGAGAACTTGCACTAGTGAAAGTATGAACCCTAGGCCTTGTTTCCTATCATTGCAATACCATTTACGCTCACTTTTATCGCTCGCTACCTTGCTGTTTTTATTATTTCAGAATACAAATACCTTTATCTACTATCAATTTTGCACTTGTATCACCATCTCTTCACCGAACTAGTGCACCTATACAATTTACCATTGTATTGGGTGTGTTGGGGACACAAGAGACTCTTTGTTATTTGGTTGCAGGTTTGTTTGAGAGAGACCATCTTCATCCTACGCCTCCTACGGATTGATAAACCTTAGGTCATCCACTTGAGGGAAATTTGCTACTATCCTACAAACCTGTGCACTTGCAGGCCCAACAACGTCTACAAGAAGAAGGTTGTGTAGTAGACATCAAGCTCTTTTCTGACGCCATTGCTGGGGAGGTTAGCGCTTGAAGGTATATCTTTAGATCTTTCAATCGAATCTTTTTGTTTCTTGTTTTAGCACTAGTCTAGTTTATAAAAGAAAACTACAAAAAAAATGGTGTTAAGTTTGTCTCATATGCTTCATCTTTTTAATATCTTTCGTGAGTATGATGGAAAGGAAAATTGTGCTCAAGTGCTAGAAGAAGAAATCTCTAAATTGTTTGGCACTAAATATTTGAATGATGAGCACGATTGCAATGTTGTTAGTATGAATTCTTTGAATATCCATGATGCTAATGATGATTGCACTAGTTATGATGAAAATGTCTCCTATAAACATGTCAATTTTTGTGGAGTGCATTGGGTTTGTAAGTACACACCAAATAGGGAAGATAGATATTGCAAGATGCATAAGTACTTAGAAACCAAATTGTTGCAAGAAGAGCTAGATGAATGTGCTGAAAGATTCAATATTTATAGTACCCCTTGTGAACTTTGCAATGAACATGGTCATTTATAGCTCCAATGCTATTTGTTTCATGATCAAGTCGTTTCCAATTGTTGTGATAATTTGATTACCTTTGAGAATCATAAAGAGATTAGCCTTCTTTTGGGTTATGAAGAAATGAAACGTATAACTGAGGGTATTCCAAAATTTAATCTTGATAGATTTCTTGATTTTGATCTAGAGGATATTTATTTTTATTGTGCGGAGAATTGCATTGAAAATCCTTATATTGCCAATTACCTAAAGAAAATGAAACAAATAGAAGAAGATGAGAATACTAATGAAAGGGAAGAGACTTCCCAATATCCTCCTATTATTTCTCATGATGAATCAGGTAACGAGGAGGAGCTTTCTATTCAACCAATCTCATCAATAAGGAGCTCAAAGAGGAAGGTTGAACCTACACATAATGTGAAGAGAAAAAGAAAAGAAGGAGAAACAAAGGTAGAAAGGTATCCCTCCCAAATGATGTTGCTCCTACTACTCATTGTGATGATGATATTTGCTTTACTATTGGTGCTATCCATATTTTTAATGATGAGAGTGATTATGCTTATGATATGAAAGCGCCCAAGCTTGGGGAAGCTATGTTTGATGAGTATGAAATATTTGAGAATATATTTGCTGTAATTAATGTTTATCCCAAGCTTGGGGATGCTATGTTTAATGAAGATGATATTTTTAGCACCCCAAGTTTTGATATGCAAAGTTGTTATGATGATAGCATGCCTCCTACCTATGATGATTATATTGATGAAAGTGGGTTCGGAAGAGTGTCAACTTTAGGAAGTAGTGATCCCACTATTTTGGAGGATGTTGAATCTTATTGTGATGAATATGAAAGTGGATTTGGAAGAGTGTCAACTTTATTTAGTGATTCCACTATCTTGGGAGAGGTTTCAATCGATTATGATGAGAACGAAGTTGCTACTTATGATGATTATTGTGATGAAACTTATGCTATAAAAATTAGTGAGGATTATATTTACAAATCTTGTCATGATTATGATTACCCTTTTTCTGAACATTACTCTTTTAATGTGGAAACAATTTTTAGTGTTCAAGTCTCTTATGATACTCCCACTATTCCGAATGAGAAGAATTTTGCTTATGTGGAGAGTAGTAAATTTTCTATGCTTGTAGATCATGAAAAGAATGTTTTAGGTGCTGGTTATATTGTTGAATTCATTCGTGATGCTACTGAAAATTATTATGAGGGAGGAACATATGCTTGTAGGAATTGCAATAATGTCAAGTTATGCTTGTTTTACCTTCCTATGCTAGTTGATTATTGTTCCCATAAGTTGTTTGCTCACAAAATCCCTATGCATAGTAAGTGGGTTAGGCTTAAATGTGGTAGTCATATGCTTCACTATGCTCCCGTTATGTTTCAATTCTTATCTTTTATGTGAGCATCATTGCCATCATCATGCCTAGCTAGAAAGGCATTAAAGAAAAGCGCTTGTTGGGAGACAACCCAATATTTATGCTTACTGTTTTTGTGTGTCCACATTATTATGCTATTGTAGTAATCATGTTTTATAGCTTCTTGTTTCAATAAAGTGCCAAGTATAGCCTTTGGGAAGACTTGGGTGAAGTTTATATGATCTTGCTGTAGAAAACAGAAACTTTTGCGCTCACGAGAATGGCTGCCATTTTTTACTGGAGAGTGATTTTAGGTTGATTCTTTTTTAAGATGATTAATAGACAAATTCCTCAGGTTCAGAAATTTATTTCATAATTTTTGGGGTTACAGAAGTATACGTTTGATACAGATTACTACAGACTGTTCTGTTTTTGACAGATTCTGTTTTCTATGTGTTGTTTGCTTATTTTGATGCATCTATGGCTAGTATTAAGTGGTATGAACCATAGAGATGTTAGAATACAGTAGATATTACACCAATATGAATTTATAATGAGCTCATTACAGTACCTAAGTGATGGTTTTATTTTCTTATACTAACGGAGCTTATGAGTTTTGTGTTGAGTTTTGTGTGGTTGAAGTTTTCAAGTTTTGGGTAAAGATTCGATGGACTATGGAATAAGGAGTGGCAAGAGCCTAAGCTTTGGGATGCCCAAGGCACCCCAAGGTAATATCCAAGGATAACAAAGAGCCTAAGCTTGGGGATGCCCCGGAAGGCATCCCCTCTTTCATCTTCGTTCATCGGTAACTTTACTTGGAGCTATATTTTTATTCACCACATGATATGTGTTTTGCTTGGAGAGTCATTTTATCTTGTTAGTCTTTGATTGCTGTTAGTTATAATAATGTTTTGCATCTTTAGGTTCAATAAAAAAGTTAAGGATAGCCTTTGCCATGCTTATTTTGCTAGTTTGCATGTTGCTGTTTGAAAACAGAAAGTTTACCGCTGTTGCAAAAATTCCCTAGAAAAGTTAGAGCATGGTCTAATGTTGAATCTTTCTGCATATTAAGCTCTGATAAATTTATTACAGTGGGAATTTTAGTTCATAATTTTTGGAGTCAGGGAAGTATTGATACTCTTGCATTCTTTACAGACTGTACTGTTTTGGCAGATTGCTGTTATGGTTGCATTGTTTGCATTTGTTTTCTTGTTTAATGATTCTATTTGAGGACAGGAGTATTAAATATTCAGAGGCATTTAGTATTCAATGTTGAATAATAATTTTAGTGATTTGTTACAGTAGAAGATGATAAGATTTTACATTGGTTTATACTCACCTATCTCACGAGTTCTTGTTGAGTTTGTTGTGAATGAAGCTTTTGATAAAAATAGAAACCATGATATGAGAGGAATTAAGGAGACATAAAAGTTCAAGCTTGGGGATGCCCAAGGAACCCCAAGATAATATTTCAAGAAGCCTCAAGCATCTAAGCTTGGGGATGCCCTGGTAGGCATCCCACCTTTCTTCTTCAACAACTATCGGTTAGTATCTGTTGAGCCTAAGTTTTTGCTTCTTCACATGAGTTGTGCTATCCTTGCAATGTAGTTTTCTTTAGCTTTGCTTGCTGTTTGAATAAAGTATCAAGATCTGAAATTATTAATTGGGAGAGTCTTCACATAGTTGCATAATTATTCGACTACTTATTGATCTTCACTTATATCTTTCGGAGTAGTTTGTCATTTGTTCTAGTGCTTCACTTAGATCTTTTAGAGAACGGTGGTGGATTTGTTTTAAAGAAACTATTGATCTCTGATGCTTCACTTAGATTATTTTGAGAGTTGTTAATAGCATGGTAATTTGCTTAAAGATAATATACTTGGTATTCAAGATATGTGAGACTTTCTTTTGAGTGCGTTGAATACTAAGATAAGTTTGATGCTTGATAATTGTTTTGAGATATGGAGGTGATAATATAAAAGCAATGCTAGTGGGGGTAATTATGAATTTAAAGAATGCTTGCGTTGAAGTTTGTGATTCCCGTAGCATGCACGTATGGTGAACCGCTTGTGATGAAGTTGGAGCACAATTTTATTTATTGACTGTCTTCCTTATGAGTGGCAGTCGGGGACGAGCGATGGTCTTTTCCTACCAATCTATCCCCCTAGGAGTATGCGTTTAATGCTTTGGTTTTTGATGACTTCTAAATTTTTGCAATAAGTGCATGAGTTCTTTTGATTAATGTTGAGTCCATGGATTATACGCACTCTCACCCTTCCACCATTGCTAGCCTCTCTAATACCGCGCACTTTTCGCTGGTATCATGCACCCACCATATACCTTCCTCAAAACAGCCACCATACCTACCTATCATGGCATTTCCATAGCCATTCCGAGATACATTGCCATGAAACTTTCCACTGTTCCGTTCATATGACATACATTACTTTTGTCATATTGCTTTTTGCATGAACATGTAGTTGACATTGTATTTGTGGCAAGGCCCCTTCATAATTTTCATACATGTCACTCATGATTCATTGCATATCCCGGTACACCACCGGAGGCATTCATATAGAGTCATATTTTGTTCTAAGTATCTAGTTGTAATTGTTGAGTTGTAAGAAAAATAAAAGTGTGATGATCATCATTATTAGAGCATTGTCCCAGTGAGGAAAGGATGATGGAGACTATGATTCCCCCATAAGTCGGGATGAGACTCTGGACTTTATGAAAAATAAAAGCCAAAGAAGCCCAAATAAAAAAAGGCCAAAGAAGCCCACCAAAATAAAAAAATGAGAGGAAAAGAGAGAAGGGACAATGCTACTATCCTTTTTCCACACTTTTGCTTCAAAGTAGCACCATGATCTTCATGATAGAGAGTCTCATATGTTGTCACTTTCATATACTAGTGGGAATTTTTCATTATAGAACTTGGCTTGTATATTCCAATGATGGGCTTCCTCAAAAGTGCCCTAGGTCTTCCTGAGCAAGCAAGTTGGATGCACGCCCACTTAGTTTCTTTTGTTGAGCTTTCATATACTTATAGCTCTAGTGCATCCGTTGCATGGCAATCCCTACTCACTCACATTGATATCCATTAATGGGCATCTCCATAGCCCATTGATACGCCTAGTTGATGTGAGACTATCTTCTTTTTTTTGTCTTCTCCACAACCACCATTATATTCCACCTATAGTGCTATGTCCATGGCTCACGCTCATGTATTGCGTGAAAGTTGAAAAAGTTTGAGATTTCTAAAGTATGAAACAATTGCTTGGCTCGTCATCGGGGTTGTGCATGATTAAATACTTTGTGTGATGAAGATAGAGCTTAGCCAGACTATATGATTTTGTAGGGATAACTTTCTTTTGGCCAAGCTATTTTGAGAAGACATGATTACTTTGATTTGTATGCTTGAAGTATTATTACTTTTATGTCAATATGAACTTTTGTCTTGAATCTTTCGGATCTGAATATTCATACCACAATTAAGAAGATTTACATTGAAATTATGCCAAAGTATCACTCCGCATCAAAAATTCTCTTTTTATCATTTACCTACTCGAGGATGAGCAGGAATTAAGCTTGGGGATGCTTGATACGTCTCCAACGTATCTATAATTTTTGATTGCTCCATGCTACTTTCTCTACTGTTTTAGGCAATATTGGGATTTATTATCCACTTTTTATATTATTTTTGGGACTAACCTATTAACCGGAGGCCCAGCCCAGATTTGTTGTTTTATGCCTATTTTAGTGTTTCGACGAAAAGGAATATCAGACGGAGTCAAAACGGAACGAAATCAACTGGAGAAGTTATTTTTGGAAGGAAAGCAACCCAGGGAACTTGGAGTGCACATCAGGGGAGATACGGGCTGCCCACGAGGGTGGGGGGCGCGCCCATCCCCCTGGGCGCGCCCCCTGCCTCCTGGGGCCCCCGTAGCTCCTCCAACGTACCCCCTGCACCCATATATACCTATGTACCCTAAAACTTCCAGAACAGAACCTAGATCGGGAGTTCCGCCGCCACAAGCCTCCAGAGCCACGAAAAACCAATCGGGACCCTGTTCCGGCACCCTGCCAGAGGGGGATCCCATCACCGGAGGCCATCTTCATCATCCCAATGCTATCCATGACGAGGAGGGAGTAGTTCACCCTCGGGGCTGAGGGTATGTACCAGTAGCTATGTATTTGATCTCTCTCTCTCATGTTCCCTCTATGGCACGATCTTGATGTATCCCGAGCTTTGCTATTGTAGTTGGATCTTATGATGTTTCTCCCCCTCTACTCTCTTGTGATGAATTGGGTTTCCCCTTTGAAGTTATCTTATCGGATTGAGTCTTTTATGAGAACACTTGATGTATGTCTTGCGCTCCACTTGATGTATGTTTTGGTGATCAACTTGCGGGTTTCGTGACATTGGGAACCTATGCATAGGGGTTGGCACACGTTCTTGACTCTCCGGTAGAAACTTTGGGGCACTCTTTGAAGTACTTTTATGTTGGTTGGATGAATCTGAGATTGTGTGATGCATACCGTATAATCATGCCCACGGATACTTGAGGTGACAATGGAGTATCTAGGTGACATTAGGGTTTTGGTTGATTTGTGTCTTAAGGTGTTATTCTAGTATGAACTCTATGATGGATTGGGCGGAAAGAATAGCTTTATGTTATTTTACTACGAACTCTTGAATAGATAGAACAGAAAGGATAACTTTGAGGTGGTTTCGTACCCTACCATAATCTCTACGTTTGTTCTCCGCTATTAGTGGCTTTGGAGTGACTCTTTGTTGCATGTTGAGGGCTTGTTATATGATCTATCTATGTTATTATTGTTGAGAGAACTTGCACTAGTGAAAGTATGAACCCTAGGCCTTGTTTCCTATCATTGCAATACCGTTTATGCTCACTTTTATCGCTCGCTACCTTGCTGTTTTTATTATTTCAGATTACAAATACCTTTATCTACTATCTATTTTGCACTTGCATCACCATCTCTTCACTGAACTAGTGCACCTATACAATTTACCATTGTATTGGGTGCGTTGGGGACACAAGAGACTCTTTGTTATTTGGTTGTAGGGTTGTTTGAGAGAGACCATCTTCATCCTATGCCTCCTACGGATTGATAAACCTTAGGTCATCCACTTGAGGGAAATTTGCTACTGTCCTACAAACCTATGCACTTGCAGGCCCAACAACGTCTACAAGAAGAACGTTGTGTAGTAGACATCACGGCAGCACCATCTGCAGTCAAAGCATATTATAAATCCTAGCATCATGCTCTTATTTATACTCACTGACCTCCCAAAAGACATACCTTGCGCCTCGTCAAGCCGCTTGTTCACGAGCGTGATGTCATCATCCGGCACATCAAGTTGTCGCTTCGGTTCGGTAAATTCGGCAGCCCCGGCAGTTGTCGGGGCTGCAGCCGCCTGTGTACAAAATTGGCAAAATTATTACCTGAGATTATTTCTCTTTTGATCCTCTGATCGCCCCGTTCGGATGGCAACCAGAGTCTCAGGGGCTACTATCTATACACAGTGCACCTTGCATTTACGGTACAGTTAAAAAATATTATGTTACGTACCTCGAAGCCTCTTAGCAGGCTCATCAAAGCTTCATTTAGTCCACTTTTAGCAGACAAAATTATCTTAATCATCGTACCCATTAAGGTATGATGTTCCTCTAAGACAGGTGCTTGCCGTAGAAGGCCCGTCAGCATATCTGGTTGTATATCGGATACTCCGGGGCTTTTGTTTTCGGTCTCTCTAGGAGCCGAACACCTCGGACCTCGGGCGACCGAAGAGTCACCTTCTGACCTTGTCCTCCTTTGCGGATTGGGAGAGATCCTCCGGGACGACACCTCGGGGTCGTCCGCCTTATGGGGCGGGGAAGTATGAGGAGGTGTTTCGCTCTCCATCATCTCTGGAAGAAGATCCCCTGAGGACGAAGATTTTTTATGAAGGCTATAGGCCGAACTGCAAAACATGCATTTCAAATATTACTATCACAAATAGGAAAAGAATGGGGTATGCTTATCAAACACCTTTGTTCACTTACGGATCGGCTAAAGGCTGGCCCCCTTGTGGGCACTGTGCGGCAAAGTCGCCTCCCGAATCCGCGCTCCCTGATATGGATTTCTTCCCTCGCTTGGAGGCCTCCGCCTTCAGGTCTTCGGGGGCAACTCTTTTCTTCCCGTGGGGGGAGGGAATATTAGATTCTCCTCCTCGTTCATCCTCAGACACGGGAGTTCCAATTTCCCTGGATACGGTGTGTGACGTACCTCTGGCATGGAGGCCACTTTTGACCTTCCCACTCCTCTCCTTGTCCCCTCCCGATGGCACTTGATAAGGTGCATGGGCCAGCATCCTGGTTAATATCGGATCCGCTGAATCTTCAGGAAGAGGGGCCGAACACCTGATCATCTCTGCCTTTTTTATCCAGCCCTGACCGAGGATGGATTCTCAGAGTAATGGTATAATAAACATTACGGAAATATGTTCGGTTGTTGAGTACTTACCAGGTTATCTGGATGGTTGCAATCGAGGCATGCGTCCTCTACAGTGTCTGGACACTTTTTTCGTGATCCGGAGAATAATTTATACATCCCTTCAAGCGTCATGCCGAAGAAGTGTTGAGTGGTTGAAAGGATCGAGAAGAGGTGTCTAGAGGGGGGTGATTAGACACTAGGTGCTAAAAGTAGCAGTTTTTAATTTCTTTAAGTTTAAGTGGAGTTTTGGGCACAAGTTTAACAATCACAATACATATCAAGCAAGCATGCAAAGAGTATATGAGCAGCAGAAAGTAAAGCATGCAACTTGCAACAATGTAAAGGGATGGGATTGGAGAAATCAAACGCAATTGGAGACACGGATGTTTTTGTCGTTGTTCCGATAGGTGGTGCTATCGTACATCCACGTTGATGGAGACTTCAACCCACGAAGGCTAATGGCTGCGCGAGTCCACAGAGGGCTCCACCCAAGAAGGGTCCACGAAGAAGCAACCTTGTCTATCCCACCATGGTCGTCGCCCACGAAGGACTTGCCTCACTAGCGGTAGATCTTCACGAAGTAGGCGATCTCCTTGCCCTTACAAACTCCTTGGTTCAACTCCACAATCTTGTCGGAAGCTCCCAAGTGACACCTAGCCAATCTAGGAGACACCACTCTCCAAGAAGTAACAAATGGTGTGTTGATGATGAACTCCTTGCTCTTGTGCTTCAAATGATAGTCTCCCCAACACTCAACTCTCTCTCATAGGATTTAGATTTGGTGGAAAGAAGATTTGAGTGGAAAGCAACTTGGGGAAGGCTAGAGATCAAGATTCATATGGTAGGAATGGAATATCTTGGTCTCAACACATGAGTAGGTGGTTCTCTCTCAAAAAATGTAAGTTGGAAGTGTAGGTTCGTTCTGATGGCTCTCTCCATGAATGAAGAGGAGGTGGAGGGGTATATATAGCCTTCACACAAAATCTAACCGCTACACACAACTTGCCAATCTCGGTGGGACCGAATTGAGAAACTCGGTCGAACCGATTCAGCAAATCTAGTGTCGTTAGGGTTTTCGGTGGGACCGACATGCAACTCGATAGGACCGATATGGTTAGGGTTAGGGCATAATGTAATCTTGGTGAGACCGATTACACAAACTCGATGGGACCGATTTTGGTAATAAGCTAACCAGAGAGTTGGTTAGGTAAACTCGGTGGGACCGGTTCGATCATTTCGGTGAGACTGAAATGTTACAAAAGGGAACCAGAGAGTTTACATTGCAATCTCGGTAGGACCAGTTACACAAACTCGGTGAGACCGATTTCGGTAATGGACATACAGAGAGATTGCAATCCCATCTCGGTGAGACTGAGATCCCTATCGGTGAGACCGATTTGCCTAGGGTTTGTGGTAGTGGCTATGACATCTCAACTCGGTGGCGCCGGATAGAAAGAATCGGTGGGGCCGAGTTTGACTTTTGGTTTAGGTCATATGTGGATGTGAGAAAGTAGTTGAGGGTTTTGGAGTATATCACTAAGCACTTTGAAGCAAGAACCTCATTAAGAAACACCTCATCCCTTCTTGATAGTATTGGCTTTTCCTATAGACTCAATGTGATCTTGGATCACTAAAACAGAAAATGTAGAGTCTTGTGCTTGAAGCTTGAGCCAATCATTTGTCCTTAGCATCTTGAAGGGGTTCCACATCCTTTAGTCCATGCCACTTCATCGTTGAACTTATTTGAAACACACTAAGTAAAGGTGTTAGTCCAACAAGGGATATGTTGTCATTAATTACCAAAATCACCCAGGGAGCACTTGTGCTTTCAATCTCCCCCTTTTTGGTAATTGATGACAACATACATCAAAGCTTTAGATAGAGGATATATAGTGAATAACAAGTAAAGCTTTGGAAAGACATGTAACATGCATGGACTCCCCCTGCATGTATGCAATCATGTGAATATGGAATATAGAAGCATGTGAATGCATAATCATGATAGAGTAGGCAATGTGTTACATGTATCTTGGCTATATGCATCAGAGGTAAGAATTGTGAGAAATGTACCTTCATGCTCATGAGTCCTTCTTGCAAACAGTATGTACATCAGCAAGAATTCCTCGTACACATGACTGTGATGCATATACTTACTTTGTGGTCTTGAGTTGGCTTAGGATGGAATGAACCTGTGAAAATAAGGTTAGATAACACAGATGCATCTACTAGCCAGAGCAAACAAGAAGAAACCACAAGAGTACCAAGACTGGGATGACATGTAGAGAGTGAGTACCAAGTACCACATTGGATATAGACATGTCCCCAAGGGTAAAGATGTGCAATGAATTTAAAAAAAATCTTTCCCTTGACAGTCTTGCTCCCCCTGAATCTAGCATGGGATACTGGGAGAAGATAGGGAACAGAAAATCGGAGCTCAAAGAAATAAATGAACAGAGCTAATGCAAATAAGCACATATGAACATGTCTTTCCCCTCTAGAAGACATGTAACATCTCTCCTCTTGAGCACCAAGCATCTAGGATCCTTGAGTACTCTCTCCCCCTAGAGATATGATTAAGCTTTGATGTGATCTCTCTCTCCCCCTTTGACATCAATTTCCAAGAAGGGTCTTCTAGAATTTGTCGTGAATGGGTTTGGTCCTTGAGTCACAGAAGCAAAGCAACAAGTTGAGTGTGATGCTGGTAGAGGACAAGATTCATTGAGTGGAGCTGGATCAAAAGTGATGCAGGAACAAGTGGCAAAATGTCTTTCCTGTAGTGAAATTGGTGGCACCGAGTATTCTTCTTCGGTTGGACCGGAAACAAGGGACCGGTGTGACCGAATTGATCACAGAGAAAACTCTTGTCACCTCATCTCACTAGACAAGTAAGATCTCACAAGGATTTGCAAGGAATTAACTGAAAGATTTGCAATGAATTGGATGCAGGGAATGCAGAACAGAAAATAAAAGAGAAGAAACTTAAAAGAAACCTAGATGAAGTTTTTTTTTGAAAGGGGAAAAAGAATATGTATGAGACAAATGCAAGAGCACAAAAAAGAACACAAGAGAACTTCATCTAGAATTGGTCGGTGACAAAGTCACCTATGTTAGAGTATATTGACTTAGGAGTCAAGTGAGATCACTTGATCATAGGTCATACTCATTGTTTAAGCTCAAAATGGGGTTACCATTTTTCGTTTAAGCATCTTGATGTATTCACATCTTGTCAAGTTGCTTTGACTCATGACTTTGGGTAAAGCTTCTCTAAGATGGAATAACATACCTTGGGTGGTGGTGTTGATCGTGATCATGTAGTTGAACTTGTGTGGGTTGCTCAAGGTTGATGTAGCTCATCAAGAGTTGGGAGCACCACTTGGAATTTGAGTTTATCTACCTATATGGGTTAGTTTTTGCAAGGAAGAGCACTTGTGTATCCAAGATGACCATCATGAATCTCAATAGTAAATTTGTCAAAGGATATGTTTGAATGGTTTCGTGCTTCCTTGTCTTCAACCACCATTATGTAGAGACTTGGTGATGTAGAGATTGCTCAAGGTGTGAGTGAGTTGCAATCTCATAGATTTAGATTCATTCAAGTTCCTACAAGGGTTAGATAACATGCAAGGTGCAAATATATCCAAGATGTAAGATTATCATCATAAGAGAACTATCAAGGATTAGTCATAGGCTCATGTCTTGCATTTATCAAATGGAGTTCCTACTCCAAGTTTGAAGCATCAATGATGTTGAATTCACCTCTCAACCTGCAAAGCACTTTCTCATCAAGAGGTTTAGTGAAAATATCTGCTAATTGTTTTCCGGTGTGAACATGCTTAAGATTAATGTCCCCTTTGGCAACATGATCTCGAATGAATGATGACAAACTTCAATATGCTTAGTTCGAGAGTGTTGCACAGGATTGTGAGCAATCTTGATAGCACTTTCATTGTCATAAAGTAATGGAACATGTTTAACGTATATCCCATAGTCTCTAAGAGTTTGGGTCATCCAAAGTAATTGAGCACAACATGAACCAGTGGCAATGTTGTCACAGCCTGGTTTTTGCCCTCTTTTCTTTGCTTGATTTTCAGCTGAGTTGATTTTAGATTTGGAGTTTTGAATCATTCCATTTGGACTTGACCACTTGGGTATCCCTTGATTTTCACCCAAGTGTTCCCTCTCCTCCTCAAATCCATAATTTCACCCCTGGCCAACCCAGCAACATTGCTTGGAATATTTTTATTAAATGAAAAATATTCATTTTTGCCTCCAAAACCCTAGCTAAACTCCTTGACCTCCAAAGCAACCCTCATTTATGTTACCCCAAAAATCCTAAGAAAAATCCCAAATATTCTTTGGACCCTAGGGCATATTTCTGAGCAGAAATATTTCACCACTCTTTGGAATATTTTGGCTACAGAAAATAAAATCACTTCTGGGCTAAGATGGTAGTTTCTACAGCAACTACCTTTTTACTAGCTCCAATGTAGCTGGTTTTCCCTGAGCTTATTTACCTTAGTAAGAGTCAGTAAAACCCCAAAGCTCAGCCCTTGAATCCCTGTGGTTTGACCACAGTAACTCCCCAAAGTTCCTGCCCAGTAACTTAACCTCATCACCATTTTACTTCTACTACACCTGGAACCAAACCGAGCCATGGTAACACCTAAGTTTACTAAGGACTACATGCCACACATCCTTGTTAGTGCGTAGGTGTCCTGATGTCACGATCCACGCGGTGACCGCGTTCGTCTGAGCGTGCTGGCATGCCAAACGCGCGCTCTACGCGTTGCCAGCACCTCTGAGGAGCGCGTGCTCGCTGCTCGCCCGGCCAGAGCGTGTCCCCCTTGCCACCATCCTCGGCTCCACCCCCATAACTCCACCCTGCCGCTCGCCGACGCCGGAGCTCGCCGCAGCGAGCATGGGCACGGTCCGGCCAACGGCAACGTGCGCGCGCACTGTGTTTGTCTTTTTCCCCCTCGTTCCTGTGCTCGTCTGCGCCCGCGTATAGTTGTTGCGTGACCTCCGTCGCCTTCTCCATCGCCCTCTGGCACCGTTCGTCACCGGGCACTGGGGATAGGTGTCCTCCGGCGGAGCCCGAGCCCTCCTCGCCGCCCCGCCTATAAACCCCACCCCCCCCCTCCGCAGCCTCCTGGAGCATCGCAACTCACCCCCACTCCCTCCTAGAGCCACTAGAAGCCGTAGCCCAGCCGGGCAGGCCACGGGCTGCCGTCCCCGAGCTGAGCTCGCTGGCGATCCCCTCTGGATCGTTCTCACAGCTCCGGCCTCTCCCAACCAAGGCGACCCCGTCAGGGCCTCCGCCTCTCCTCCGTGAAGCCATTGCGCCTAGCTAGAGCCCCTGGAGCCGCCCCAAGCCGCCGTCTTCTTCAACTCCGGCAACCTCCGCCCTCTGTCACCGCTGGAGAGGACAAATCCGACATCGTCCGGCCACCATTAGCCACACTACGGGTACGGTCAGGTGCGCAATAGCCTTCTCCATCAATCCCTCCCTCTCGTTTGCCTCCAAGAAGTCTCATCGCCGACGTGAGCTCCGGCGAATCGCCGTTCCCCTTTGTTTCCCTCTCCCCTCCCTCCAGCCTGACTAGCGGGGCCCGCTAGTCAGCCACTCACTACGCACGCGAAGCGGTATGAGTGGTGGCGCCCCGGGAGAGTACGCCTTCGACGTCACCCCCCCCCCTCTGTTTTTCTCTTCAAATTTATTTAAATTCCTAGAGACTTCAAATGGCTAGAGCTTCTATCCTACAAGTCCAAATGCAGTGATTCTTTTTGCATCGTGTTCTGTGTCCAAAAATCTAACAGCACCCAAAAGATGGGATTTTCCTTGGTGTCTAGATTTCTGGCAATTTTCAGAAGGTTGCTTGATATTTTTCTTTTGTGGTTTTTGAATATTTTCAGAAGAACCAGCTTGTCTTGAGGATCACCAGGAGCTTTGTGAACCTCATCAGTGCTAAGGCAAGCCACAGTAACATTTTTATGGTGCCACTTCAATATTAATGATTTTCATACTTGAACCTAGGATTATTGATGCATTTAAATTAGTTATAAAATAAATATATTCTGTTATATGCTTGTTATGTTAAAATACTTGAACTTCAAAATGTTTGAAGTAAATATGATTGGCAAGATAAGGAGAACTTAGTTGCAAGTGATAAATAAATAATATGGTCATAGAGTTTGATGAGTAATTTAAATATTATTTTTGCATGAGGTATAATGATGATAATGCTAGAAATGGTTCTGGTATAAGTAAAGAGAGGTTTTAACCAGAATAGTAGCATGCGTTTATGATGGCTCCGTAGGAGCATGGTTGGTGCAGTCTTTGCACGGTTATGTGATGCATATGTTAAGTGATGCATAGTATGGCAATATGACACCAGTTATTTTCTTTTCACATTAAGTTGAACCTGATTAATAATACAACTTGAACATCTTGTTGACCAGGTCGTGGTGCCGCTGAAACGAGTCCTTCCTAGTGCAACCACATTTGCCGGTATGGGACGGCCTTAATGTGTTTCATTGTCGTGCCTCTGGTCGGTGCCTCAATTTAGGGAAGGTTATGGGCGTGTTGTACCCTGGCCCGGTAGGCAAGCATAACCTTGTGAGCCCGTTGTTAAGTTAATTTTGGTACCAGATCCCAGAGTGGATCGTGGCCATGACGGTGGTCGAGGTGTTTGGAGGGTAAACACGGGGCCACCCAGGACTAGCCCGGTGGGGTCTGAGTCGGAAGGGCCGGGAGAGTGTCATGACAGTAAAATGGTTTCTTTGGAACATTGTTGGTCCACCCAAATGGGAGTGTGAGGCCATGGGTTCCGTAGTGTGGGTACAGCGTTCTAACCTATGTAGAGTGTTTTTAATCTATCGATACCCGAGTCCACGGTTACGGACACGCTTGAAAGTAAGGTACACCATGGGTCAACACTTAATAAATATGCACACTAAATTGCACTATGGATGGCAGTGAGGTCATCGTGTTGAGTTGGACATGAGTTGTCGGGTTGTGATCGTCGTAAGGATCACGAGGCACGAGTTGGTCGGGTTGTGATCGCCGTAAGGATCATGGGCCATGAGATGGTCGGGTGGTGATCGCTGTAAGGATCACGAGTATGTTTTGGTAATATCTTGTTTATTGGTCACATCCGGTGAGCAAGTCGGGAGAATGAGTACCTGTTGAGCATGGTCACAACATGTTGGATATATAGTTGCATTGTTGATTAATTGGATAAATATCATTATATTGTCTATCATCATGTTTATGTTTATTGTGAGCTTGCAAGTACATTCAATGTACTGACCTGGCGTGTCATGCCAGATTTCAGGAAAGTCCCGTTGGAAAGGAGTGTTGTCCGAGTCTAGACCATGTCCACGTCGGTGTCCTTGTGCTATGGAGTCCTGCTACATCATTGTTCCGCTGTCGAGTAGTTGTCATGATTGAGGCCCCTCTATGTTCACTAAATAATGTACATATTGTTCAGCCGCACCGTGTGTGCCTCCTGGCCTCGCTAACTGTTGTAATATGAACTATGTTCCGCTAGTATGAATAAAGCGGTTGTTTTCTGTACCATGTTGTTGTGTATTGCCAGAAGACAAGGTCTCTGGGCTGGCAATGCAAGGTAAACCGGTTGCTCTGAGCCGGGGTGCCACAACGCTTGGTATCAGAGCCGCGCTGACTGTAGGCCACGCTAGACTAGCCGAGTTAACTGGACGCTAGATACGAGTTGTAGTTGAGTGTCAATAATGATTGTAGCTGGTTGTTGCATTGCTTGCACTAATTATATTTTTTCTATGCTAACCTACTAATGGTTGTGAGTGTAGATGGCTCCGGTGCTGTATCCGTGCCAGTTGCAGCTGATGCCGTACACGTCGCCGCATCTCCTTCGTAACGTGTGGCGTCGGCTGTACCCTCACGGAGATGATCCAGTCTATCGTGTGTACCGGGAGCGCCTAGCTGACTCAGCGTATGAGTATCACGCTGTGGTTACTCTGCGCACCAGTTCCGATTCCGGTTCTTACACTCGTACCTCTCGTAGCGGCTACACTTCTTCCGCTTCTCAGGCTGTCCAGTTTGCTGCATTTCAGGTACTTGTTGAGCTCCGCTACAACGAGGTCCGGATGCAGAATCACCTAGGTTTCCATTACTACCCTTCTCTCCATGATAATTGTCGTGTCCGTTTCCCTGTCATTGATCCGGAGTCTGATAGTGTAACTAGCCACCTTTCTCGCTACATCACTGCTAGCTATCTTCTGATCTACAAGCTGGCTCGTGAGCTGCGTCGTGCTCGTACTGCTTTAGCCTCTACTTTAGTCTCTGCTCGCACAACTTCTCCATATGTGGGATTTATTCCCTATGTTCCTGCCAGTTCTAGATCCCCAGTTTCTGCGGTTACTCCCCCGAGTAGCTCGGGCACCGCGACTACGAGTCCACTTAGTGCTCCTGCCGAGTGGGTTTCACTCCTCGCCACTCCTGCAGCCCCAATGATCCTCCCTCCACCTGCCCTAGAGGGAGAGCCCTCGAGGCAGCATCGTTGTGTCACCTTTAACCCGGAGGTCTCCGTTAACCCCGTCAGTTCTGCATTCGAGTCCGCTACAGGAGAGGACCACGCAGCGTCAGCCGAGCAGTAGAGCTTTCGAGTATTCTCAGTCATTGGGATGGAATATGGATGTAGTCGTACGAGTCATGATGTTTCGTTTCTTGTATGAGAGTAGTTGGACCTGGCATGTTGTTATCTTTCATGTATGATTCTATGTATAATTATGTTGGACTTTATTTTATTCGCTGTATTTTCTTCGTCTTTTCGGTTTCGCTTGGTTTTTGTTGCTGGTTTCTCCCCAGTTTTTGTTGAATGCTTCTCATCTCGGTTGCGTTGACTTGGGAAAAATCATATTAGGATGACGCGGGGAGACTACAGTAGCAACGTCTGCGAGGGTTCTCCTGTTCGGCGTTCCGCACGACAGGCAGGACAATCATTCGAGCCGTACGTTCCACCACCGCCTCCACCGCCAAATCCGCCCTCCACCAAGCAAATTATTCGTATGTTCGAGGAACGACGAAACAATGATCTAATGGAAATATTCAGAAGTATTCAAGCAATGGTTGGACAGAATGGAAATCAGCCTGCCTCACACTCCAAGCTATCCGATTTTCAAAGGACTAAGCCTCCCAGTTTCAGTCAGGCCGTTGATCCCTTGGATGCAGATGATTGGTTAAGAACTATGGAAAAGAAACTTGAGGTTGCTCGAACTAATGAAGAGGACAAAGTTCCATTTGTAACACATTATCTGGAAGGTGCTACTGCCATATGGTGGGAAAGTGAGAAAGCCATAGGGACTAAGAATGAAGCAATTACCTGGTCAAGATTCAAGGAGCAATTCCGGAAATATCACATACCTGCGGGAATTATGAAGACTAAGCAGCGTGAATTTCTCGCGCTCCTCCAAGGAAGTCAGTCAGTGGGAGAATATTTACAAAAATTCAATCACCTATCATGTTACTCTCAATATGACGTGGCCACTGAAGAAAGGAAGATGGACCAATTTCTTGGGGGATTGAACCCGCAACTTCGCTGTGCTCTCAGTGTGTTCGATTTTCCAGATTTCCAATCCCTGGTGAACAAGGCTTTCATTGCTTAAAGGGAACACAAGCTCGTGTCAGATAATAAGTCTGCCCATAACGATCACAAATGCAAGTTTGAGCCCAAGAAGGAAATGCAACCGGTGCAGAAGGTTCGTACCTGGCAGCCAACTCCGGTGGCGTACCAGCCTAGTTGGCAACAAAATGTTAACAAGACCACCACCCAAGTGAAGAATGATGTGCTCAGCCTAGTTATGGAGAATCCTCTGCGCAACAATTCCTGTTATAGTTGCGGACAAACCAGACATTATGCCAAACAGTGTCCCAAGAACAACAGGACCAATGCTACGTTCAAGCCTCAAATCCATTATTTGGAAGCCGGTCCAAGTCAACACGACGTCACGGGATACGTTCATCATATTTCAGCCAACGAAGCCCAAGAAAATGTCGAAGTCGTCATTGGTATGTTCCTTGTCAATAACATACCTGCAGTAATTTTATTTGACTCTAGGGCTTCCCACTCTTTTATTTCTCAGAGTTTTGTTGCCCAAAACAAAATTCCTTGTTCACTTTTGGGAAAGAATATGCTGGTACAAACCCCGGGATCTATTATTCAAAGCAATCTTGTCTGTCGCAATTTGGAAGTCAGTATCAACGAAATCTGTTTCCCGACGTATTTGATACTCATTGAGTCTGATAAATTGGATGTTATCTTGGGTATGAATTGGCTGACTCGGTACCAAGTATGCATAAATTGTGCGACCCGAGAAGTTAACTTGACCGGACAAGATGGACAAGCTACCAAGTTTATTGCTCGTAGAAGCATACCTTTCAAGGAAATGGTTTTTATAGCAATAGCAGAAATGGAATTAATTCCGATGGTCAGTGAGTTTCCCGATGTATTCCCAGAAGAACTGCCAGGCATGCCACCTGATCGAGAGATTGAGTTTGCAATGGAACTTGTGCCCGGAACCACACCAATACACAAGAAATATTAGCAAATGCCGTCATCTGAATTGGTAGAGCTAAAGAAACAGCTCGATGAAATGCTCTGAAAAGGATATATCCGCCCTAGTTCCTCGCCAATGGGATCACCCGCTATTTTTGTGGACAAGAAAGATGGCAGCCTTCGTATGTGTGTGGACTACCGACAGTTAAATGATGTCACGATCAAGAACGAATACCCTCTGCCAAGAATTGATGATTTGTTTGATCAGCTCAGTGGAGCCAAGGTATTCTCAAAGATTGATTTGCGGACTGGATATTACCAGCTCAAAATTAAAAAGGAGGATATTCCCAAGACCACGTTCACCACTCGCTACGGTCTTTATGAATATACCGTCATGTCCTTTGGCCTCACCAACGCCCCCGCCTTCTTCATGCACATGATGAACAAAGTATTCATGGATTTCCTTGATAAGTTCGTGGTCGTCTTTATCGATGATATACTTATTTACTCAAGAAATGAAGAAGAGCATAAAGGACACCTCCGTGCAGTATTACAATGACTCCATGAGCAACAGTTGTATGCTAAGTTCAGTAAATGCGAGTTTTGGCTCAAGCAAGTTGGATTCCTCGGGCATGTGTTATCCGTTGAAGGAATAGCTGTGGACCCAAGCAAAGTAAAAGACGTGTTCGACTGGTTGCCACCCGCCACCGTGTCTCAGATCGGGAGTTTTCTTGGATTAGCCGGATACTACTGTTGTTTCATTTAAGGGTTCTCCAAGATTGCTAAGCCCATGACTAAGTTGCTTAAAAAGGATAAGAAGTTTGAATGGACGTCAGACTGTGAGAGAAGTTTCACCGAGTTAAAGAAGCGCTTAACAACTGCGCCAGTATTAACACTTCCAGATATCTACTGCAGCTTTGATGTATATTGCGATGCTTCCCGGCAAGGACTTGGGTGCGTGCTTATGCAAGATGGCAAGGTAGTAGCTTACGCCTCATGGAAGCTACGACCCCATGAAGGAAATTACCCCACTCGTGATTCGAAATTGGCCGCGGTAGTTCATGTTTTAAAAAATTGGAGACACTACCTCATTGGAAAAAGGTGCCAAATTTTTACCGATCACAAAAGTCTCAAATACATATTTACTCAGCCGGATTTAAACCTCCGTCAGCGAAGATGGCTGGAGTTGGTCAAGGATTATGATCTTGGAATAAATAATCATCCGGGTAAGGCCAACGTGGTTGCCGATGCACTCAGTCAAAAGCCCGTCAGTTTAAACGTCTTGCTGGAATCTCTGCCTTCCGAACTTAAAGAAGAAATTGCTCAGCTCAACCTGATCATAGTTGAGGCTGCCCTTGCCAATATTCTGACGGTTACCCCTACTCTTGAGGAAGAAATCCGCAAGGCCCAGCCAGGCGATGCCAATCTGCAAAAACGCATCAAGTCATCCGATTTCTCGAAGGATCAGTGCGGTACCCTCCGATTCAGGGGAAGGATTTGTGTGCCTACTCAAGATGTCTAAAGCAGAAAATTTTGTCAGAAGCCCACGAATCCTCGTATTCAATCCACCCTGTAGGCACAAAAATGTATGAAGACCTTCGACAAATATTCTGGTGGGATGGAATGAAGAAAGACATTGCTTATTTCGTGGCCTGTTGCGACATATGCAACAAAGTTAAGGCGGAATATCAAAAACCAACCGGACTTCTCCAACCACTGCCCGTGTCATAATGGAAATGGGATGATGTCTGTATGGATTTCATCACAGGATTACCCAGGACCCGACGAGGCAATAATGCGGTCTAGGTCATAGTGGACACATTAACCAAGGTGGCCCACTTCCTCCCGGTCAAAACCTCATACCGAGCAGATGAGCTTGCCCGACTGTATGTATCCAGGATTGTCAGTTTACATGGAGTTCCCCAAACCATCACTACTGACCGAGGTTCACTTTTCACCTCTGTGTTCTGGACCCGTCTCCATCAAGCTCTTGGAACGGAATTAAAATACAGCACCGCTTATCATCCTCAGACGGATGGGAAAACGAAAAGAGTAAATCAGATGCTCGAAGATATGCTCCGAGCCTGTGTTTTAGCCCAAGGACCACAATGGGAACATTGCTTGTCGTACGCCGAGTTCTCGTATAACAATGGGTTCCAGACCAGTTTAAAGATGTCACCTTATGAAGCTTTGTATGGCCGTAAGTGCCGCACTCCATTAAATTGGTCTCAAACCGGAGATAGCCGTATTTTCGGAACAGATCTCATGCTGGAAAAACAAGTCAAGGAGATCCGAGACAGATTACAACTGGCCAAATCGCGACAGAAAAGTTATTACGATGCAAAGCACCAGCAGATCAGTTTTGAACCCGGAGACCATGTCTACCTTCGAGTCACACCCATGAAGGGAATAAAAAGGTTCCAAACCCGTGGAAAATTGGCACCCGGGTTTATTGGTCCATTTCCCGTCATGACACGAGTAGGTGCTGTGGCATATCAGTTGGAGCTGCCTCCGGAACTGTTAGATGTGCACAACATGTTCCACGTTTCACAACTACGACGGTGCATCTCACCACCCGAGAAAAAGACCGATTTGGCAGAAATAGAACTCGCAAAGGACTTGACCTACGAAGAGGGGCCAGTGAAAATTTTGGATCAGATGGAAAGGGTCACTCGCAGTAAGTCATGAAAGTTTTACAAGGTTCAATGGATGCATTATACCGAGTCAGAATCAACCTGGGAATCAGAAGAATTTCTAAGGGCATGTTATCCAGAATGGTTTTCCCAAGCAACCGAATCTCGAGGATGAGATTCATTCTAAGTGGGGGAGGTTTGTCACAGCCTGGTTTTTGCCCTATTTTCTTTGCTTGATTTTCAGCTGAGTTGATTTTGGATTTGGAATTTTGAATCATTCCATTTGGACTTGACCACTTGGGTATCCCTTGATTTTCACCCAAGTGTTCCCTCTCCTCCTCAAATCCATCATTTCACCCTGGCCAACCCAACAACATTGCTTGGAATATTTTTCTTAAATGAAAAATATTCATTTTTGCCTCCAAAACCCTAGCTAAACTCCTTGACCTCCAAAGCAACCCTCATTTCTGTTGCACCAAAAATCCTGAGAAAAATCCCAAATATTCTTTGGACTCTAGGGCACATTTCTGAGCAAAAATATTTCACCACTCTTTGGAATATTTTGGCTAAAGAAAATAAAATCACTTCTGGGCTGAAATGATAGTTTCTACAGCAACTACCTTTTTACTAGCTCCAATGTAGCTGGTTTTCCCTGAGCTTATGTACCTTAGTAAGAGTCAGTAAAACCCCAAATCTCAGCCCTTGAATCCATGTGGTTTGACCACAGTAACTCCCCAAAGTTCCTGCCCAGTAACTTAACCTCATCACCATTTAACTTCTACTGCACCTGGAACCAAACCGAGCCATGCTAACACCTAAGTTTACTAAGGACTACATGCCAGACATCCTTGTTAGTGCGTAGGTGGCCTGATGTCACAGTCCACGCAGTGACCGCGTTCGTACAAGCGTGCTGCCATGCCAAACGCACGCTCTGCGCGTCGCCAGCACCTCTGTGGAGCGCGTGCTCGCTGCTCGGCCGGCCAGAGCGTGTCCCCCCTCGCCACCATCCTCGGCTCCACCCCCATAACTCCACCCTGCCGCTCGCCGATGCCGGAGCTTGCCGCAGCGAGCACGGGGACGGTCCGGCCAACGGCACAGTGCGTGCGCACTGTGTTCGTCTCTTTCCCCCTCGTTCCTGTGCTCGTCCGCGCCCGTGTACAGTTGCTACGTGACCTCCGTCGCCTTCTCCATCACCCTCTGGCACCGTTCTTCGCCGGGTGCCGGGGACAGGTGTCCTCCGACGGAGCCCGAGCCCTCCTCACCGCCCCGCCTATAAAATCCCCCCCTCCGCAGCCTCTTGGAGCATCGCAACTCACCCCCACTCCCTCCTAGAGCCACTAGAAGCCGCAGCCCGGCCGGGCAGGCCGTGGCCTGGTGTCCCCGAGCCGAGCTCGCCGGCGATCCCCTCTGGATCGTTCCCGCAGTTCCGGCCTCTCCCAAGCCAAGGCGACCCCGCCAGGGCCTCCGCCTCTCCTCCGTGAAGCCAACGTGCCTACCTAGAGCCCCTGGGCCGCCCCAAGCCGCCGTCTTCTTCAACTCCGGCAACCTCCGCCCTCTGTCAGCACTAGAGAGGACAAATCCGACGCTGTCCGGCCACCGTTAGACACACTACGGGTACGGGCAGGTGCACAATAGCCTTCTCCATCGATCCATCCCTCTCGTTTTCCTCCAAGAAGTCTCATTGCTGGCGAGAGCTCCGGCGAATCGCCATTCCCCTCTATTTCCCTCTCCCCTCCCTCGGGCCTGACTAGCGGGGCCTGCTAGACAGCCACTCACTACGCACGCGAAGCGGTATGAGTGGTGACGCCCCGGGAGAGTACGCCTTCGACGTCACCCCCCCCCCCCTCTATTTTTCTCTTTCAAATTTATTTAAATTCCAGGATACTTCAAATGGCCAGAACTTTTATTCTACAAGTCCAAATACAGTGATTCTTTTTGCATCATGTTCTGTGTCCACTAACAACACCCAAAATATGGTATTTTTCCTTGCTGTCTAGATTTTTTGGCAATTTTCATAAGGTTTCTTGATATTTTTCTTTTGTGGTTTTTGAATATTTTCAGAAGAACCAGCTTGTCTTGAGGATCACCAGGAGCTTTGTGAACCTCATCAGTGCTAAGGCAAGCCACAGTAACATTTTTATGGTGCCACTTCAATATTTATGATTTTCATACTTGAACCTAGGATTATTGATGCATTTAAATTAGTTATAGAATAAATATATTCTGTTATATGCTTGTTATGTTAAAATACTTGAACTTCAGAATGTTTGAAGTAAATATGATTGGCAAGATAAGGAGAACTTAGTTGCAAGTGATAAATAAATAATATGGTCATAGAGTTTGATGAGTAATTTAAATATTATTTTTTGCATGAGGTATAATGATGATAATGCTAGAAATGGTTCTGGTATAAGTAAAGAGAGGTTTTAACCAGAATAGTAGCATGAGTTTATGATGGCTCCGTAGGAGCGTGGTTGGTGCAGTCTTTGCACGGTTATGTGATGCATATCTTAAGTGATGCATAGTATGGCAATATGACACTAGTTATTTTCTTTTCACATTAAGTTGAACCTGATTAATAATTCAACTTGAACATGTTGTTGATCGGGTCATGGTGCCGCGGAAACGAGTCCTTCCCAGTGCAACCATATTTGCCGGTATGGGACGGCCTTAATGTGTTTCATTGTCATGCCTCTGGTCGGTGCCTCAATTTAGGGAAGGTTATGGGCATGATGTACCCTGGCCCGGTAGGCAAGCATAACCTTGTGTGTGACGCCCCCGATTCAATCGTACACTAATCATGCACGCAAATGTGTATGATCAAGATCAGGGACTCACGGGAAGATATCACAACACAACTCTATAAATAAAATAAGTCATACAAGCATCATAATACAAGCCAGGGGCCTCGAGGGCTCGAATACAAGTGCTCGATCATAGACGAGTCAGCGGAAGCAACAATATCTGAGTACAGACATAAGTTAAACAAGTTGCCTTAAGAAGGCTAGCACAAACTGGGATACAGATCGAAAGAGGCGCAGGCCTCCTGCCTAGGATCCTCCTAAACTACTCCAGGTCGTCGTCAGCGGGCAGCACGTAGTAGGAGCACCTCCGGTGTAGTAGGGGTCGTCGTCGACGGTGGCGTCTGCCTCCTGAACTCCAGCATCTGGTTGCGACAACCAGAAAGAAAGGAAAAGGGGAAAAAGGGGGAGAAAGCAACCGTGAGTACTCATCCAAAGTACTCGCAAGCAAGGAACTATACTACATATGCATGGGTATATGTGTAAGGAGGCCATATCGGTGGACTGAACTGCAGAATGCCAGAATAAGAGGGGGATAGCTAATCCTGTCGAAGACTACGCTTCTGGTAGCCTCCGTCTTGCAGCATATAGAAGAGAGTAGATTGTAGTCCTCCAAGTAGCATCTCCAAGTAGTATCTCCAAGCAGCATCTCCAGTAGCATCGCATAGCATAATCCTACCCGGCGATCCTCTCCTCGTCGCCCTGTAGAAAAGTGATCACCGGGTTGTCTGTGGAACTTGGAAGGGTGTGTTTTATTAAGTATCCGGTTCTAGTTGTCATAAGGTCAAGGTACAACTCCAAGTCGTCCTGTTACCGAAGATCACGGCTATTCGAATAGATTAACTTCCCTGCAGGGGTGCACCACATAGCCCAACACGCTCGATCCCATTTGGCCGGACACACTTTCCTGGGTCATGCCCGGCCTCGAAAGATCAACACGTCGCAGCCCCACCTAGGCAAAACAGAGAGGCCAGCACGCCGGTCTAAACCTAAGCGCACAGGGGTCTGGGCCCATCGCCCATAGCACACCGGCATGTTGCGTGGGCGGCCGGAAGCAGAACTAGCCCCCTTAATACAAGAGCAGGCTTACGTTCCAATCCGGCGCGCGCCGCTCCGTCGCTGACGTCTGAAGTGCTTCGGCTGATACCACGACGTCGGGATACCCATAACTACTCCCGCGTAGATGGTTAGTGCGTATAGGCTCGTAGCCAGACTCAGATCAAATACCAAGATCTCGTTAAGCGTGTTAAGTATCCGCGAATGCCGAACAAGGCCAGGCCCACCTGTCTCCTAGGTGGTCTCAACCTGCCCTGTCGCTCCGCCACAAAGTAACAGTCGGGGGCCGTCGGGAACTCAGGCCCACCTCTACCTGGATGGAGCCACCTGTCCTTTCAGCCCCCTCGTCAGAATCACTTGCGGGTACTCAATGAGCTGACCCGACTTTAGTCACCATCTGTATAGTATGTATGTATGTATAGTATATACCCGTGATCACCTCCCAAGTGATCACGGCCCGATAGTATAGCAAGGCAGACTGACAAGAATGTAGGGCCAATGATGATAAACTAGCATCCTATACTAAGCATTTAGGATTGCAGGTAAGGTATCAACAAATGTAGCGACAATGTCAGGCTATGCATCAGAATAGGATTAACGAAAGCAGTAACATGCTACACTACTCTAATGCAAGCAGTATAGAGGAGAATAGGCGATATCTGGTGATCAAGGGGGGGGCTTGCCTGGTTGCTCAGACAAGAAGGAGGGGTCTTCAACTCCGTAGTCGAACTGGTCAGCAGCAGCGTCGGTCTCGTAGTCTACCGGAGAGAAGAGGGGGAAGAAATAATGAATACAGAGCAAACAAAGCACCACAAAATATATCAAGGCAATACACGGTGTTCGGTGTGCCCTAACGCGGTAGTAGGTGATACCGGTGAAGGGGGGAAAACCCCCGGGAAAGTATTCCCGGTGTTTCGTGTTTTCGGGCAGAGGAGCCGGAGGGGGAAAGTTGCGAGTTCGATAGGTTAGGAGGGTGTGGCGGACAAACGGGTTGCGTATCCGAAATCGTCTCGTCGTTCTGAGCAACTTTCATGTAGAAAGTATCTTAATCCGAGTTACGGATTAAAAGATATGATTTTCTAAAGATTTTATTAATTTCTGAAATTTAATTATTTATTTAATTAATTCGAAAAAATGTATTAATGACATCAGCATGATGTCATGCTGACGTCAGCAGTCAACAGGGGTTGACTGAGTCAACCCTGACATGTGGGTCCAGTGGGACCCACCTGTCATTGTCTGTTTAGGTTAATAATAGATTAGTCAGTATAATTACTATTTAATTAACCTACCTAGTTAATTAAATTAATTAAACCGGATTAATTAACTTAATTAATTCATTAGATAATTAATTAATTAATAATTAATTTTATTAAATCATTTATTTATTTATTTATTTATTTTTAAAATTCTTTTTCTTTTTATCAGGGGCGTGGGGGGGCCACTGGGCAGTGGCCCAAGGGCCAACCCGGGTGCGGGCGTGCGGTTACCGGGCACAGGGGCTCGCGGGTGCGAGCGTTCGTGCCCGTGGCCACATCCAGGCGCGGCAAGGAGAAGGCCCCTGGGGCGCAGCGGGGCGTCGCCAAAGCACGCCGGGAGCGGGGCGAGGTACGAGCGGGCGCGGCCAAGGGAGCGGGCGGCGCACACGAAAAGGGGCGCGAGAGGAAGGTCAGCGTGGCCGCGGGCGAAGTGGCAGAGGCGACGGCGTAGCGGGGAGGCGCAACCCAGTGCGGGAAGTGCGGTGGTTTGGCCGGAGGCGGGCTCGCGCTGGCCGGCAAGCAGGGGCCGCCGAGAGGAGGCGCGGGCGTACGCGCGGTCGAGCAGGCGAGGCCGTGGCCGTGGTGGCCGTGAGCGGAATCTCGGGCGGCGGTTGCTGGCGGCATCGAGCAGTGCGGGCTCACGTGCCAGGGCGCGTGTGGAGGCGCGCAGGGCGCCGTGGTGCGCGCCAGCGCACGCACGCGCGATGCGAGGGAGTGCGGCAGTGGCGCACGGAAGGAGGGGAGCACGGGGCGAGGGAGAGAGAGGAGGGGCGTAGCTCACGGGGTGAGTAGGGAACGGGGCAACGTGCTCGGTGGAGGTCGGGGAGGACGACGGGGATGAGCGACGGAGTGGAGGAGTCCGGCGAGGGAGAGCAGGCCGGCGGAGAGGGCTCCGGCAACGGGCGATCCGGGCGGCGGCGAGGGCTTCCTCCCTCGATCCCGATCCAGGTCGGGGAGAGGGGGAGATATTTTGGGGGGGGGGGTTTGTGGGGGTGTCGGTGGAGTGGGCGGGGGTGGTGTAGTGGATAAGGTGGGGGGGGAGTGGCCGGCTGGGCCCTTGCCCAGTTGGGCCGGTGGCCGAATGGGCCGGCCTGTTGGGTCGGCTGGCCCGGGGGTTCTTTTCCTTTTCTTCTTTTAGTTTTAGTTTTCTGTTTTCTGTTATTATTTCTTTTCTGTTTTATTTTGTTTTCTCATTGCATTTTAGTTTTGTAAAGTACAAATATGATCCCTAAATTGGTAATAGGAATTATACCACTGCCACAATTAACTTGGCACCTAAATATATTAGTTTGTAATTGTTTATCATCTTAAAAGCATTTAAATAATTGTTTTTGCTACTGTTTAAATCGTTTTAGAGTATCTGAACATTTTATAAAAGTGTAGTTCCTCTGCCATATTTATTTATGCATTATTTGGCTCACCCTGAACATTTTTGTTTTAATATTTGAAAACTTTTATTGTTTGCTCGATTTTGAATTTGAAATTCGAACTAGGTTCCGAACTAACGCGAGTTTATCCACAGTAACCGAGGTGACATGGCATCATTAGCGGGGATTACTGTAGCTTAATTACCCGGGCGTCACAATTCTCCTCCACTACAAGAAATCTCGTCCCGAGATTTAAGAGGGGAGTAAGGGGGGGAGGGATCTAGTTACGATATGCTAACGGATCTTCTCAGTCTTGGTTGCTCTTCTCGAAGAGGTCGACCCATTATATTGATGTCTTCCTTTCTCTGCTTCAGGTCATCATGATGAAGTCATCATCCTTTCTTCGGAAATTTCATCGTACTAACGAAAGATTAAGGGGGTATACCGAAGAATGGATCTCTGCAGGGTAGATTATTTGGTAGACAACAACGAGGAAGGTGGCGGAAAGTAACTCTCGAATTGAAATTTAAGACAATATCGAGAGCAAAGCAAGAAGGTGCAAATTAGAAGTTTCAAGCGCATAGGCAATCGTTCGTTGCCTGAAGCGAAGTGTGAAAGGGGTTCAGAGCAATGGGAATAAGTATTGCGTCTGATACCAGATTGATGATCTCATCGGAAGGTGGCTCGTGAATTACACACGAGGCCACGCGTGAGGAATAACTTTGGGAACAGGGGGTGTACAGGAGAGTCAGGTTTCGATCCTGTGGAACTGTGGGTTATGGGCCCACCATGTGGGTTAAAAATAGGAGCGGTGGCATCTCGCACGGTCACAATAGCAAGGCATGTCAGAGGGTAGCCAATCAGTTATGTCGGCACAACATAGGTACCAAGGGCGAGGGACGAAGAGAACCATTTTCCTGCTCGTTGAACGAGGCGGACCAATAGGCAAGGTTCTCGTCCATCGGTGGTTACTGGAATGTCATCAACAATAGTAATAGGGTCTTACTTACAGAGTGGTACAACGAGGTGCTTACCTAAGCAGGGGATTATCACTGCTTAGATTATATAGGTCACAAGAAGGGTCAAACAGACCCATGGAAAGGAAAATGTGATCATTAGGTTAAACAGAACAATGGAAAGGAAAAATGTGTTTAAACACATATTTCGGGGGTATATCCATCCCAAGGATAAGCAGAGCATGATATCCATGACAGGATATAATGTAGAAAACCCTTTAGGTAAGGGGAGAGAAATTTCATGACATTACCCATACAACGGTGTTCGGATAATTGAGCAAGAAACATTTAGCATTGGGCTTCGGATGTTCTTGTTGAAAATCAGAGTATCGCAGACATGCTTCGAGATAGCATTGACATGGCCTTCAGGTGAAGATCAGACTTTGGAATCACGAAGGATCCATCTGGAATAACTTGTAGAATAAGTCTTACAATTTCCTCATGGATGAATGGATAACCTTGCTGAAAAGGAATCTATAAGGATAGGTCCTCCAGCCGGGGGGGGGGGTGCTAGGCATGACATCAGGTTACCGGGTCACCAAAGGATCAACATCATAACTCTCGGAAAGTTGTCCCAACCATCATATCTGACCGAGATTCATATCCAATTGGTGTCATGATACCTCAGACTCAGGATACCTGAGAAGAAAAGGTGCAACGCAAATTGACGAGATGACATTGTAAGATTCTCGGGGAAATGAACTATGAAGTGATTTCCGTTAACAAGAGTCCATCATTAACCCAAGGAGAGGACAAGGAGGTGTCTGGTGAACCCAACGGCAACTCGCCGAGATTCCCCAAAAGATGGATTTCCACCATTAAGTGAACAAGGAGATAACATTTGCCAAATCAAATGATATAAGGTAGTATGCTCGAGGAAAACATACACAAATAAACATTGGTTGAAATGTGCGCCCGAAATATGGGTTGGGTTGCACGACCAATGTCAGAATGGTGATTCAATTAACGAAGGACTTAGAATGAACTATCGCCCATTCACTTCAAAGCAATAGGGTTGCTAGGAGTTTAGAATTCACACGTCATAGCTCCAATGTCGGTATTCCGGTTGAAAACAATACGAGGACCAAGGAATGAACGAAGATGGCAAGAAGTATTATGATATCAAGAATTATTAAAAGGTGGTGAAATTCTCACCACATTCTTGACAAAAAGAGATGGTAATACTTCCGAGGTAAGGAAGATCAATTGCTGGACAGCAAGGAACTCAAGGTATAACACCAAACATGAACAAGCTTGTGTTGGTGGGAAGGCAATAGAGTGGTCGATGATAATACAATTCATCGAGGCAAGGATGGTATTTCTCATCATGAATCCAATTGATATCCTGGATGAGCTCAGAATGTTGACGATCTCGAAACCTTTGTCGCGAGAGTTCATGAAGATGTAATCGATCGGCGACGTCATCAAGTCAAAGTAATGATGAAGTGAAAGGTTATAGGAACCAAGGGTACGACACAAACTCGAACTCAAGCTTGTTGGTTAAGGTGAAAGGATATGACGAGGAAAATCGACGTAAGGTTAGTTCATCGTCGAAAATTGGTGCTCCGAGAATAAGGACCAGGTAGCACAGTTAGAATCGTCACGACAATGATATAGCCAAACAGGCTAGGAATGGCGTGATCGGGTACAAACTCGTACTTATAGATGCTTACTGAAGAGTTGTTGAACCTTAGTGCGGACTCGGTTCAGTTATCGGTGTTTTTGAGTGTATAATAACTCAGAGCCCGTGAAAAATTTGGAAACAGTGGGAAGTTAACACTTGATGAAGAACTCATAAGAAGTTATGCAGTTCCATGATAATCTCGGGATACCAGGGGGGTAATACTCGACACAAGATCAAAGTAAAGGTTGGACTGGTGTATTGATCCATAGAAGACAATTGTTTAACTTGTCCGAGAAATGGTATTTAAAAGAGAACATGGTCGGAACCACGATTGTAAAAGGCCATACCCCAGATATAAGATGAACTTATATCAAGGGAATAATTAATTGTAAAAGAAGCTTCGATGAGAAGATGTACATCGGGTCCATGGGCATGAACACAAAGTTCAAGGTCGACTCCCACTTCCTCAATGCATAATCTTCCATTCACCTCTCGTATTTCGAAGATGACATTAGTTGTTGAAAGTTTTACCTGGTGCAATACCAGATAAGTATGACTCGTGAAAACTTTCGGGTTCACACGGTTTAGAGAAAGCATATGTTCAACCCATAGGGGCTTCTTAGAAACATATACCACAAGTTTCAAGAGTAAATAACACAAGCTCGAAAGTAGAGCAAGGTTGAGAAAGTAGATGATACAATTACCAAGGGCATTATGTATCCAAGGCAAGGCTCACAAGGTTATTGAATATGAAGGATGCTGACGGATAAAATCCAACAATGGGCCTGATGGTCCACAAGGGATCTGACGTGAGCATCGGTACTCAACTAGAGGAAGCAAATTATAGAAACAACTGACTAACTCAATTGTCAAATGCAAAGGAATTATGATTTCCAAATCAAGGGATCAGAAGCAATGCTCTGATTAGGGGTGGATAAGTTGAATAGCCTTAGGGTACAATCAAAGACAATTGGATTGGTCGAGAACCAATTCCAGTTAAAAGGATGGCAGCTCAGCCGGAAAAGTAATTTATAAGGATCAATGATGATTGCGTGTATTCGCAAACATATTGAGTCAATAGACCCAAAATGATAATGACAAGGAATGTCAATAAGACTACGAGACTTATGGGATTAACCATAATGCGAGCAAGCAAGAATTTCAAGAGCCAAAGGCTCCAAAGGATTTTCAGAAGATCGAATAATATTTCGAAGACTTTTGTGAAACACCTGAACAACTGGGGATGAGCAGATACTCGATAAGTGCAATAATTAACCGTAGGGGTATTCAGGTGACAAAGAACAGCAAGGCAGTAATCTCAAAGGATTATCGAAACAACGACGAGTTTTTCAGGTTATCTTGTAATAACAAGACCAACTGGGGATGAATATAAGAATAACAACTGCAAGTAGTTATCCATAAGGGTTTGCGGTGGAAGGGGGATTGCAAACGCGATGAATACAAGTTCTCGGGTTAACAGCGGAGACTATCTTCTGGGTCTTCTGGTGCAGCAGACGATCATCAGTAACAAGGGGCTCTCCGGGTGAAAGTGATAACGAGATCCTATTGTTAGATTTAGTAAACTTCATTTAACCCGAAAAGAGGAGAGATCAGAGTCCCAGAGTAAAGGTCGAGGAGTAAAAGATCCTACTACCACCCAATGGCGACGTGTGCCCGTAAGACACACAGCCATGTTAGTAAAAGTTTTTGCAATGTCTAGACTCGACTTCGGCCAAGGAGTTGGAAGGGGGATTCCTACAGGCAGTCGGCTCTGATACCAACTTGTGACGCCCCCGATTCAATCGTACACTAATCATGCACGCAAATGTGTACGATCAAGATCAGGGACTCACGGGAAGATATCACAACACAACTCTACAAATAAAATAAGTCATACAAGCATCATAATACAAGCCAGGGGCCTCGAGGGCTCGAATACAAGTGCTCGATCATAGACGAGTCAGCGGAAGCAACAATATCTGAGTACAGACATAAGTTAAACAAGTTGCCTTAAGAAGGCTAGCACAAACTGGGATACAGATCGAAAGAGGCGCAGGCCTCCTGCCTGGGATCCTCCTAAACTACTCTTGGTCGTCGTCAGCGGGCTGCACGTAGTAGTAGGCACCTCCGGTGTAGTAGGGGGTCGTCGTCGACGGTGGCGTCTGGCTCCTGGACTCCAGCATCTGGTTGCGACAACCAGAAAGAAAGGAAAGGGGAAAAAGGGGGAGAAAGCAACCGTGAGTACTCATCCAAAGTACTCGCAAGCAAGGAACTACACTACATATGCATGGGTATATGTGTAAGGAGGCCATATCGGTGGACTGAACTGCAGAATGCCAGAATAAGAGGGGGATAGCTAATCCTGTCGAAGACTACGCTTCTGGTAGCCTCCGTCTTGCAGCATATAGAAGAGA
The DNA here is from genome assembly GCF_018294505.1 of Triticum aestivum. Lineage (NCBI taxonomy): Eukaryota > Viridiplantae > Streptophyta > Magnoliopsida > Poales > Poaceae > Triticum > Triticum aestivum. The sequence continues at coordinate 161,280,265 of NC_057801.1, read as the reverse complement.
GTAGATTGAAGTCCTCCAAGTAGCATCTCCAAGTAGCATCTCCAAGCAGCATCTCCAGTAGCATCGCATAGCATAATCCTACCCGGCGATCCTCTCCTCGTCGCCCTGCGGAAAAGCGATCACCGGGTTGTCTGTGGAACTTGGAAGGGTGTGTTTTATTAAGTATCCGGTTCTAGTTGTCATAAGGTCAAGGTACAACTCCAAGTCGTCCTGTTACCGAAGATCACGGCTATTCGAATAGATTAACTTCCCTGCAGGGGTGCACCACATAGCCCAACACGCTCGATCCCATTTGGCCGGACACACTTTCCTGGGTCATGCCCGGCCTCGGAAGATCAACACGTCGCAGCCCCACCTAGGCAAAACAGAGAGGCCAGCACGCCGGTCTAAACCTAAGCGCACAGGGGTCTGGGCCCATCGCCCATAGCACACCTGCACGTTGCGTGGGCGGCCGGAAGCAGACCTAGCCCCTAATACAAGGCAGGCTTACAGTCCAATCCGGCGCGCGCCGCTCCGTCGCTGACGTCTGAAGTGCTTCGGCTGATACCACGACGTCGGGATACCCATAACTACTCCCACGTAGATGGTTAGTGCGTATAGGCTCGTAGCCAGACTCAGATCAAATACCAAGATCTCGTTAAGCGTGTTAAGTATCCGCGAACGCCGAACAGGGCCAGGCCCACCTGTCTCCTAGGTGGTCTCAACCTGCCCTGTCGCTCCGCCACAAAGTAACAGTCGGGGGCCGTCGGGAACCCAGGCCCACCTCTACCGGGATGGAGCCACCTGTCCTTTCAGCCCCCTCGTCAGAATCACTTGCGGGTACTCAATGAGCTGACCCGACTTTAGTCACCATCTGTATAGTATGTATGTATGTATAGTATATACCCGTGATCACCTCCCAAGTGATCACGGCCCGATAGTATAGCAAGGCAGACTGACAAGAATGTAGGGCCAATGATGATAAACTAGCATCCTATACTAAGCATTTAGGATTGCAGGTAAGGTATCAACAGATGTAGCGACAATGTCAGGCTATGCATCAGAATAGGATTAACGAAAGCAGTAACATGCTACACTACTCTAATGCAAGCAGTATAGAGGAGAATAGGCGATATCTGGTGATCAAGGGGGGGGCTTGCCTGGTTGCTCAGACAAGAAGGAGGGGTCGTCAACTCCGTAGTCGAACTGGTCAGCAGCAGCGTCGGTCTCGTAGTCTACCGGAGAGAAGAGGGGGAAGAAATAATGAATACAGAGCAAACAAAGCACCACAAAATATATCAAGGCAATACGCGGTGTTCGGTGTGCCCTAACGCGGTAGTAGGTGATACCGGTGAAGGGGGGAAAACCCCCGGGAAAGTATTCCCGGTGTTTCGTGTTTTCGGGCAGAGGAGCCGGAGGGGGAAAGTTGCGAGTTTGATAGGTTAGGAGGGTGTGGCGGACAAACGGGTTGCGTATCCGAAATCGTCTCGTCGTTCTGAGCAACTTTCATGTAGAAAGTATCTTAATCCGAGTTACGGATTAAAAGATATCATTTCTAAAGATTTTATTAATTTCTGAAATTTAATTATTTATTTAATTAATTCGAAAAAATGTATTAATGACGTCAGCATGATGTCATGCTGACGTCAGCAGTCAACAGGGGTTGACTGAGTCAACCCTGACATGTGGGTCCAGTGGGACCCACCTGTCATTGTCTGTTTAGGTTAATAATAGATTAGTCAGTATAATTACTATTTAATTAACCTACCTAGTTAATTAAATTAATTAAACCGGATTAATTAACTTAATTAATTCATTAGATAATTAATTAATTAATAATTAATTTTATTAAATCATTTATTTATTTATTTATTTATTTTTAAAATTCTTTTTCTTTTTATCAGGGGCGTGGGGGGGCCACTGGGCAGTGGCCCAAGGGCCAACCCGGGTGCGGGCGTGCGGTTACCGGGCACAGGGGCTCGCGGGTGCGAGCGTTCGTGCCCGTGGCCACATCCAGGCGCGGCAAGGAGAAGGCCCCTGGGGCGCAGCGGGGCGTCGCCAAAGCAACGCCGGGAGCGGGGCGAGGTACGAGCGGGCGCGGCCAAGGGAGCGGGCGGCGCACACGAAAAGGGGCGCGAGAGGAAGGTCAGCGTGGCCGCGGGCGAAGTGGCAGAGGCGACGGCGTAGCGGGGAGGCGCAACCCAGTGCGGGAAGTGCGGTGGTTTGGCCGGAGGCGGGCTCGCGCTGGCCGGCAAGCAGGGGCCGCCGAGAGGAGGCGCGGGCGTACGCGCGGTCGAGCAGGCGAGGCCGTGGCCGTGGTGGCCGTGAGCGGAATCTCGGGCGGCGGTTGCTGGCGGCATCGAGCAGTGCGGGCTCGCGTGCCAGGGCGCGTGTGGAGGCGCGCAGGGCGCCGTGGTGCGCGCCAGCGCACGCACGCGCGATGCGAGGGAGTGCGGCAGTGGCGCACGGAAGGAGGGGAGCACGGGGCGAGGGAGAGAGAGGAGGGGCGTAGCTCACGGGGTGAGTAGGGAACGGGGCAACGTGCTCGGTGGAGGTCGGGGAGGACGACGGGGATGAGCGACGGAGTGGAGGAGTCCGGCGAGGGAGAGCAGGCCGGCGGAGAGGGCTCCGGCAACGGGCGATCCGGGCGGCGGCGAGGGCCTCCTCCCTCGATCCCGATCCAGGTCGGGGAGAGGGGGAGATATTTTGGGGGGGGGGTTTGTGGGGGTGTCGGTGGAGTGGGCGGGGGTGGTGTAGTGGATAAGGTGGGGGGGAGTGGCCGGCTGGGCCCTTGCCCAGTTGGGCCGGTGGCCGAATGGGCCGGCCTGTTGGGTCGGCTGGCCCGGGGGTTCTTTTCCTTTTCTTCTTTTAGTTTTAGTTTTCTGTTTTCTGTTATTATTTCTTTTCTGTTTTATTTTGTTTTCTCATTGCATTTTAGTTTTGTAAAGTACAAATATGATCCCTAAATTGGTAATAGGAATTATACCACTGCCACAATTAACTTGGCACCTAAATATATTAGTTTGTAATTGTTTATCATCTTAAAAGCATTTAAATAATTGTTTTTGCTACTGTTTAAATCGTTTTAGAGTATCTGAACATTTTATAAAAGTGTAGTTCCTCTGCCATATTTATTTATGCATTATTTGGCTCACCCTGAACATTTTTGTTTCAATATTTGAAAACTTTTATTGTTTGCTCGATTTTGAATTTGAAATTCGAACTAGGTTCCGAACTAACGCGAGTTTATCCACAGTAACCGAGGTGACATGGCATCATTAGCGGGGATTACTGTAGCTTAATTACCCGGGCGTCACAATTCTCCTCCACTACAAGAAATCTCGTCCCGAGATTTAAGAGGGGAGTAAGGGGGGAGGGATCTAGTTACGAAATGCTAACGGATCTTCTCAGTCTTGGTTGCTCTTCTCGAAGAGGTCGACCCATTATATTGATGTCTTCCTTTCTCTGCTTCAGGTCATCATGATGAAGTCATCATCCTTTCTTCGGAAATTTCATCGTACTAACGAAAGATTAAGGGGGTATACCGAAGAATGGATCTCTGCAGGGTAGATTATTTGGTAGACAACAACGAGGAAGGTGGCGGAAAGTAACTCTCGAATTGAAATTTAAGACAATATCGAGAGCAAAGCAAGAAGGTGCAAAATAGAAGTTTCAAGCGCATAGGCAATCGTTCGTTGCCTGAAGCGAAGTGTGAAAGGGGTTCAGAGCAATGGGAGTAAGTATTGCGTCTAATACCAGATTGATGATCTCATCGGAAGGTGGCTCGTGAATTACACACGAGGCCACGCGTGAGGAATAACTTTGGGAACAGGGGGTGTACAGGAGAGTCAGGTTTCGATCCTGTGGAACTGTGGGTTATGGGCCCACCATGTGGGTTAAAAATAGGAGCGGTGGCATCTCGCACGGTCACAATAGCAAGGCATGTCAGAGGGTAGCCAATCAGTTATGTCGGCACAACATAGGTACCAAGGGCGAGGGACGAAGAGAACCATTTTCCTGCTCATTGAACGAGGCGGACCAATAGGCAAGGTTCTCGTCCATCGGTGGTTACTGGAATGTCATCAACAATAGTAATAGGGTCTTACTTACAGAGTGGTACAACGAGGTGCTTACCTAAGCAGGGGATTATCACTGCTTAGATTATATAGGTCACAAGAAGGGTCAAACAGACCCATGGAAAGGAAAATGTGATCATTAGGTTAAACAGAACAATGGAAAGGAAAAATGTGTTTAAACACATATTTCGGGGGTATATCCTTCCCAAGGATAAGCAGAGCATGATATCCATGACAGGATATAATGTAGAAAACCCTTTAGGTAAGGGGAGAGAAATTTCATGACATTACCCATACAACGGTGTTCGGATAATTGAGCAAGAAACATTTAGCATTGGGCTTCGGATGTTCTTGTTGAAAATCAGAGTATCGCAGACATGCTTCGAGATAGCATTGACATGGCCTTCAGGTGAAGATCAGACTTTGGAATCACGAAGGATCCATCTGGAATAACTTGTAGAATAAGTCTTACAATTTCCTCATGGATGAATGGATAACCTTGCTGAAAAGGAATCTATAAGGATAGGTCCTCCAGCCGGGGGGGGGGGTGCTAGGCATGACATCAGGTTACCGGGTCACCAAAGGATCAACATCATAACTCTCGGAAAGTTGTCCCAACCATCATATCTGACCGAGATTCATATCCAATTGGTGTCATGATACCTCAGACTCAGGATACCTGAGAAGAAAAGGTGCAACGCAAATTGACGAGATGACATTGTAAGATTCTCGGGGAAATGAACTATGAAGTGATTTCCGTTAACAAGAGTCCATCATTAACCCAAGGAGAGGACAAGGAGGTGTCTGGTGAACCCAACGGCAATTCGCCGAGATTCCCCAAAAGATGGATTTCCACCATTAAGTGAACAAGGAGATAACATTTGCCAAATCAAATGATATAAGGAAGTATGCTCGAGGAAAACATACACAAATAAACATTGGTTGAAATGTGCGCCCGAAATATGGGTTGGGTTGCACGACCAATGTCAGAATGGTGATTCAATTAACGAAGGACTTAGAATGAACTATCGCCCATTCACTTCAAAGCAATAGGGTTGCTAGGAGTTTAGAATTCACACGTCATAGCTCCAATGTCGGTATTCCGGTTGAAAACAATACGAGGACCAAGGAATGAACGAAGATGGCAAGAAGTATTATGATATCAAGAATTATTAAGAGGTGGTGAAATTCTCACCACATTCTTGACAAAAAGAGATGGTAATACTTCCGAGGTAAGGAAGATCAATTGCTGGACAGCAAGGAACTCAAGGTATAACACCAAACATGAACAAGCTTGTGTTGGTGGGAAGGCAATAAAGTGGTCGATGATAATACAATTCATCGAGGCAAGGATGGTATTTCTCATCATGAATCCAATTGATATCCTGGATGAGCTCAGAATGTTGACGATCTCGAAACCTTTGTCGCGAGAGTTCATGAAGATGTAATCGATCGGCGACGACATCAAGTCAAAGTAATGATGAAGTGAAAGGTTATAGGAACCAAGGGTACGACACAAACTCGAACTCAAGCTTGTTGGTTAAGGTGAAAGGATATGACGAGGAAAATCGACGTAAGGTTAGTTCATCGTCGAAAATTGGTGCTCCGAGAATAAGGACCAGGTAGCACAGTTAGAATCGTCACGACAATGATATAGCCAAACAGGCTAGGAATGGCGTGATCGGGTACAAACTCGTACTTATAGAAGCTTACTGAAGAGTTGTTGAACCGTAGAGCGGACTCGGTTCAGTTATCGGTGTCTTTGAGTGTTAATAACTCAGAGCCCGTGAAAAATTGGAATCAGTGGGAAGTTAGCACTTGATGAAGAACTCATAAGAAGTTATGCAGTTCCATGATAATCTCGGGATACCAGGGGGGTAATACTCGACACAAGATCAAAGTAAAGGTTGGACTGGTGTATTGATCCATAGAAGACAATTGTTTAACTTGTCCGAGAAATGGTATTTAAAAGAGAACATGGTCGGAACCACGATTGTAAAAGGCCATACCCCAGATATAAGATGAACTTATATCAAGGGAATAATTAATTGTAAAAGAAGCTTCGATGAGAAGATGTACATCGGGTCCATGGGCATGAACACAAAGTTCAAGGTCGACTCCCACTTCCTCAATGCATAATCTTCCATTCACCTCTCGTATTTCGAAGATGACATTAGTTGTTGAAAGTTTTACCTGGTGCAATACCAGATAAGTATGACTCGTGAAAACTTTCGGGTTCACACGGTTTAGAGAAAGCATATGTTCAACCCATAGGGGCTTCTTAGAAACATATACCACAAGTTTCAAGAGTAAATAACACAAGCTCGAAAGTAGAGCAAGGTTGAGAAAGTAGATGATACAATTACCAAGGGCATTATGTATCCAAGGCAAGGCTCACAAGGTTATTGAATATGAAGGATGCTGACGGATAAAATCCAACAATGGGCCTGATGGTCCACAAGGGATCTGACGTGAGCATCGGTACTCAACTAGAGGAAGCAAATTATAGAAACAACTGACTAACTCAATGGTCAAATGCAAAGGAATTATGATTTCCAAATCAAGGGATCAGAAGCAATGCTCTGATTAGGGGTGGATAAGTTGAATAGCCTTAGGGTACAATCAAAGACAATTGGATTGGTCGAGAACCAATTCCAGTTAAAAGGATGGCAGCTCAGCCGGAAAAGTAATTTATAAGGATCAATGATGAGTGCGTGTATTCGCAAACATATTGAGTCAATAGACCCAAAATGATAATGACAAGGAATGTCAATAAGACTACGAGACTTATGGGATTAACCATAATGCGAGCAAGCAAGAATTTCAAGAGCCAAAGGCTCCAAAGGATTTTCAGAAGATCGAATAATATTTCGAAGACTTTTGTGAAACACCTGAACAACTGGGATGAGCAGATACTCGATAAGTGCAATAATTAACCGTAGGGGTATTCAGGTGACAAAGAACAGCAAGGCAGTAAGCTCAAAGGATTATCGAAACAACGACGAGTTTTTCAGGTTATCTTGTAATAACAAGACCAACTGGGGATGAATATAAGAATAACAACTGCAAGTAGTTATCCATAAGGGTTTGCGGTGGAAGGGGGATTGCAAACGCGATGAATACAAGTTCTCGGGTTAACAGCGGAGAGTATCTTCTGGGTCTTCTGGTGCAGCAGACGATCATCAGTAACAAGGGGCTCTCCGGGTGAAAGTGATAACGAGATCCTATTGTTAGATTTAGTAAACTTCATTTAACCCGAAAAGAGGAGAGATCAGAGTCCCAGAGTAAAGGTCGAGGAGTAAAAGATCCTACTACCACCCAATGGCGACGTGTGCCCGTAAGACACACAGCCATGTTAGTAAAAGTTTTGCAATGTCTAGACTCGACTTCGGCCAAGGAGTTGGAAGGGGGATTCCTACAGGCAGTCGGCTCTGATACCAACTTGTGACGCCCCCGATTCAATCGTACACTAATCATGCACGCAAATGTGTACGATCAAGATCAGGGACTCACGGGAAGATATCACAACACAACTCTACAAATAAAATAAGTCATACAAGCATCATAATACAAGCCAGGGGCCTCGAGGGCTCGAATACAAGTGCTCGATCATAGACGAGTCAGCGGAAGCAACAATATCTGAGTACAGACATAAGTTAAACAAGTTGCCTTAAGAAGGCTAGCACAAACTGGGATACAGATCGAAAGAGGCGCAGGCCTCCTGCCTGGGATCCTCCTAACTACTCCTGGTCGTCGTCAGCGGGCAGCACGTAGTAGTAGGCACCTCCGGTGTAGTAGGGGTCGTCGTCGACGGTGGCGTCTGGCTCCTGGACTCCAGCATCTGGTTGCGACAACCAGAAAGAAAGGAAAGGGGGAAAAAGGGGGAGAAAGCAACCGTGAGTACTCATCCAAAGTACTCGCAAGCAAGGAACTACACTACATATGCATGGGTATATGTGTAAGGAGGCCATATCGGTGGACTGAACTGCAGAATGCCAGAATAAGAGGGGGATAGCTAATCCTGTCGAAGACTACGCTTCTGGTAGCCTCCGTCTTGCAGCATATAGAAGAGAGTAGATTGTAGTCCTCCAAGTAGCATCTCCAAGTAGCATCTCCAAGCAGCATCTCCAGTAGCATCGCATAGCATAATCCTACCCGGCGATCCTCTCCTCGTCGCCCTGCGGAAAAGCGATCACCGGGTTGTCTGTGGAACTTGGAAGGGTGTGTTTTATTAAGTATCCGGTTCTAGTTGTCATAAGGTCAAGGTACAACTCCAAGTCGTCCTGTTACCGAAGATCACGGCTATTCGAATAGATTAACTTCCCTGCAGGGGTGCACCACATAGCCCAACACGCTCGATCCCATTTGGCCGGACACACTTTCCTGGGTCATGCCCGGCCTCGGAAGATCAACACGTCGCAGCCCCACCTAGGCAAAACAGAGAGGCCAGCACGCCGGTCTAAACCTAAGCGCACAGGGGTCTGGGCCCATCGCCCATAGCACACCTGCACGTTGCGTGGGCGGCCGGAAGCAGACCTAGCCCCTTATACAAGGCAGGCTTACCAGTCCAATCCGGCGCGCGCCGCTCCGTCGCTGACGTCTGAAGTGCTTCGGCTGATACCACGACGTCGGGATACCCATAACTACTCCCACGTAGATGGTTAGTGCGTATAGGCTCGTAGCCAGACTCAGATCAAATACCAAGATCTCGTTAAGCGTGTTAAGTATCCGCGAACGCCGAACAGGGCCAGGCCCACCTGTCTCCTAGGTGGTCTCAACCTGCCCTGTCGCTCCGCCACAAAGTAACAGTCGGGGGCCGTCGGGAACTCAGGCCCACCTCTACCTGGATGGAGCCACCTGTCCTTTCAGCCCCCTCGTCAGAATCACTTGCGGGTACTCAATGAGCTGACCCGACTTTAGTCACCATCTGTATAGTATGTATGTATGTATGTATAGTATATACCCATGATCACCTCCCAAGTGATCACGGCCCGATAGTATAGCAAGGCAGACTGACAAGAATGTAGGGCCAATGATGATAAACTAGCATCCTATACTAAGCATTTAGGATTGCAGGTAAGGTATCAACAAATGTAGCGACAATGTCAGGCTATGCATCAGAATAGGATTAACGAAAGCAGTAACATGCTACACTACTCTAATGCAAGCAGTATAGAGGAGAATAGGCGATATCTGGTGATCAAGGGGGGGGCTTGCCTGGTTGCTCAGACAAGAAGGAGGGGTCGTCAACTCCGTAGTCGAACTGGTCAGCAGCAGCGTCGGTCTCGTAGTCTACCGGAGAGAAGAGGGGGAAGAAATAATGAATACAGAGCAAACAAAGCACCACAAAATATATCAAGGCAATACGCGGTGTTCGGTGTGCCCTAACGCGGTAGTAGGTGATACCGGTGAAGGGGGAAAACCCCCGGGAAAGTATTCCCGGTGTTTCGTGTTTTCGGGCAGAGGAGCCGGAGGGGGAAAGTTGCGAGTTTGATAGGTTAGGAGGGTGTGGCGGACAAACGGGTTGCGTATCCGAAATCGTCTCGTCGTTCTGAGCAACTTTCATGTAGAAAGTATCTTAATCCGAGTTACGGATTAAAAGATATGATTTTCTAAAGATTTTATTAATTTCTGAAATTTAATTATTTATTTAATTAATTCGAAAAAATGTATTAATGACGTCAGCATGATGTCATGCTGACGTCAGTAGTCAACAGGGGTTGACTGAGTCAACCCTGACATGTGGGTCCAGTGGGACCCACCTGTCATTGTCTGTTTAGGTTAATAATAGATTAGTCAGTATAATTACTATTTAATTAACCTACCTAGTTAATTAAATTAATTAAACCGGATTAATTAACTTAATTAATTCATTAGATAATTAATTAATTAATAATTAATTTTATTAAATCATTTATTTATTTATTTATTTATTTTTAAAATTCTTTTTCTTTTTATCAGGGGCGTGGGGGGGCCACTGGGCAGTGGCCCAAGGGCCAACCCGGGTGCGGGCGTGCGGTTACCGGGCACAGGGCTCGCGGGTGCGAGCGTTCGTGCCCGTGGCCACATCCAGGCGCGGCAAGGAGAAGGCCCCTGGGGCGCAGCGGGGCGTCGCCAAAGCGACGCCGGGAGCGGGGCGAGGTACGAGCGGGGCGAGGTACGAGCGGGCGCGGCCAAGGGAGCGGGCGGCGCACACGAAAAGGGGCGCGAGAGGAAGGTCAGCGTGGCCGCGGGCGAAGTGGCAGAGGCGACGGCGTAGCGGGGAGGCGCAACCCAGTGCGGGAAGTGCGGTGGTTTGGCCGGAGGCGGGCTCGCGCTGGCCGGCAAGCAGGGGCCGCCGAGAGGAGGCGCGGGCGTACGCGCGGTCGAGCAGGCGAGGCCGTGGCCGTGGTGGCCGTGAGCGGAATCTCGGGCGGCGGTTGCTGGCGGCATCGAGCAGTGCGGGCTCGCGTGCCAGGGCGCGTGTGGAGGCGCGCAGGGCGCCGTGGTGCGCGCCAGCGCACGCACGCGCGATGCGAGGGAGTGCGGCAGTGGCGCACGGAAGGAGGGGAGCACGGGGCGAGGGAGAGAGAGGAGGGGCGTAGCTCACGGGGTGAGTAGGGAACGGGGCAACGTGCTCGGTGGAGGTCGGGGAGGACGACGGGGATGAGCGACGGAGTGGAGGAGTCCGGCGAGGGAGAGCAGGCCGGCGGAGAGGGCTCCGGCAACGGGCGATCCGGGCGGCGGCGAGGGCCTCCTCCCTCGATCCCGATCCAGGTCGGGGAGAGGGGGAGATATTTTGGGGGGGGGGGGTTTGTGGGGGTGTCGGTGGAGTGGGCGGGGGTGGTGTAGTGGATAAGGTGGGGGGGAGTGGCCGGCTGGGCCCTTGCCCAGTTGGGCCGGTGGCCGAATGGGCCGGCCTGTTGGGTCGGCTGGCCCGGGGGTTCTTTTCCTTTTCTTCTTTTAGTTTTAGTTTTCTGTTTTCTGTTATTATTTCTTTTCTGTTTTATTTTGTTTTCTCATTGCATTTTAGTTTTGTAAAGTACAAATATGATCCCTAAATTGGTAATAGGAATTATACCACTGCCACAATTAACTTGGCACCTAAATATATTAGTTTGTAATTGTTTATCATCTTAAAAGCATTTAAATAATTGTTTTTGCTACTGTTTAAATCGTTTTAGAGTATCTGAACATTTTATAAAAGTGTAGTTCCTCTGCCATATTTATTTATGCATTATTTGGCTCACCCTGAACATTTTTGTTTTAATATTTGAAAACTTTTATTGTTTGCTCGATTTTGAATTTGAAATTCGAACTAGGTTCCGAACTAACGCGAGTTTATCCACAGTAACCGAGGTGACATGGCATCATTAGCGGGGATTACTGTAGCTTAATTACCCGGGTGTCACATTGTGAGCCCGTTGTTAAGTTAATTTTGGTACCGGATCCCAAAGTGGATCGTGGCCATGACGGTGGTCGAGGTGTCTGGAGGTAGACACGGGGCCACCCAGGACTAGCCCGGTGGGGTCTGAGTCGGAAGGGCCGGGAGAGTGTCATGACAGTGAAATGGTTTCGTCGAAACGTTGTTGGTCCACCCGAATGGGAGTGCGAGGCCATGGGTTCCGTAGTGTGGGTACAGTGTACTAACCTCTGCAGAGTGTTTTTAATCTATCGATAGCCGAGTCCACGGTTACGGACACGCTCGAAAGTAAGGTACACCATGGGTCAACACTTAATAAATATGCACACTAAATTGCACTATGGATGGCAGTATGGTCATCGTGTTGAGTTGGACATGAGTTGTCGGGTTGTGATCGCCGTAAGGATCACGGGCCACGAGTTGGTCGGGTTGTGATCGCCGTAAGGATCACGGGCCATGAGATGGTCGGGTGGTGATCGCCGTAAGGATCACGAGTATGTTTTGGTAATATCTTGTTTATTGGTCACATCTAGTGAGCAAGTCGGGAGAATGAGTACCTGTTGAGCATGGTCATAACATGTTGGATATATAGTTGCGTTGTTGATTAATTGGATAAATATCATTATATTGTCTGTCATCATGTTTATGTTTATTGTGAGCTTGCAAGTACATTCAATGTACTGACCTGGCGTGTCATGCCAGATTTCAGGAAAGTCCCGTTGGAAAGGAGTGATGTCCGAGTCTAGACCGTGTCCACGTCTGTGTCCTTGTGCTATGGAGTCCCGCTACATCGTTGTTCCGCTGCCGAGTAGTTGTCATGATCGAGGCCCCTCTATGTTCACTAAATAATGTACATATTGTTCAGCCGCACCATGTGTGCCGCCTGGCCTCACTAACCGTTGTAATATGAACTATGTTCCACTAGTATGAATAAAGCGGTTGTTTTCTGTAGCATGTTGTTGTGTGTTGCCAGAAGACAAGGTCTCTAGGCTGGCAATGCTAGGTAAACTGGTTGCTCTGAGTCGGGGTGCCACAAATGTACTCCGCTTCGGCGGTGGATAAGGATACCGAGTTTTGTTTCTTGGAAGACCAAGACAAAATAGATCTACCAAGGAATTGACAAGTACCCGAAGTGGACTTTCTATCAACCTTGTCACTGGCATAGTCCGAGTCGGAGTAGCTAACAAGATCAAAAGAGGCCCTCTTAGGATACCAAATGCCAAAATTTGGTGTATGAATTAAGTATCTCACTATCCTTTTCACGGCCTTAAGATGACATTCTTTAGGTGCAGCTTGATATCGTGCACACATACACACACTTAGCATGATATCGGGACGTGAAGCACATAGGTATAACAATGAACCAATCATAGAGCGATAAACCTATTGATTGACCGGTTCACCATCTTTGGTCAAATCAAGATGTCCACTAGTAGGCATGGGTGTAGCCATACCTTTGAATTCTTGCATATTGAACTTCTTGAATAAGTCCTTCATGTAATTCATTTGAGAGACAAAAGTACCTTCCTTAGTTTGCTTGATTTGCAACCCAAGAAAGAATTTGAGTTCACTCATCATCGACATCTCAAACTTCTCCAACATTAGCTTTCCAAACTTCTCACTAAAATGAGGGTTAGTTGATCCAAATATAATATCATCGACATAAATTTGGCATACAAATAATTCTCCATTGACCCTTTTAATAAAAAGTGTGGAATCAATTTTTCCAATTTCAAAGCCTTTTTCAATAAGGAACTTGGTCAAGCATTTAACCAGGCTCTAGGAGCTTGTTTAAGTCCATAAAGAGCTTTGTGAAGTTTGTAAACATGATTAGGTTTCTTAGGATTGACAAAGCCGGGAGGTTGTTTAACATAGACTTCCTCCTCTATTTCACCATTTAGAAAAGCACTTTTAATGTCCATTTGGTACAAGGTGATATCATGGTGATTAGCATAGGCAATTAAGATGTGAATGGACTCAAGTCTAGCAATGGGAGCATAAGTCTCACCATAGTCCATACCTTTGACTTGTGGGTAGCCTTGGGAGACGAGACGTGCTTTGTTGCGAACTACTTGTCCATCTTCATCTTGCTTGTTGCGAAACACCCATTTGGTACCGATGATGTTGTGGTTGTTGTTGGGCTTCTCAACCAATGTCCAAACTTGATTCCTCTCAAAGTTGTGTAGCTCTTCATGCATAGCATTTATCCAGTCCAGATCTTCCAATGCTTCTTCAACCTTCATAGGTTCAATTCTAGAGATGAATGAATAGTGTTCACAAAAGTTAGCAAAATGAGTTTTAGAGCGAGTGATTCTCCCGGTTTGGATATCATCGTAGATTTGCTCGACGGGATGGTCTTTAGCAATTCTTGATCGAACTCGTGAAAGCTTTTGCTTGGTCTTGGTTGAACATATTCTTCATCTTGTTCTTCTTCTTGGCCTTCTTCATTGTTGGTGTTGGTGTTCTCTTGTCGTGGTGGAGAAGGAGGTTGTTGACGTTCTTGGTGTACTTCCTCGTTTTCTTCATCTTGGTGTGTCCCACTTGTGGATGCTTCCGTATCAACTCTTGGTTCACCTTGTCGTGAGGTAGAAGCTTCCACTTGGACGGACGAGGTACTCTCCTTCACCTCCGTTGGATGAATCTTGCCAATAGACAAGTCTTGAATTGCTTCCGAGGGGTCTTTATCTCCTACATCAATTGGCAATTGCTCTACTTGCGAGCCATTAGATTCATCAAACTTCACATCTACTGTTTCTTCAACCTTTCGAGTGAAATTGTTGTAGACACGGTAAGTGTGAGAGCTTGAGCCATAACCAAGTAGGAAACCTTCATGAGACTTAGGAGCAAATTTAGAACGATGATGCTTATCAAGAATGTAGCACTTTGAGCCAAATACTCAAAAGTATCCAACTTGGGGTTTGTTACCGGTGAGGAGCTCGTATGCCGTCTTGCCGGGTAGCTTGTGAAGATACAATCGATTTGTTGCATGACAAGCTGTCTCAACCGCTTCTGCCCAAAAGTCCTTCGGCATCTTGTACTCATCAAGCATCGTTCTTGCCATTTCGATGAGCGTCCGGTTCTTCCTCTCAACAACTCCATTTTGTTGAGGTGTGTACGTAGCCGAGAACTCATGTGAAATCCCTTCTTTGTCAAGAAAGGTGTCCACATTTACGTTCTTGAACTCCGTTTCGTTGTCGCTGTGAACCTTCTTGATCTTCACTTCAAATTGATTTTGGGCCTTCCTAGCGAAGTTTTTGAAGATCTTTTGGACCTGTGATTTGTCATCGAGAAAGAATACCCACGTAAATCTTGAAAAATCATCAACTATGACTAGGCCAAAAGAATTTCCACCGAGACTCTTGTAAGCGTTGGGACCAAAGAGATCCATGTGAAGTAGCTCGAGTGGCCTCCTTGTGGTCATGATGTTCTTTACGGGATGCCTTCCTCCAACTTGTTTACCTGCTTGACAAGCACTGCAAAGTCTATCCTTATCAAATATGACATCGTTAACACCAAGGATATGATTTCCTTTAATAAGCTTGTCAAGATTTCGCATGCCAACATGACCTAATCGTCTATGCCATAACCAACCTTTAGAAGATTTAGCAATAAAGCAAGTTCTAGGTTGAGCCTTTTTAGTGAAGTCAACAATGTAAAGATCACCTCTGTGTATACCAGTAAAGACCATTTTATGATTATCTCTACGAAACACTTGGCAATCTACTTCAGTAAATAGGACATTGAAACCGAAATCAGCAAGTCTAGATACTGAAAGTAAGTTGTAGCCAAGAGATTCAACGAGCATAACATTTTGAATGGAGCTATCATGTGAGATGGCCACCTTACCAAGGCCAACCACCTTACCCTTTGAGTAGTCACCGAAAGTGACGTACTTTCGAGGACCATCATTTTCAGCAAGCTCATGAAACATATCTTTATTTCCGGTCATGTGATCGGTACACCCACTATCAAGAACCCATTCCTTTCCTCCTGCCATATATCCCCGAAGATTTTCCATAAGACCAAAGTGTCTCATTGCATCACCAAGATCAAAGTCACTATCATCATCCTCATCATAGTATCCATGTTCAACATTGTCATGTGGTGGACCAAATCCTAGAGAGGGTGATTTGTTAGAGTGAGTTTGACAATGATCTTCTTTATGAATTTTAATAGCTTCGAAAATAATATCACTAATAATTCCAACATCTCCTTTGGCACGCATAAGATTTGTAAGCTCAAATAGACAATCACCAAACATAGGATCATTGGAATTCATCTTACTCAATGCAATAGACTTATGGAGAATTTCATCTAGATTCTTCAAGGAATAATCCGGAAATCGTTCCTCAAGAAATTTCCATATAGTGTAGGCACATTCAAGAGTAGGCAAGTTTCTAATCAAGTTTCTAGGCAAGCTTCTAGTGATAAGATTAACAGTTCTAAGATTCCTGATCATGTCAATTGACTCATCAAGGGTAGGATGCATAGGATCAACATGAGGTGCACAAGGGCTAGCAATGTACTTGTTCAAATGATATTGATTGAAAATCACAAGCATCTCATTTTTCCACTCATGAAAATACTCTCCATCAAGTATAGGCACTCTATGTCTAAGACTCCCCAAAGTAGACTCATCCATCTTCCTCCAGTGGTGATTAAACCAAAGCAATGGAGACCAAAGCTCTGATACCAATTGAAAGGATCGAGAAGAGGTGTCTAGAGGGGGGTGATTAGACACTAGGTGCTAAAAGTAGCAGTTTTTAATTTTTTTAAGTTTAAGTGGAGTTTTGGGCACAAGTTTAACAATCACAATACATATAAAGCAAGCATGCAAAGAGTATATGAGCAGCGGAAAGTAAAGCATGCAACTTGCAAGAATGTAAAGGGATGGGATTGGAGAAATCAAACGCAATTGGAGACACGGATGTTTTTGTCGTGGTTCTGATAGGTGGTGCTATCGTACATCCACGTTGATGGAGACTTCAACCCACGAAGGGTAATGGCTGCGCGAGTCCATGGAGAGCTCCACCCAAGAAGGGTCCACGAAGAATCAACCTTGTCTATCCCACCATGGTCGTCGCCCACGAAGGACTTGCCTCACTAGCAGTAGATCTTCACGAAGTAGGCGATCTCCTTGCCCTTACAAACTCCTTGGTTCAACTCCACAATCTTGTCGGAGGCTCCCAAGTTACACCTAGCCAATCTAGGAGACACCACTCTCCAAGAAGTAACAAATGGTGTGTTGATAATGAACTCCTTGCTCTTGTGCTTCAAATGTTAGTCTCCCCAAAACTCAACTCTCTCTCACAGGATTTGGATTTGGTGGAAAGAAGATTTGAGTGGAAAGCAACTTGGGGAAGGCTAGAGATCAAGATTCATATGGTAGGAATGGAATATCTTGGTCTCAACACATGAGTAGGCGGTTCTCTCTCAGAAAATGTAAGTTGGAAGTGTAGGTTCATTCTGATGGCTCTCTCCACAAATGAAGAGGAGGTGGAGGGGTATATATAGCCTCCACACAAAATCTAACCGTTACAGACAACTTGCCAATCTCGGTGGGACCGAATTGAGAAACTCGGTCGGACCGATTCAGCAAATCTAGTGACCGTCAGGGTTTTCGGTGGGACTGACATATAACTCGGTAGGACCAATATGGTTAGGGTTAGGGCATAACGTAATCTCGGTGAGACTGATTACACAAACTCGGTGGGACCGATTTTGGTAATAAGCTAACCAGAGAGTTGGTCAGGTAAACTCGGTGGGACCGGTTCGATCATTTCGGTGAGACCGAAATGTTACAAAAGGGAACCAGAGAGTTTACATTGCAATCTCGGTAGGACCGGTTACACAAACTCGGTGAGACCGATTTTGGTAATGGACATACAGAGAGATTGCAATCCCATCTCGGTGAGACCGAGATCCCTATCGGTGAGACCGATTTGCCTAGGGTTTGTGGCAGTGGCTATGACATCTCAACTCGGTGGCGCCGGATATAAAGAATCGGAGGGGCCGAGTTTGACTTTTGGTTTAGGTCATATGTGGATGTGAGAAAGTAGTTGAGGGTTTTGGAGCATATCACTAAGCACTTTGAAGCAAGAACCTCATTAAGCAACACATCATCCCTTCTTGATAGTATTGGCTTTTCCTATAGACTCAATGTGATCTTGGATCACTAAAACAGAAAGTGTACAGTCTTGTGCTTGAAGCTTGAGCCAATCCTTTGTCCTTAGCATCTTTAAGGGGTTCCACATCCTTTAGTCCATGCCACTTCATTGTTGAACTTATCTGAAACATACTAGGTAAAGGTGTTAGTCCAACAAGGGATATGTTGTCATTAATTACCAAAATCACCCAGGGAGCACTTATGCTTTCAATGGTCTGTGGTCCTTCCGGATTGAACTCCCACATACGGAGAGGTCATCGCTGGCATGGTAGGACCCGACGGACGAGCATCACTTGAATTACTTTGATAAGACTGATGTCCTTCTTGATAAGATCTTGAATGCGGCTTTGCAATATCCGCACTTCATCAGGTGATCCCCAGTCCAGCCCCTTGTTAACCCACGATGCAAGCTATGGCGGAGAACCAGACCGGGAGGCAGGTGCGGGCGCCCACTTTCTTCCACGGGGTGTTGTGACATAAAACCACTCCCGCGGTCGGAAGCTTCTAGGACGGAACCCTTTGGCCATAAAACATCGGTAAATTTGCTTATTATAGCATCTCCCCACTCCGCGTGTCTCCCGTCAATTATCTTCAGATTCACATTGAAGGTCTTGAGCCATAAGCCAAGTGTAGAGTAATGTGGAGGAAGGCCTCACACACGACAATGAATGACGAGATGTGGAGGAAGGAGTCCAGAGCTAGATCCTGAAAATCTAGCCCGTAGTAGAACATGAGGCCTCTGACGAAAAGATGAAGGCCAAAGCCTAGTCCTCGGAGGAAGTGAGTGAGGGAGTCCTGGATTAGGGGGTATCCAGATAGCCAGACTATATACTTTGGCCGGACTGTTGGACTACGAAGATACAAGATTGAAGACTTCGTCCCGTGTCCGGATGGGACTCTCCTTTGCATGGAAGGCAAGCTTGTTGATTCGGATGTTAGATCTCCTTCTCTGTAACTGACTTTGTGTAACCCTAGCCCCCTCCGGTGTCTATATAAACCGGAGGGTTTAGTCTGTAGGACAACAACAATCATAATCATAGGCTAGCTTCTAGGGTGTAGCCTCTACGATATTGTGGTAGATCAACTCTTGTAATACTCATATCATCAAGATTAACCAAGCAGGAATTAGGGTATTACCTCCATCGAGAGGGCCCGAACCTAGGTAAACATCGTGTCCCCAGCCTCCTGTTACCATTAGCCTTAGACGCACAGTTCGAGACCCCCTACCCGAGATCCGCCGGTTTTGACACCGACATTGGTGCTTTCATTGAGAGTTCCTCTGTGTCGTCGCTGCAAGGTTTGATGGCTCCTTCAATCGTCAACAATATGGTCCAGGGTGAGACTTTTCTCCTCGGACAAATCTTCGTGTTCGGTGGCTTCGCATTACGGGCCAACTCGCTTGGCCATCTGGAGCAGATCGACAGCTACGCCCCTAGCCATCAGGTCATGTTTGGAAATCTTAACTACACGGCCGACATCCGCGGAGACTTGATCTTCGACGGATTCGGGCCTGCGTCAGGAGCGCCGAACGGCCACGACGAGCATGACTTAGATCTACCGTCGGACAGTGTTCAGGATAGCGCACCTGCTACAGCTCCGGACTTCAATCTGGAGCAGATCGCGCAATCCGGGGACGGGTGGATGGACCCTGCCACGGAGGCCGCGCACTCATCGGCTTTGGAGCCGAACACAGACTTCGCCACTAAAGAAATCTGTGTCGCCGGACCCCCGGACTCGTCTCCGGCTTCAGGGTCCGAACTGCGTGCATCCGTGCCCATCAAATCTGATTGGGCACCGATCATGGAATTCACCGCCGCGGACATCTTTCAGCACTCACCCCTCGGTGACATGCTAAATTCATTAAGGTCTCTCTCTTTGTCAGGAGACTCTTGGCCGAACTATATCCGGCTCGAGTGGGAAGCGGATGACGAAGAAATTCGTTACCCACCCACCACCCACTTAATAGCCACTGTCAATGATTTAACCGACATGCTCAACTTCGACTCCGAAGACATCGACGGTATGGATGATGATGTAGGAGAAGAACAGGAACCACCGCCCACAGGGCGCTGGACAGTCACCTCTTCATATGATATATATATGGTGGACACCCCCAAAGAAAATAATGGCGATGAGGCAACAGAGGATAACCCCTTAGGGAAGCAATCAAAGCATGGGCGTCATCGGCGCCGCTCCAAGCCCCGCCACAGCAATATCGGCACAAGAGACAACAACAATCCGGATGCTGCCGAAGACGCATACAACCCGATCAGCCTAACTTCGAGCAGGCCGAACAGGAGGACGGGCAAGCTAGCCCACATGAACAGGCGACGGACGGAGACTTGGAGGATGACAACTATATGCCTCTCTCCAAAGACGAGGTGAGCCTCGTCGACGATGAATTTGCCGTGCCTGAGGATCTTGTCGAATAGGAGCGTTTCAAGCGCCGGCTTATAGCCACTGCAAGAAGCCTAAAGAAAAAGCAGCAGCAGCTCCAAGCTGATCAAGATCTGCTCACAAACAGATGGACTGAAGTCCTGGCAGCCGAGGAATACGGACTCGAGCGCCCAACCAAAGGCTACCCAAAGCAAAAGTTGCTACCTCAACCTGAGGAGGAGGCCCTAGAGCCTACACTACCAGCACAGGATGGGGCTGACCAGCCACCTCATGGCCGAGATAAATCGACGTATCAAACCAAACACCAGCCCGCACCCCGACGCCCATACACTACGACCCGGGGCAATATGTAGGACCTGCAAGACATACTGGAAAACAAAGCAGGATAGACAAGATCGTCTACGGATCGCGGGGACGCGCCACAACATGTGATGATGACTGAGGGAGTCCTGGATTAGGGGGTGTTCGGATGACCGGAGTATAACCTTTGGCCGGACTCCTGGACTATGAAGATACAAGATTGAAGACTTCGTCATGTGTCCGGATGGGTCTTTCCTTGGCGTGGAAGGCAAGCTTGGCGATACGGATATGTAGATCTCCTCCCATTGTAACCGACTCTGTGTAACCCTAGCCCTCTCCGGTGTCTATATAAACCGGAGGGTTTTAGTCCGTAGGACGAACAACAATCATACCATAGGCTAGCTTCTAGGGTTTAGCCTCTCTGATCTCGTGGTAGATCTACTCTTGTACTACCTATATCATCAATATTAATCAAGCAGGAGTAGGTTTTTACCTCCATCGAGAGGGCCCGAACCTGGGTAAAAACATCGTGTCCCTTGTCTCCTGTTACCATCCGCCTAGACACACAGTTCGGGACCCCCTACCCGAGATTGGTGCTTTCATTGAGAGTTCCTCTATGTCGTCATCTTTAGGCCCGATGGCTCCCCCGATCATCAACAACGATGCGGTCCAGGGTGAGACTTTTCTCCTCGGACAGATCTTCGTATTTGGCGGCTTTGCACTGCGGAAGCTACGCCCCTGGCCATCAGGTCAGATTTGGAAGTTTGAACTACACGGCTGACATCCGCGGAGACTTGATCTTCGACGGGTTCGGGCCACAGCCGAGCGCGCCGCACTGTCACGATGGGCATGATCTAACTCTACCGCCGAACAGTGCCCAGGAGGCCGCCCCAGTGTCCGCTCTGACCCTTAGCTCGGAGCCGACTGCGCCAATTGAGGAAGGGTGGATGGACACCGCCTCGGGGGCTGCAATCTCTATGGTGATCGAGCCGAACACCAGCCTTGTCCTTTGCGAAGCTCGTGACTCCAAGGTGCCGGACTCCTTTCCGGACTCCGAACCTTCCGCGCCCCTGCCAATTGAACCCGATTGGGCGCTGATCATGGAGTTCGCCGCCGCGGACATCTTTCAGCACTCGCCCTTCGGCGATATTCTGAATTCACTAAAGTCTCTCTCTTTATCAGGAGAGCCCTGGCCAGACTATGATCAGCAAGGTTGGGATGCGGACTGTTGGAAATATGCCCTAGAGGCAATAATAAATTAGTTATTATTATATTTCCTTGTTCATGATAATCTTTTATTATCCATGCTATAATTGTATTGAAAGGAAACTCAGATACATGTGTGGATACATAGACAACACCATGTCCCTAGTAAGCTCTAGTTGACTAGCTCGTTGATCAATAGATGGTTACGGTTTCCTGACCATGGACATTGGATGTCGTTGATAACGGGATCACATCATTAGGAGAATGATGTGATGGACAAGACCCAATCCTAAGCCTAGCACAAAGACCGTAGTTCATATGCTAAAGCTTTTCTAATGTCAAGTATCATTTCCTTAGACCATGAGATTGTGCAACTCCCGGATACCGTAGGAATGCTTTGGGTGTACCAAACGTCACAACGTAACTGGGTGGCTATAAAGGTGCACTACAGGTATCTCCGAAAGTGTCTGTTGGGTTGGCACGAATCGAGACTGGGATTTGTCACTCCGTGTAAACGGAGAGGTATCTCTGGGCCCACTCGGTAGGACATCATCATAATGTGCACAATGTGACCAAGGGGTTGATCACGGGATGATGTGTTACGGAACGAGTAAAGAGACTTGCCGGTAACGAGATTGAACAAGGTATCGGCATACCGACGATCGAATCTCGGGCAAGTACAATACCGCTAGACAAAGGGAATTGTATACGGGATCGATTGAGTCCTTGACATCGTGGTTCATCCGATGAGATCATCGTGGAACATGTGGGAGCCAACATGGGTATCCAGATCCCGCTGTTGGTTATTGACCGGAGAACGTCTCGGTCATGTCTGCATGGTTCCCGAACCCGTAGGGTCTACACACTTAAGGTTCGATGACGCTAGGGTTATAAAGGAAGTTTGTATGTGGTTACCGAATGTTGTTCGGAGTCCCGGATGAGATCCCGGACGTCACGAGGAGTTCCGGAATGGTCCGGAGGTAAAGATTTATATATGGGAAGTCCTGTTTTGGTCACCGGAAAAGTTTCGGGTTTTATCGGTAACGTACCGGGACCACCGGGAGGGTCCCGGGGTCCACCAAGTGGGGCCACCATCCCCGGAGGGCTGCATGGGCCAAGTGTGAGAGGGGACCAGCCCCAGGTGGGCTGGTGCGCCCCCCCACCAAGGCCCAAAGGCGCAGGGAAGAGTGGGAGGGGGCAAACCCTAGGGCAGATGGGCCCTAAGGCCCACCCCAGGTGCGCCTCCCCTCTCTCCCCTTCTGGCCGCCACCCAGATGGCATCTGGGGGCTGCCGCCACCCCTGGGGAGGGAACCCTAGAGGGGGCGCAGCCCCCTCCCCTTCCCCTATAAATAGTTGAGGTCTAGGGGCTGCCCAACACATGAGTTTCTCTCCCTCTTGGCGCAGCCCTACCTCTCTCCCTTCTCCTCTCCCGCGGTGCTTGGCGAAGCCCTGCAGGATTGCCACGCTCCTCCACCACCACCACGCCGTTGTGCTGCTGCTGGACGGAGTCTTCCTCAACCTCTCCCTCTCTCCTTGCTGGATCAAGGCGTGGGAGACGTCACCGGGCTGTACGTGTGTTGAACGCGGAGGTGCCGTCCGTTCGGCACTAGGATCTCCGGTGATTTGGATCACGACGAGTACGACTCCTTCAACCCCGTTCTCTTGAACGCTTCCGCTTAGCGATCTACAAGGGTATGTAGATGCACTCTCCTTCCCCTCGTTGCTGGTTTCTCCATAGATAGATCTTGGTGACACGTAGGAAAATTTTGAATTTCTGCTACGTTCCCCAACAGTGGCATCATGAGCTAGGTCTATTGCGTAGATTCTTTGCACGAGTAGAACACAAAGTAGTTGTGGGCGTTGATTTTGTTCAATATGCTTACCGTTACTAGTCCAATCTTGTTTCGACGGTATTGTGGGATGAAGCGGCCCGGACCGACCTTACACGTACACTTACGTGAGACAGGTTCCACCGACTGACATGCACTTGGTGCATAAGGTGGCTAGCGGGTGCCAGTCTCTCCCACTTTAGTCGGAACGGATTCGATGAAAAGGGTCCTTATGAAGGGTAAATAGCAATTGGCATATCACGTTGTGGTTTTGCGTAGGTAAGAAACGTTCTTGCTAGAAACCCATAGCAGCCACGTAAAACATGCAAACAACAATTAGAGGACGTCTAACTTGTTTTTGCAGGGTATGCTATGTGATGTGATATGGCCAAGAAGAATGTGATGAATGATATGTGATGTATGAGATTGATCATGTTCTTGTAATAGGAATCACGACTTGCATGTCGATGAGTATGACAACCGGCAGGAGCCATAGGAGTTGTCTTTATTTATTGTATGACCTGCGTGTCATTGAACAACGCCATGTAATTACTTTACTTTATTGCTAACCGGTAGCCATAGTAGTAGAAGTAATAGTTGGCGAGACAACTTCATGAAGACACGATGATGGAGATCATGATGATGGAGATCATGGTGTCATGCCGGTGACGATGATGATCATGGAGCCCCGAAGATGGAGATCAAAAGGAGCAAAATGATATTGGCCATATCATGTCACTATTTGATTGCATGTGATGTTTATCATGTTTATGCATCTTATTTGCTTAGAACGACGGTAGTAAATAAGATGATCCCTCATTAAAATTTCAAGAAAGTGTTCCCCCTAACTGTGCACCGTTGCGAAAGTTCGTCGTTTCGAAGCACCACGTGATGATCGGGTGTGATAGATTCTTACGTTCACATACAACGGGTGTAAGCCAGATTTACACACGCGAAACACTTAGGTTAACTTGACGAGCCTAGCATGTACAGACATGGCCTCGGAACACAAGAGACCGAAAGGTCGAGCATGAGTCGTATAGTAGATACGATCAACATGAAGATGTTCACCGATGATGACTAGTCCGTCTCACGTGATGATCGGACACGGCCTAGTTGACTCGGATCATGTAATCACTTAGATGACTAGAGGGATGTCTATCTGAGTGGGAGTTCATGAGATGAACTTAATTATCCTGAACATAGTCAAAAGATCTTTGCAAATTATGTCGTAAGCTCGCGCTTTAGTTCCACTGTTTAGATATGTTCCTAGAGAAAATATAGTTGAAAGTTGACAGTAGCGATTATGCGGACAGTAGAAAGCTTATGTCCTTAATGCACCGCTCAGTGTGCTGAACCCCAATCGTCGTCTGTGGATGTTGCGAACATCGGACATACACGTTTTGATAACTACGTGATAGTTCAGTTAAACGGTTTAGAGTTGAGGCACCAAAGACGTTTTTCGAAACGTCGCGGAACATATGAGATGTTTCGAGGGCTGAAATTGGGATTTCAGGCTCGTGCCCACGTCAAGAGGTATAAGACCTCCGACAATTTTCTTAGCCTGCAAACTAAGGGAGAAAAGCTCAATCGTTGAGCTTGTGCTCAGATTGTCTGAGTGCAACAATCACTTGAATCGAGTGGGAGTTGATCTTCCAGATGAGATAGTGATGTTTCTCCAAAGTCATTGCCACCAAGCTGCTAGAGCTTCGTGATGAACTATAACATATCAGGGATAGATATGATGATCCTTGAGGTATTCACGATGTTTGACACCGCGAAAGTAGAAATCAAGAAGGAGCATCAATTGTTGATGGTTGGTGAAACCACTAGTTTCAAGAAGGGCAAGGGCAAGAAGGGACACTTCATGAAACGGCAAATCAGTTGCTGCTCCAGTGAAGAAACCCAAGGTTGAACCCAAACCCGAGACTAAGTGCTTCTGTAATAAGGGGAACAGCCACTGGAGCAGAATTACCCTAGATACTTGGTAGATAAGAAGGCTGGCAAGGTCGATAGAAGTATATTGGATATACATTATGTTAATGTGTACTTTACTAGTACTCCTAGTAGCACCAGGGTATTAGATACCGGTTCGGTTGCTAAGTGTTAGTAACTCGAAATAAAAGCTACGGAATAAACGGAGACTAGCTAAAGGTGAGCTGACGATACGTGTTGGAAGTGTTTCCAAGGTTGATGTGATCAAGCATCGCACGCTCCCTCTACCATCGAGATTGGTGTTAAACCTAAATAATTGTTATTGGTGTTTGCGTTGAGCATAGACATGATTGGATTATGTCTGTCGCAATACGGTTATTCATTTAAGGAGAATAATGGTTACTCTGTTTATTTGAATAATACCTTCAATGGTCTAGCACCTAAAAGGAATGGTTTATTGAATCTCGATCGTAGTGATACACATTTTCATGCCAAAAAGGATATAAGATAGTAATGATAGTACCACTTACTTGTGGCACTGCCATGTAAGTCATATTGGTGTAAAACGCATGATGAAGCTCCATGTTGATGGATCTTTGGACTCACTCGTTTTTGAAAAGTTTGAGACATGCAAACCATGTCTATTGGTGTATACGCATGAAGAAACTCCATGCAGATGGATCGTTTGGACTCACTTGATTTTGAATCACTTGAGATATGCAAATCATACCACATAGGCAAGATGACTGAAAAGCCTCGTTTTCAGTAAGATGGAACAAGATAGCAACTTGTTGGAAGTAACACACTTTGATGTGTGCAGTCCAATGAGTGCTGAGGCATGCAGTGAATATCGTTATGTTTTACTTCACAGATGATTTAAGTAGATACTGTATATTTACTTGATGAAACACAAGTCTGAATTATTGAATGGTTCAAGTAATTTCAGAGTGAAGTTGAAGGTCATTGTGACAAGAGGATAAAATGTCTATGATATGATCATAGAGATGAGTATCTGAGTTACGAGCTTTGGCACGCAATTAAGACATTGTGGAAATTGTTTCACAATTAATACCGCCTGGAACACCATAGTGTGATGGTGTGTCCGAACATCATAGTTGCACCCTATTGGATATGGTGCGTATCATGATGTCTCTTATTGAATTACCACTATCATTCATGGGTTAGGCATTAGAGACAACCACACTCACTTTAATAGGGCACCACGTAATTCCGTTGAGACGACACCGTTTGAACTATGGTTTGGAGAAACCTAAGTTGTCGTTTCTTAAAAGTTTGGGGCTGCGACGCTTATGTGAAAAGGTTTCAGGTTGATAAGCTCGAATCCAAAGCAGATAAAATGCATCTTCATAGGACACCCAAAACAGTTGGGTATACCTCCTAATTCAGATCCGAAAGCAATAGGGATTGTTTCTTGAAACGGGTCCTTTCTCGAGGAAAAGTTTCTCTCGAAAGAATTGGGTGGGAGGATGGTGGAGACTTGATGAGGTTATTGAACCGTCACTTCAACTAGTGTGTAGCAGGGCACAGGAAGTTGTTCCCGTGGCGCCTACACCAATTGAAGTAGAAGCTTATGATAGTGATCATGAAGTTTCGGATCAAGTCACTACCGTACCTCGTAGGGTGACAAGGATACGTACTACTTCAGAGTGGTACGCAATCCTGTCTTAGAGGTCATGTTGCTAGACAACAATGAACCTACGAGCAATGGAGAAGCGATGGTGGGCCCGGATTCCGACGAATGGCTCGAGGCCATAAAAATCCGAGAAAGGATCCATGACTTTAGAAGAAATACTTGATGGTCGTAAGGCCATTGGGTACAGATGGATTTTAAAAGGAAGACAGACAATGATGGTAAGAATCACCATTAAGAAAGCTCGACTTGTCGTTAAGATGTTTTCCGACAAGTTCAAGGAGTTGACTACGGTGAGGCTTTCTCACTCGTAGCCATGCTAAGAGTCTGTTGGAATTGAATTAGCAGTTACTGCATTATTTATGAAATCTTGCAGATAGAATGTCAAAAACATTGTTTCTCGACAGTTTTCTTGAGGAAAGGTT
This sequence comes from Triticum aestivum, assembly GCF_018294505.1. Lineage (NCBI taxonomy): Eukaryota > Viridiplantae > Streptophyta > Magnoliopsida > Poales > Poaceae > Triticum > Triticum aestivum. The sequence goes on along the minus strand of NC_057801.1, from coordinate 161,252,898 downwards.
GTATATGATACAACCAGAAGGTTTTGACAATCCTGAAGAACGCTAACAAATATGCAAAACTCCAACAATCCTTCTAAGGACTGGAGTAAGCATCTCGGAGTTGGAATGTACGCTTTGATGAGATGATCAAAGATTTTGGGTTTATACAAAAGTTTATGAGAAACTTGTATTTCCAAAGAAGTGAGTGGGAGCACTATAGAATTTCTGATGAGTATATGTTGTTGACATATTGTTGATCAGAAATGATGTAGAATTTCTAGAAAGCATATAGGGTTATTTGAAAAGTGTTTTTCAATGGAAAACCTGGATTAGGCTACTTGAAGAATAAGCATCAAGATCTATAAGATAGATCAAAATGCTTAATAATACTTTCAAATGAGCACATACCTTGACATGATCTTGAAGGTGTTCAAGATGGATCAGTCAAAGAAGGAGTTCTTGCCTGAGTTGTAAGGTATGAAGTTAAGAGTTAAAGCTCGACCACGGCAGAAGAGAGAGAAAGGACGAAGGTCGTCCCCTATGCTTCAGACGTAGGCTCTATAGTATGCTATGCTGTGTACCGCACCGGAAGTGTGCCTTGCCATGAGTCAGTCAAGGGGTACAAGAATGATCCAGGAATGGATCATTGGACAGCGGTCAAAATTATCCTTAGAGGAATAAGGAAATGTTTCTCGATTATGGAGGTGATAAAGAGTTCGGCGTAAAGGGTTACGTCGATGCAAGCTTTAACACCTATCCGAATGACTCTGAGTAGCAAACCGGATACGTATAGTGGAGCAACCATTTGGAATAGCTTCAAGTGGAGCGTGGAAGCAGCATTTACAATATGACATAGAGAATTGCGAAGTACATACGGATCTGAATACTGCAGACCCGTTGACTAAAACTTCTCTCACAAGGAAAACATGATCAAACCCCAGAACTCATTGAGTCTTAATCACATGGTGATGTGAACTAGTTTAGTGACACTAGTAAACTCTTTGGATGTTGGTCACATGGCGATGTGACCTATCAGTGTTAATCACATAGCGATGTGAACTAGATTATTGACTCTAGTGCAAGTGGGAGACTGTTGGAAATATGCCCTAGAGGCAATAATAAATTAGTTATTATTATATTTCCTTGTTCATGATAATCGTTTATTATCCATGCTATAATTGTATTGAAAGGAAACTCAGATACATGTGTGGATACATAGACAACACCATGTCCCTAGTAAGCCTCTAGTTGACTAGCTCGTTGATCAATAGATGGTTACGGTTTCCTGACCATGGACATTGGATGTCGTTGATAACGGGATCACATCATTAGGAGAATGATGTGATGGACAAGACCCAATCCTAAGCCTAGCACAAAGATCGTAGTTCGTATGCTAAAGCTTTTCTAATGTCAAGTATCATTTCCTTAGACCATGAGATTGTGCAACTCCCGGATACCGTAGGAATGCTTTGGGTGTACCAAACGTAACAACGTAACTGGGTGGCTATAAAGGTGCACTACAGGTATCTCCGAAAGTGTCTGTTGGGTTGGCACGAATCGAGACTGGGATTTGTCACTCCGTGTAAACGGAGAGGTATCTCTGGGCCCACTCGGTAGGACATCATCATAATGTGCACAATGTGACCAAGGGGTTGATCACGGGATGATGTGTTACGGAACGAGTAAAGAGACTTGCCGGTAACGAGATTGAACAAGGTATCGGCATACCGACGATCGAATCTCGGGCAAGTACAATACCGCTAGACAAAGGGAATTGTATACGGGATCGATTGAGTCCTTGACATCGTGGTTCATCCGATGAGATCATCGTGGAACATGTGGGAGCCAACATGGGTATCCAGATCCCGCTGTTGGTTATTGACCGGAGAACGTCTCGGTCATGTCTGCATGATTCCCGAACCCGTAGGGTCTACACACTTAAGGTTCGATGACGCTAGGGTTATAAAGGAAATTTGTATATGGTTACCGAATGTTGTTCAGAGTCCGGATGAGATCCCGGACGTCACGAGGAGTTCCGGAATGGTCCGGAGGTAAAGATTTATATATGGGAAGTCCTGTTTTGGTCACCGGAAAAGTTTCGGGTTTTATCGGTAACGTACTGGGACCACCGGGAGGGTCCCGGGGGTCCACCAAGTGGGGCCACCATCCTCGGAGGGCTGCATGGGCCAAGTGTGGGAGGGGACCAGCCCCAGGTGGGCTGGTGCGCCCCCCCCCCCACAAGGCCCAAGGCGCAGGGAAGAGTGGGAGGGGGCAAACCCTAGGGCAGATGGGCCCTAAGGCCCACCCCAGGTGCGCCTCCCCTCTCTCCCCTTCTGGCCGACACCCAGATGGCATCTGGGGGTTGCCCCCACCCCTGGGGAGGGAACCCTAGAGGGGGCGCAGCCCCCTCCCCTTCCCCTATAAATAGTTGAGGTCTAGGGGCTGCCCAACACATGAGTTTCTCTTCCTCTTGGCGCAGCCCTACCTCTCTCCCTTCTCCTCTCCCGCGGTGCTTGGCGAAGCCCTGCAGGATTTCCACGCTCCTCCACCACCACCACGTTGTTGTGCTGCTGCTGGACGGAGTCTTCCTCAACCTCTCCCTCTCTCCTTGCTGGATCAAGGCGTGGGAGACGTCACCGGGCTGTACGTGTGTTGAACACGGAGGTGCCATCCATTCGGCACTAGGATCTCCGGTGATTTGGATCACGACGAGTATGACTCCTTCAACCCCGTTCTCTTGAACGCTTCCGCTTAGCGATCTACAAGGGTATGTAGATGCACTCTCCTTCCCCTCGTTGCTGGTTTCTCCATAGATAGATCTTGGTGACACATATGAAAATTTTGAATTTCTGCTACGTTCCCCAACACGGACGACGAAGAAATTCAAAGCCCACCCACCACCCACTTCGTAGCCACTGTCGATGATTTAACCGACATGCTCGACTTCGACTCCGAAGACATCGACGGTATGGACACCGATGCAGGAGACGACCAAGAACCAGCGCCTATAGGGCACTGGAAGGCCACCTCGTCATACGACATATACATGGTGGACACCCTAAAGGAAGGGAATGGCGATGGAACAATGGAGGATGACCCCTCCAAGAAGCAGCCTAAGCGCCGGCGTCAGCGGTGCCGCTCTAAATCCCGCCAAAGCAAAAACGGCGATTCTGGCACGAGAGATAATAACACCCTGGACAGCGCCGAAGACAACCCCCTCCAGCAGGATTCAGCACAGGAAGATGGAGAAGCCAGCCCTCATGAGAGAGCGGCAAACAGAGAGGTAGAGGACGATAATTACATGCCTCCCTCCGAAGACGAGGCAAGCCTCGATGACGACGAATTTGTCGTGCATGAGGATCCCACTGAACAAGAGCGTTTCAAATGCATGCTTATGGCCATGGCGAGCAGCCTCAAGAAAAAATAGCAGCAGCTTAGAGCTGACCAAGACTTGCTAGCCAACAGATGGACTGAAGTCCTTGCGGCCGAAGAGTACGAACTCGAACGCCCCTCCAAGAGCTACCCAAAGCGCAGGCTGCTACCCCGATTAGAGGAGGAAGCACCTAAACCTACATCACCAGCGCACGACGCGGCCGACCAGCCACCTCGTGGCCGCGACAGAGAGGCCTCTCGGCCATCCACTCAAGCCGCACCCCGGCGTCGCTCAAAAAATACCAAGGCACGGGGAAATGCGCCAGACCTGTGAGACATATTGGAGGACAAGGCAAGGCAAACAAGATCGATCTACGGATCACGTGGGCGCCCCACGACACGTGACGATAACCGTCACGCCGGATATGGCAAATACGGCCAGGCCGAACACAGCAGACAAAGCTCATTTGAGCTACGTCGTGATATAGCCCAGTATAGAGGCGCCGCACACCCACTATGCTTCACAGATGAAGTAATGGATCATCAAATCCCCGAGGGTTTTAAACCCGTAAACATCGAATCATACGATGGCACAACAGATCCTGCGGTATGGATCGAGGATTATCTCCTTCATATCCACATGGCCCGTGGTGATGATCTACATGCTATCAAATACCTCCCACTCAAGCTTAAAGGACCAGCTCGGCATTGGCTTAACAGCTTGCCAGCAGAGTCAATTGGTTGCTGGGAGGACCTGGAAGCCGCATTCCTCGACAATTTCCAGGGCACCTATGTGCGACCACCAGACGCCGATGACCTAAGCCACATAATTCAGCAGCCAGAGGAATCGGCCAGACAATTCTGGACACGGTTCCTAACCAAGAAAAATCAAATAGTCGACTGTCCGGACGCAGAGGCCCTCGCAGCCTTCAAACATAACATCCGTGACGAATGGCTTGCCCGGCACCTAGGACAGGAAAAGCCGAAATCCATGGCAGCCCTCACAACACTCATGACCCGCTTTTGCGCGGGAGAAGACAGCTGGCTAGCTCGTAGTAATAACATGACCAAGAGCCCTGGTAATTCGGATACCAAGGACAACAATGGCAGGTCGCGTCGCAACAAGCACAAGCGCCGCATTAACGGCGACAATGCTGAGGATACGGCAGTTAATGCCGGATTCAGAGGCTCTAAACCCGGTCAGCGGAAAAAGCCATTCAAAAGAAATACTCCGGGCCCGTCCAGTTTGGACCGAATACTCGATCGCTCGTGCCAGATACACGGCACCCCCGAAATACCAGCCAATCACACCAACAGGGATTGTTGGGTGTTCAAGCAGGCAGGCAAGTTAAGTGCCGAAAACAGAGACAAGGGGCTGCACAGCGATGACGAGGAGGAGCCCCGGCCGCCGAACAATAGGGGACAGAAGGGCTTTCCCCCACAAGTGCGGACGGTGAACATGATATACGCAACCCACATCCCCAAAAGAGAGCGGAAGCGTGCACTCAGGGACGTATATGCGTTGGAGCCAGTCGCCCCAAAGTTCAACCCGTGGTCCTCCTGCCCGATCACTTTTGATCGAAGGGACCACCCCACTAGCATCCGCCACGGCGGATTCGCCGCATTGGTTCTAGACCCAATCATTGACGGATTTCACCTCACTAGAGTCCTTATGGACGGCGGCAGCAGCCTGAACCTGCTTTATCAGGATACAGTGCGAAAAATGGGCATAGATCCCTCAAGGATTAAACCCACAAAGACGACCTTTAAAGGCATCATACCAGGTGTAGAGGCCAACTGTACAGGCTCAGTTACACTCGAAGTGGTCTTCGGATCCCCGGATAATTTCCGAAGCGAGGAGTTAATCTTCGACATAGTCCCGTTCCGCAGTGGCTATCACGCCCTGCTCGGACGAACCGCATTTGCAAAGTTCAATGCGGTGCCGCACTATGCATACCTCAAGCTCAAGATGCCAGGCCCTCGAGGAGTCATTACGGTCAATGGAAACACCGAACGCTCTCTCCGAACGGAGGAGCATACGGCGGCCCTCGCGGCGGAAGTACAAAGTAGCCTCTCAAGGCAATTCTCCAGTCCGGCTATTAAACGTCCGGACACCGTCAAGCGCGCCCGGAGTAACCTACAACAAGACCGCCTGGCACGTTCCGAGCAAGCGTAGCAGTGCGGCCCCAACCCCAGCCCTCGCGAAATTGCGAAACCAGTACCACGCGTACATAATTACGCTCTGGAAATACCATGGGCATAAGGGGAGGGGCACAACCACGGCACGCCCAAAATGCGGCTCAACCGCACTAGGGGCTCCCGATTTTGTCATTTCTTTTTTCTTACTTTCAGGACTCCACTCTCCGGAAGGCCTGTCCGGCAGTACAATCGCCGAACACACGATGCAACAGCCAGGGAGGCAGCAAGCTACGTCGAATGTCCAGGTGGTCTCTATAACGAGCTAAATACCTGTCTTACATAAAGTCTCGCAGCTTGCCCCTGGAGGGGGACATGTCAAATAATCCCATCTCTTGCTTATCGCACTATTTGTATCGTTCTGCTTTCACAGCAGCCTTTTAATAAACAATACATAGCTCTTGTCTATTATTGCATTCATTTTTTATGTAAATATGTTCAGTTATGACATTATGCAACCGTACACTTTGGTACGGCCAATACACCAGGGGCTTAAGTACCCCAGAATATGGTGTGAGAAGTCCGAACACTCTCACGAGTGCGGCACCCCGAACTTATAGCATTATATGCATCGGCTCCGAATCATGTCTTGGGTCAATAGTTGGGTTTGCCCGGCTCCCATGTTTTGGTACCTTACGTTCCGTTATATCGGCTAAGGTAGCGCTGGGAGAACTACTGCGATTGTGCCCCGGTTGAGCTGGGTTAAGCACCTCAGTAGAGAAAGCTAAAACTGACCGTCATGATAGGGCGAGAGCCGGTCGCTGTTCGAGAGGTTTTCGAGTCCCTAAAGACTTATGCCGCTTAGAGCGAGGAGCTGGCTTTGTCCGGCCTAGGCGTGGATAGCGCCCCGAACTCGGTCTTCCGAATACTAGGGGCTTCGCCGAAATTTAAAATTATAGAATTCTATGGCTAAGTGAGAGTGATAAAGCATTATAGTCCGATTGCCTTGTTCGTTGTGCTGAGCGCCTCCCTCGAAGGACCCAAGAATGGGAACAAGAGCGCTCAGGTTTATCCCGAACACCCCAGCACTCGTGGCATGGGGGTAGAAGCCGACGACTCGCCATCTCTCAGATTTAATAAACGGCCGCACAGAAGGTAATATTTTAAATTCAAAAAGCGTTGCTTAGCGCATATGAACAAGTTTTCAGCGCACAGGATAACACGAGCGAGTTTACTCAAAAATTACATCCTTGGAACACTCATTCGCCACAAGGCAGGCACCCTTCAGGACGCCCTCATAATACAACTCGGGCTTGCGATGCTCCTTCCCCTCCGGTGGCCCATCTGTCACCAGCTTCTCAGCATCCATCTTGCCCCAGTGTACTTTAACACGGGCAAGGGCCCTACGGGCGCCTTCGATGCATACGGAGCGCTTGATGATTTCAAGCCATGGACAGGCATCCACCAGCCGCCTCACCAGCCCAAAGTAGCTCCCAGGCATGACCTCCCCAGGCCATAGCCGGCCTATAAGGCCCTTCATGGCCTGTTCGGCTACCTTATGGAGCTCGACCAGCTGCTTCAGCTGGTCGCTCAAGGGCACCGGGTGTCCGGCCTCAACATACTGGGACCAGAACACCTTCTCCGTCGAGCTCCCTTCCTCGGCTCGGTAGAATGCGGCAGCGTCGGACACACTGCGGGGCAGATCTGCGAATGCTCCTGGAGAGCTCCGGACTCGGGTAAGTAACAAGTAATTCACTTTCACGTGCTTGCTTTGCATAAAGAATGCCTTACCCGCCGCTATCTTCTTCATCGCCTCAATTTCCTGGAGGGCTTTTTGGGCTTCGGCCTTGGCAGATTTGGCGCTCTCAAGGGCCGAGGCAAGCTCGGACTCTCGAGTCTTTGAGTCAAGCTCCAAACTCTCGTGTTTTTTCACAAGAGCGTGGAGCTCTTGCCGCACCTCCGCCACCCGCGCCTCCTGCTTTTCTCGCTCGGTGCGCTCCACGGCCGCATTGTCTTCGGCCTTGGACAGCGCTTCCTTCAGGGTCGCCACCTCGGTTGTGGCCCCTGTAATACTCACGTTGGTCCTGTCATTATTTGCAACCAGATCTTTTTATATACTTACATAAGGTACTACTTACCTTCCTTGTCCTCGAGCTGCTTCTTGGCAAGGCCGAGCTCGTTCTCGGACCGCTCGAGGCTCTGCTTCAATGCATCGACCTCCGCAGTCAGTGCGGCAGAGGTCAGCAGCACAGCCTGCATTCCCATATTGACATACTTATGTTAGACTCCTGCGTATATCTTTTTAGATCCTCAGTCCGGCTTTTCTTTCCGAACACCAAACTGAGCATCAGGGGCTACTGTCTCTGCGGTAATATTTTTACATGTCTTAAATACATACCTCAAAGCCTGTTAGAAGGCTGGCACAGGCTTCCGTCAGCCCGCTCTTGGCGGACTGAACCTTCTGGATCACCGCACTCATAATAGTGCGGTGCTCCTCGTCGATGGAGGCGCCGTTAAGCACCTCCAGCAAATTATCCGGTTCCTCCGGTTGGATGGAGGTCACCGGCATCGTAGGCTTGCCCTTCTTACTAGGGGGTCGCCTGCGGACAACGGAACCACTGAAGGTTCCGGTGCGGTGTCTGGCCCAGGGCCGGACTTGGAGCCCTTTGGGGTTTCACCCCCTTTGCGCCTGGAGTCCGGGAGGTCGCCTTGCGGCGCCTCCAGGACCACCTCCTCCTGGCTTGGCCCCTTTTGGGACTCCACCTCGGCATCGTCCGTAGGGCGAGGGGAGGTAGCAGTCGGGAGTGAAAGACTATTCACATCCGACGAATCCAGGGAGCCGCTCGACGAAGCGTCGAGCCGGGCCTTGGGCGGACTGCATGATTATATTCGGCGTCAGAAGATACTGTGCAATAAAGGAACGCCATGAGTTATTCTGGTATCCGGATACTTACGATTTTGCCAGGGGCTTGGCCCTGGATGGCCACTCCTCTTCGCCGTCGTCGGCGTTGGTGGAGTAGTCCGGAGGAAGGGTCTTTCCCTTCTTGGACCCTCCGGCCCCCCTAGTTGGGGCGGCCTTCCTTTTCTTTCCTCCCCCCGTTGGAGGGGGAGAGGCCTCTTCTTCCTCCTCCTCGTCTTCGTGGGAGGAGTGCGCTTTGGAGTCATCGGACGATGAATCCGACACCACCAGGCGCCGGGAACTCTTTCGAGTTCCCGTGGCCTTCTTCTTGGCCTTCTTCTCCGGCACCACGTAAGGTGCCGGGACCAGCAGCTTCGCCAAGCGGGCATCTGCTGGGCCTTCGGGCAAAGGAGCCGGACAGTCGATCTGTCCGGACTTCTTCTGCCAGTCCTGTCAAAGGAACGGGAGCTTAGATCCCGCATAGAGTCAAACTATGAAAAACAAGTATCCCGTAAAGGGTAAAACAAGCTTACTACGCTGGCTTGGCGCTTCACGCAGAATCCGCGATCCTCGGTAATGGGAGGGGGAACCTCGGCGCCCTTGAATAGCACCTTCCAGGCATCCTCGTGCGTTGTGTCAAAGAGCCTGGACAAAGTTTGGTGCTGGGCCAGGTCGAACTCCCACAAGTTAAAAGCCCGTCGTTGACACGGGAGGATCCGGCGGAGGAGCATGACCTGGACTACGTTGACAAGTTTAACCTTCTTGTCCAGCAGGTTTTGGACGCGGGTTTGGAGTCCGGTCAGATCTCCCGAATTACCCCACGACAGGCCCTTCTCTTTCCAGGAGGTGAGCCGTGTGGGGATGCCAGATTGGAATTCGGGGGCCGCTGCCCATTCAGGGTCACGCGGCTCGGTGATGTAGAACCACCCCGATTGCCACCCTTTGATGGTTTCCACAAAGGAGCCCTCGAGCCATATGACGTTGGGCATCTTGCCCACCATGGCGCCTCCGCACTCCGCTTGCTGGCCGCCCACTACCTTCGGCTTGACATTGAAGGTCTTCAGCCATAAGCCGAAGTGGGGCTTGATGCGGAGGAAGGCCTCGCACACGACGATAAACGCCGAGATGTTGAGGATGAAGTTCGGGGCCAGATCGTGGAAATCCAGGCCATAGTAGAACATGAGCCCCCGGACAAATGGGTGGAGTGGGAAGCCCAGTCCGCGGAGGAAATGGGGGAGGAACACCACCCTCTCATGGGGCCTGGGGTGGGGATGAGCTGCCCCTCGTCTGGGAGCCGGTGCGCAACGTCGTTGGACAAGTATCCAGCTTTCCTCAACTTTTTGATGTGCCCCTCCGTGACGGAGGAGGCCATCCACCTGCCTCCCGCTCCGGACATGGCTGGAGAAGGTTGAGGTGGGAAGTGCGGACTTGGGCGCTGGAGCTCGAGTGCGCGGAAATGGATAAGCGAAGGAGGAAGAAGGCGTAGATGAAAAAGGTGGATCCTTATCCCCTTATATGGGCGGACGAAACTATGTGCCCCCACCAGCCTGGTAAAACTCACTTATCTCCCAAGCGCCGTGATTAATGGCACGGTTGGGTTACCCACGCCCGTATTGATGAGAATCCCGGAATAAGGGGACACGATCTCTGCTTCGACAAGACGTGCCAAGGAAACCACCTCGCTAAACGCGCTGAGGTGGGACAGTAAAACGATTCGAATAAAGGCTTGGCCGTGGCGTGATGTCACGCTGCGGAATACGTCAGCAGATTAGATTTGTACAAATATTATTCTCTCTACGGTGGTATGTGGAACTTATTTTGCAGAGCCGGACACTATCCTTGTGTTCAAAATCTTCTATGAAGTATTCGGAGGAGGAACCCGCCTTGCAATGCCGAAGACAATCTGCGCGCCGGACTCGATCGTCATTGAAGCCTGGTTCAGGGGCTACTGAGGGAGTCCTGGATTAGGGGGTGTCCAGATGACCGGACTATAACCTTTGGCCGGACTCCTGGACTATGAAGATACAAGATTGAAGACTTCGTCCCGTGTCCGGATGGGACTTTCCTTGGCGTGGAAGGCAAGCTTGGCGATACGGATATGTAGATCTCCTCCCATTGTAACCGACTCTGTGTAACCCTAGCCCTCTCCGGTGTCTATATAAACCGGAGGGTTTTAGTCCGTAGGACGAACAACAATCATACCATAGGCTAGCTTCTAGGGTTTAGCCTCTCTAATCTCGTGGTAGATCTACTCTTGTACTACCTATATCATCAATATTAATCAAGTAGGAGTAGGGTTTTACCTCCATCGAGAGGGCCCGAACCTGGGTAAAAATATCGTGTCCCTTGTCTCCTGTTACCATCCGCCTATACGCACAGTTCGGGACCCCCTACCCGAGATCCGCCGGTTTTGACGCCGACAATGACCGTCATACTGGATATACTAACAACAAATCCAGTCGGGCCGAACACGGCAAACCTTACTTATTTGAACTACGTCGTGACATAGCCCGGCATAGAGGCGCCGCACACCCCCTCTGCTTCCCTGATGAAGTAATGGATCATGAATTCCCTGAAGGGTTTAAACCCGTAAACATCGAATAATACGATAGCACAACAGACCCCGCGGTATGGATTGAAGATTTCCTTCTCCACATTCACATGGCCCACGGAGATGATCTACATGCCATCAAATATCTTCCCCTTAAGCTCAAAGGACCGGCCCGACATTGGCTGAATAGCATGCCGGCGAACTCCATTGGCAGCTGGGAAAACCTGGAGGACACATTCCTCGACACTTCTAGGGCACTTACGTGCGACCACCGAATGCTGATGACTTAAGTCACATAACCCAACAGCCCGAAGAGTCAGCCAGGAAATTCTGGACTCGGTTCCTAACTAAAAAGAACCAAATCGTCGACTGTCCAGATGCCGAAGCCCTAGCGGCCTTTAAGCATAACATCCACGACGAGTGGCTCGCCCGACACCTCGGCCAAGAAAAGCCCAAGTTCATGGCAGCCCTCACGACACTCATGACCTGCTTTTGTGCGGGCGAGGACAGCTGGCTGGCTCGCAGCAGCACCACGCCAAGAAACTCCGGCACTTTAGATATCCGCGACAGCAACGGCAAGCCACGGCGCAACAGGCATAAGCGTCGGGACAATGGCGATAACACCGAAGACACGGCAGTCAATGTCGGATTCAGCGGCTCCAAGTCCGGTCAGCGGAAAAAGCCATTCAAAAGAAACAATCCGGGATCGTCCAGTCTAGACCGCATACTCGACCGCTCGTGTCAAATTCATGACACCCCTGATAAACCAGCCAACCACACTAACAGAGATTGTTGGGTGTTCAAACAAGCCGGCAAGTTGAATGCCGAAAACAAGGACTAGGGGCTGCATAGCGAGGACGACGAGGAGCCCCGGCGGCCGAACACAGGGGGGCAGAAGAAATTTCCTCCCCACGTGAAAACAGTAAATATGATCTATGCCACCCACATTCCCAAGCGGGAATAAAAGTGTGCACTACGGGATGTCTATGCGATGGAGCCAGTCGCCCCAAAGTTCAACCCATGGTCATCCTGCCCAATCACTTTTGATCGCAGAGATCATCCTACCAGTATCCGTCATGGCGGTTCAGCCGCATTGGTCCTCGACCCAATCATTGACGGATTCCACCTCATGCGAGTCCTCATGGACGGTGGCAGCAGCCTGAACATGCTTTATCAGGACACATTGTGTAAAATGGGCATCGATCCCTCAAGGATCAAACCCACCAAAACCACCTTTAAAGGTGTAATCCCAGGTGTAGAGGCCTGTTGTACGGGCTCAATAACACTGGAAGTGGTCTTCGGATCTCCGGATAACTTCCGGAGCGAGGAGTTAATCTTCGATATCGTCCCTTTCCGTAGTGGCTATCATGCACTACTTGGACAAACCACATTTGCTCGATTCAATGCGGTACCACACTATGCATACCTCAAGCTCAAGATGCCAGGACCTCGCGGGGTTATAACAGTCAATGGAAAAAGGACCGCTCTCTCCGGACGGAGGAGCACACTACGGCCCTCGCAGCAGAGGTACAAAGAAGCCTTCTCCGGCAGACCGTCAACTCGGCGATAAAAACCCCGGACACTGTTAAGCGAGTCTGCAATACTCTGCAACAGGCTCATCCGGTGCGACTAGAGCTCAACTAGCAATTCGGCCTCCGTCCTAGTCCCATCCAGGCGGCATTCGTACCGCGCGTACACAACTACGCACTCAAAATACCATGGGCATAGGCGGAGGTACGACGAGATGCAGTCCATGGTGCGGCTCAACCGTCACGAGACCCGCATACGTTTATCATCTTCTTTCTTTTTTAGGACCCTACTTCCGGGAAGACCCTTCAGAGAGTCTGATCATCGGACTCACCACAGGAAGGAAAACCAAGGAGGCAAGAGGCTTTGCGTACACGGGAATACCCAGGTGGTCTCTGTTAACGATCGTTATACCTGTTTTACATACCCACACCCAGCCTGCCCTTGGATAGGACATGTCAAATAGTCCTATTCTTTGCTTATCGCATTACTTGTACACATATGCTTTGACGTATTATGTAAATAAACAACGGGAAACAATATACAACATAAGCTTATTATTACTTTCTTCATATTTTCCCTTCACTGTTTATTTAATATTGCACCCATACACCTTGGTATGTTCAGTTCGCCAGGGGCTTTATTACGCCCCGTAACACGGCAAGAAAAGTCCGAACACTTTTGACAGTGCGGCACCCTGAACTTATAGCATTATATGCATCAGCTCTGAATCATGTCTTGGGTCAATAGTTGGGTTTGCCCGGCTCCCTTGTTTTGGTACCTTACATTCCGTTCTATCACCTAAGGTAGCGCAGAGAGAACTACTGCGATTGTGTCTCGGTTCTTCCGGACGAGCACCTCAGTAGAGAAAGCCGAAAACTGACTGTCATGATGCGGCGAGAGTTGGTCGCTGTTCGGGAGGTCTTAAATCCTTAAAGATTTTTTCCGCTTCAGGCGAGGAATCGGCCTTGTCCGATCTAGGCGTGTATAGCGCCCCAAGTTCGGCCTTCCGAATACTAGGGGCTTCGCTGAAGTTTAAAATTGTAGACTTCTATGGCTAAGTGAGAGTGATAAAGCCGAATAGTCTGATTGCCTTGTTCGCTGTGCTAAGCACCTCCTTAAAGGACCAACAATTTGGATAAAGAGTGTTTGGGTTTTCCACGAACACCCCAGTACTAGTTACACGGGGGCAGAAGCCGACGACTGGCCAACTTTCAGAATTTTATAAATGGCCGCACAGAAGGTAATATTTTAAATCAAAAAGCGTTGTATAGCGCACACAAACTTGTTTTCATATTACAAGACGACATGAGTACATTCACTCGAAAATTACATCCATGGTACATTCATCGGCCACAAGGCGGGCGCCTTTCATAACATCGTCATAATACTTCTCGGGGTAACGATGCGCCTTGCCCTCCGGCGGTCCATCCTTCACCAGCTTCTCTGCATCCATTTTGGCCCAATGCATTTTCGCGCGGGCAAAGGCTCGGCGGGCACCCTCAATACAGACGGGGTGCTTAATAACTTACAGCCGTGGACACGCGTTTACCATCCGCTTTATAAGGCCGAAGTAGCTGTCGGGCAGGGGCTCGCCAGGCCACAGCCGGACTATGAAGTCCTTCATGGCCAGTTCGGCCGCCTTGTGGAGTTCGACCAATTGCTTCAGTTGGTCACTCAGGGGCATTGGGTGTTCGGCCCCAGCATACTGGGACCAGAACAACTTTTAATAGGGTCCCCTGATACTCTGTTTGGTGTTCGGAAAGCCTGTTAGGAGGCTGGTGCAGGCTTTAGTCAGTCCGCTTTTGGCGGACCGAACCTTTTCAATCACCATACTCATAAGAGTACGGTGCTCTTAGTCAATGGAAGCGCCGCGAAGCACTTCCAGTAAATTATCCGGTGCCTCCGGCTGGACGGAGGTCATCGGTACGGCCGACTCGCCCTCCTTAGCGAGGGGTTGCCTACGTGAATCCGGAACCTTTGAGGGTTCCTGCGCAGTATCCGGCTGGGAGCCAAACTTGCTGCGGCTCCCGTCAGCATAATCCATGGGGATCTTACCCTCCATGTGCCCGGCGTCTGGGATTTCGCCTTGGGGCATCTCCAGAACTGTCGCCCCCTGCTCCGGTATCCTTTGGGACAACACCTCTGTGTCATCCGCAGGCCGTGGGGAGGTGGCCGTCAGGAGTGAATCGCTATTCATCTTTGATTCACTCAAGGACCCATCCGAAGAGGATACCTCGAGGTGGGACCCGGCCGGACTGCATATGCGTGTTCGGCGTTATAACAAACAATGAAGCTAAAACACATAAAACATACTATAGAGTATGGATGCTTACGATTTCGCCAGGGGCTTGCCCCTAGGCAACCACTCCTCCTCGCTGTAGGCGGCCGTGGTGGAGTAGTCCAGAAGGGATGTCTTTCCCTTCTTCGGCGTCCTAGCCTCCCCCTGTGGGGTGGCTTTTCTCTTCTTTTCCTCCCCATCTTCATGGGAGGAATCTGCCTCGGCGTCCTCGGACGACGAGTCTATTACGGCCCGGCGCCGAAGACCTTTTCTGGTCCCCGTGGCCGCCTTCTTGGACCCTTCGGCCTCCCCAGATGGGGCGGTCTTCCTTCTCTTATCCTTCATGGTCGGGGGAGGCATTTTCTCTCCCTCCCCCTCGTCTTCGGACGAGGCGTCCGATGTGGCCTTGCGTCGGAGACCTTTCCTGGTCCCCGTGGCCTTCTTTTTAGCCTTCTTCTCCGGCACCTTGTAAGGCACCGGAACCAGCATCCCCGTCAGGAGTGTGGTGGATGTATCTTCGGGCAGTGGATGTATCTTCGGGCAGCATCTCCGTTCCACCATCGCCACATATTCCTGTTTTGTCAGCATGGTGGCTTAGAATCCTCCCATGAATATACTGGGAAAGGCATGTTTTGTGATATTGAGAGAGCTTACCGGATTGGCAGGGCGCTTTGCGCTGAGTCCGCGGTCCTCAGAAGTGGGAGGAGGTACTTTGGCGGCCTTGAACAGCACCTTCCAGACGTCTTTTTGCATCATGTTGAAGAGCTCTCATAGCTTTTGGTGTTTGGCCGGATCGAACTCCCACATATTGAACGCCCGTCTTTGACACGAGAGGATCCGGCGGAAGAGCATGACCTGGACCACGTTGACAAGCTTGATCTTCTTGTCTATCATATTTTTGATGCAATTCTGGAGTCCGGTTAGCTCTGGAGGTATGCCCCAGGCCAGGCCCTTCTTTTCCCAGGAGGTGAGCCGCATGGGGATGCCGGATCAGAATTCGGGGGCCGCCGCCCAGTCGGCGTCGCGTGGCTCGGTGATGTAGAACCACCCCGATTGCCACCCCTTCACAGTCTCCACGAAGGAGCCTTCGAGCCAGGTAACGTTGGGCATCTTGCCCACCATGGCACCTCCGCACTCCGCTTGCTGGCCGCTCACTATCTTCGGCTTTACATTGAAGATTTGTAGCTATAGGCCGAAGTGGGGCTTGATGCAGAGGAAGGCCTCGCACACAACGATAAACGCCGAGATGTTGAGGACGAAATTTGGGGCTAGATCATGAAAATCTAGCCCATAGTAAAACATGAGCCCGCGGACAAATGGGTGAAGTGGAAATCCCAGTCCGCAGACGAAATGAGAGAGGAACACTACTCTCTCCCAAGATTTCGGAGTGAGGGTGACCTGCCCCTTCACAGGAAGCCTGTGCGCGATGCTTGTGGCCAGGTATCCGGCCTCCCGAAGCTTGGTAATGTCCTCCTCCGTAAAGGAGGAGGCCATCCACTTGCCTCCTGCTTCGGACATGCTGCTAATGGTCTAACGGAGAAGGTGAGAACTTGGGCGCTGGGGCTCAAGGGTGCGAGAATGGACGAGTAAAGGAGGAAGAAGGTGTGGGTGGAGATGGGGGATCCTTATCTCTTTATAAAGGCGGTAGAAACTGTGCGCCTCCCCACTTGCCTGTTAAAATCGCTTATTTTCCAAAGCGCCACATGATTGGGTTACCCATGCCCGTATTGATGAGAATCCCATAATAAGGGGACACGATCTCTACTTTGACAAGACATGCCAAGGAAACCGCCTCGCAATATGTGCGGTGGCTGGTTGAGAAGAAAACGGTTCAAATAATGACCGGGTCGTGGTGTGATGTCATGATGTGTAAAGTTGTCAGCAGATTTGATTCATGGAATATTGTTCTCTCTACGGTGGTACGTGGAATCTATTTTGTAGAGCCGGACACGGTCCTTGTGTTCAGAATTTGCCTTGGAGTATTCGGAGATGGAACCCGCCTTGCAATGCCAAAGACAAACTGCACGCCGGACTCATTGTCATTGAAGCCTGGTTCAGGGGCTACTGAGGTCGTCCTGGATTAGGGGGTATCCGTACAGCCGGACTATATACTTTGGTCGGACTGTTGGACTATGAAGATACAAGATTGAAGACTTCGTCCCGTGTCAGGATGGGACTCTCCTTTGCGTGGAAGGCAAGCTTGGTGATTCGGATGTTAGATCTCCTTCTCTGTAACCGACTCTATGTAACCCTAGCCTCCTCCGGTGTCTATATAAACCGGAGGGTTTAGTCCGTAGGACAACAACAATCATAATCATAGGCTAGCTTCTAGGGTTTAGCCTCTACGATCTCATGGTAGATCAACTCTTGTAATACTCATATCATCAAGATCAATCAAGCAGGAAGTAGGGTATTACCTCCATCGAGAGGGCCTGAACCTGGGTAAACATTGTGTCCCCAGCCTCCTGTTACCATTAGCCTTAGACGCATAGTTCGGGACCCCCTACCCGAGATCCGTCGGTTTTGACACCGACAGTGAGTGATAAATACAACCATCTCGTTGGATCTGGGAGTAGGGATAACCTGCCCTTGAGCAGGAAGCCTGTGAAGGATTTCCGTAGTCAAGTACCTTGCCTCCCTAAGCTTCGTGATGTCCTCCTTTGTGACAGAAGAGGTCATCCACCGGCCTTGAAGGCTGGATCTGGACATGGTCGGCGGTCCGAAGCGCTGGGGCTAAACCTTGGGTGTTGGAACTCGAGGTGGGAGAAGGAGGGGATTAAGCATGGAAAGAAAAATACAAGTCTTGGCCTCTTTATAAAGAGAATGAATATGAAACGTCCTCCGCGTGGCCTTTGAAACTTGCCTATTCCCAAGGAATCATACCAACGGAACGATTGGGTTATCCACGCCCGTATTGATGAGAATCCCATAATAAGGGGACACGGTCTCTGCTTCGACAAGATGTGCCAATAAAACCGCCTTGCGAAATGTGGAGTAGCAGGTTGGAAAAATGGTTTGAATAATGACCGGGCCGCGGTGTGATGTCACGCTATGGAAAAGCTGTCAGCAGATTAGACTCATGGAATATTGTACTCTCTACGGTGGTGTGTGGAATTTGTTTTGTAGATCCGGACACGATTTTTGTGTTCAAGATCTACTTTGGAGTATTCGGAGAGGGAACCCGCCTTGCAATGCCGAAGACAATCTGCGCGCCAGACTCATCGTCATTGAAGCCTGGTTCAAGGGCTACTGAGGGAGTCCTGGATTAAGGGGTCCTCGAACAGTCAGACTATATACATTGGTCGGACTATTGGGCTATGAAGATACAAGATAGAAGACTTCGTCCCGTGTCCGAGTGGGACTCTCCTTTGCGTGGAAGGCAAGCTTGGCGATTCAGATATGTAGATTCCCTTTTCTGTAACCAACTCTGTGTAACCCTAGCCCCCTCCGATGTCTATATAAACCGGAGGGTTTAGTCCGTAGGACAAGAACAATCATAATCATAGGCTAGCTTCTAGGGTTAGCCTCTACGATCTCGTGGTAGATCAACTCTTGTAATACTCATATCATCAAGATCAATCAAACAGGAAGTAGGGTATTACCTCCATAGAGAGGGCCCGAACCTGGGTAAACATCGTGTTCCTCGCCTCCTGTTACCATTAGCCTTAGACGCACAGTTCGGGACCCCCTACCCGAGATCCGACGATTTTGACACCGACACCGAGCAGCCGTACAGTGCGGTGGTTTTTAAGAGCTCAATGACAAACGACAAAGGAAATTTGGCTTCCCTTACAATTTTGCTCGTCATTATCGCACACGGTTCATCTCGGTCACTTCCGGAAAGAGTGTGCGTTGAGCCTATTGTGTGTTGCGCGTTATGATTGGCCGGAACCCCAGCCACGCGGATCGCGCATGTGCATCGTAGGATACGCCGCGGTCGAACGACAATCCATGTCCCTCACATCACATCCGTGCAGCTGTAGCTGGATTGGATTTATATGCGCCAAATGCCTAGAAAATGCACATAATCACTTAAATATGGTAAATGTGCCCAGAAAAATGCCAAATTTGAACACGGTGATTTGCAGGGTGTATGTTCTTCGTGGGAAAAAATACTCCATGGCAAAAAACAAAGAAAATTTGGATTCCCCTTCAATCTTGGTGATTTCCCTCTTGAAAGCATGGAACTTCCCCGGCGATGGTTCGATTCATGAAGGGCGTGCATGACGACATAAGCCAAACCTTCTCAAATTTTCACCAGGGCATGGTGAGGGTATACCATGGCACCATGCCAAGTGTCATGTTTTTCAATCATCTATTCATTTTTTCTATAGTTGAAAACCCAATAAACAAAAGTTTGTGGTTGACTATTGCCACACATTTCATTGAAATATATGTCCATTCCTTGTAAAAGGCATGAGAATTTACTAAATGGCACGAGTATCGTTTTCCAAACCGTGCTTGTGCACCCTTTCATGAACCGATTGTTTGAACTTGAATTATGTACATTAATGCCTAGAAAATGCACATAATCCCCTAAATATGGTAAATGAACCCAGAAAAGTGACAAATTTGAATGTGCTGATTTGTAGGGTGTATGTACATCTTAGGAAAAAAACTCATGGACAAAGGACAAAGGAAATTTAGATCCCCCTTCAGTCTTGGTGATTTCCCTTTCAAAACCATGAAACTTCCTCGGTGATGGTTCGATTTATGAAAGGTGTGCATGACGACATAAGGATAACATGCTCAAATTTTTACCAGGGCATGGTGAGGCCATACCATGGCACCACGCCCGGCGTCATGTTTTTCAAGCATTTATTTCATTTTTTGTATACCCAGTAAACAACACGTTTATGGTTGACTATATATTGCCACACATTTCCTTGAAATATCTGTCGATTCCTTATAAAAGGCATGATAATTTATTAAATGGCACGAGGATGGTTTTCCAGACCATTTTTGTGCACCTTTTCATGCACCAATTGTTTGAATTTGAATTATGTGCATTAATGCCTAAAGAATAGAAATAATCCCCTAAATATGGTAAATGAACACGGAAAAGTGTCAAATTTGAACGTGGTGATTTGCAGGGTGTATGTTCATCGTAGAAAAAACTCTTGGACAAAGGACAAAGGAAATTTGGATCCCCCTTCAATCTTGGTGATTTCCCCCTCGAAACCATGGAACTTCCTCGGTGATGGTTCAATTTATGGAAGGCGTGCATGATGACATAAGGATAACATTCTCAAATTTTTACAAGGGCATGGTGAGGCCATACCATGGCACCACGCGAGACGTCATGTTTTTCAAGCATTTATTTTTGTATAGTTGTTACGCAGTAAACGACGCGTTTATGGTTGACTATTGCCACACATTTCCTTGAAATATATGTCCATTCCTTGTAAAAGGCATGAGAATTTACTAAATGGCACGAGGATGGTTTTCCAGACCGTTCTTGTGCACCTTTTCATGCACCGATTGTTCGAATTTGAATTATGTGCATTAATGCCTAGAGAATGCAAATAATCCCCTAAATATGGTAAATGAACATGGGAAAGTGTCAAATTTGAACGTGATGATTTGCAGGGTGTGTGTTTATCATAGAAAAAAAACTCATGGACAAAGGACAAAGGAAATTTGGATCCCCCTTTAATCTTGGTGATTTCCCCCTCGAAGCCATGGAACTTCCTCGATGATGGTTCGATTTATGAAAGGTGTGCATGACGACATAAGGAAAACATTCCCAAATTTTTACCAGGGCACGGTGAGGCCAAGCCATGGCACCACGCCAGGATCATGTTTTCCAAGCATGTATTTCATTTTTGTATACATTAATTCCCGGTTCGTTTGGCCTTTTTATACATTATCTGAATTTCTGGGCATCTAATATGCATAATTCAAATTTAAACTACAAGCAAATGCTCTAGTGCACCAAAGTTGGTTGAGAAATCACATGTGTGTCCTTGGGTGAATTTCTAGGTTCCATGCAATAAATGGGAATGAAATTCAAACATCAGGGCATCGTGGCTCGGCTGGAAAGATTGAGAAACTTGGTTTTTTAATTCATGTAAATCCAAAACACGCCTGAAAATCATGAAACTTGGCATGGTGGCATGACATGGCACCAACATGCTACGGTAATTTTTTTGGCCGAATTGCGACAAGCTTTGGTATAAGCTGCTTGCAAACAGGAGCTTCTCTCAAGAAGGCAAAATGACATACGTATACGTACTGCCTTCTCCCGCCTTAATTTGTTTACACAGGTAGATTAGACCAAATAGAAGTATCATGCTAAATTTTGGAATTATTCCGGGTACATTTGGCCGTTTTTGTACATTAATTGAATTTCTGGGCATTTGATGTGCATAATTAAAATTTGAACTACAAGCACATGCTCCAGTGCACCAAAGTTGGTTGAAAAATCACATGTGTGTCCTTGGGTGAATTTCTAGATCCCATGCAAGAAATGAGAATGAAATTCAAATATCTGGGCGTCGTGGCTCGGCCGAAAAGATTGAGAAACTTTGTTTTTTAATTCCTGTAAATCCAAAAACGCCTGGAAATCATGAAACTTGGCATGGTGTCATGACATTGGCACCAACATGTTGTGGTAATTTTTCTGTCCGATTTGCGAAGGCGCACACATTAAAAATCAACAAAGTCATTTTGGAACAAGTGTTGTCACGTTACAAATTGGAAACATAACTATTACTGAAACCTTGGGCGTTCTACTTACCAATTACGTGCCGCCACGCGTCCCTTTTTTTATTGCCTAGGAGGTGTCGTGTGGGGTAGCTATTTGAGTACGGGAGGCGTGCGATCATACCCCTGCGCGTGCTCATCGAGAGGAGAGCCCTTTGACCCGTATCTGTCGTGCACCTCCCTCCCAATGTCTCCATTAATGGCGCCCGAGCCCGTGTTTCATGGCGTGGCTATGTCTCACTGGACTGAGATTTAAGAGAGAAAAGTGAAAAATCTGAAAAGATAGTTTTGCACGGATCTTGATGTAAGATCCGACAGACCTATATAGCATCGATTGCAACTTATCACAAGCATGATGAATATAAGGACGATGACAATAGATAATAATTGTCTTACATATCTAGGAAGATAACTAAAAAAGCCACATGCGGCTACGCCCGAAATACACAAGGGCAAAAGAAGAAGGAAGACGCATACAACGATCTGACTCGCTGATCTCTACTTTCTTGATGCGCTGCAGGTCGCGGAGACTAGTTCTCGCTGCGAGCGACGATGATCTCTGTCATCAGTTTCATGTCCTTAATACACTGCTCGGAAGCAACCGCGGATTCCTCCACCAGCCTTTCACGCTCGATGCGGAGCATGGCATTCTCGTCCATAAGTTTCTTGACGATGACGCCCGTCCTCTTCAACAAGGCAGCGGTCTCCTCCGCCTGCTCCGCCCTTCCGGTGATCTTTGGCCTCAGCAGGTCGTGGTCGGCCCAGAGTTATTCAAACGAGGCAATCAACTCGTCCTGCAGCTTCATCCAGCCGGAGATCTGATCCATCTGGCTATGTACAATCGCATGCATGCGCCTATAAGAATCCTCGCTTGCCCATGAGAGATTTTTCCCAGGCCGCCGCAGCACGGGAGGACATCTCTGCTGCATTTGCGGCATGGCAGGACATCTTTGCTGCTTCCGCAGCACGACTGGACCATTTGCTGCATCGACGGTGCGACAGGACCTCCGTGCTGCTTCGGCGGCGCAACGAGACCTCCGTGCTGCTTTAGCGGCACGGCAGGACATGTCGGCTGCTTTCCCGACTAAGCAGGGACATCTCTCGTGCTTCCGCTTCCATGCTCGCCTCTCAGTGGTGGTAATCTCTCAACCGAGAACTCAATCTGGCCATGGCAGACGCAAGAGAACGATGTTGAATGACTTGTTTGCTTTTGTGGATGAGGAGGTGAGGAAGGAATGTGCAGTCATCTTGGCATAGTACAGTATTTATAACTGAGTACTAATACGCACCTAAGTGGGAAACCGTTTAGGTTTTGATTGGTGTGAACAAGTTTGCAATTGGGAAGGTGACGGGACGCAGGCTCAAAATTTATTGACGATTCTATAATTTCTAAGTGCGCACTATTCTCGGACGGTGTAATGTGGGCACGCTTTCTCAGCCGCGTACGTGGCGTTTGGTGCACCGCAATCGGCAATGTCAGCACACATCTTGTTCCAAGAACCATGTGCGCTCGTTATTACCATCGCACACGCTTCTTTTAATTAGAATGTGTGCCCGTCTAGCGCACACACGTTGATCTGTCTAACTGTTTCTGTTTGTTGTGGCTAATCACAAACAGTTCATCTGTGTGAAGTGTATGCCATCAATCGCACACACCTTTGATCTGGCTGACCGTTTCTGTTTTGTTGCCTAATTGCAAATAGTTAATCCTTCTGAAGAGTATGCCCTCAATCGCACACACCTTTATCTAGCTGTCCGTTTCTGTTGTTCCTCCTCATCACAAATAGTTCATCCGAGTGAACCATATGTTGTGTATCGCACACGCCTTCATCTGGCTGCCCGTTTCTTTTGTTCCTCCTCATCGCAAATAGTTAATTGAAATAAACCGTATGCCCTGCATCGCACACGCAACTCAAATCTGAACCGTGTTTGATGCATCCGTCATCGCAAACATTTTAGGCATTTTTATAGTTCTCTGACACCACCATTTGCGATTATTTCATTGTACACAATTTCTCAAAGGGTCTCTGATCGTAGTGTCGCGTTAGCAGCATCCTGCAATAGTGGGACGCGTACAATGTGTGGATGAAGATGGCGCCTTGCATTCGTAAGGTGGCCTCGAAGGAGTTTGGAGTGTCCATGGGGAGGAGAAGCGAAGATAAGGATACCTTGTGGTGGAATGATGATGTCCAGAAGGCGATTAAAGAGAAGAAAGATTGCTTTAGACGCCCATACCTGGATAGGAGTGCAGACAACATAGAGAAGTATAAGATGGCGAAGAAGGCCGCAAAGCAAACTGCCAGTGAAGCAAGGGGTCGGGCGTATGAGGACCTCTACCAACGGTTAGGCACGAAGGATGGCGAAAGGGGCATCTATAGAGATGGACAAGATCCGAGAGAGGAAGATGAGGGATATTGGCCAAGTCAAATGCATCAAGGACGGAGCAGACCAACTCCTCATGAAGGACGGGGAGATTAAGCATAGATGGCGGGAGTACTTCGACAAGTTGTTCAATGGGGAGAATGTCATGCCCAAGATGCGACCCTATCCTAAAGGAACTCGAAGGTCCCACCAAGGATAGAAGCGCATCTTGAAGACGCTTTTGCAAGGTGGATATCATTACATCAACATTACATAATAGTGGGGATACATCCAATACATCCAATGACACATGAATACCACAATATATCATACATAAGGGCAACATTCGACTATGGATGAAACACAAACAGAAACTCAAACGACATCCACCCTGCTAGCCTAGGCTGCCGACCTGGAACCTATCCCCTGATCGAAGAAGAAGCAGAAGAAGAACTCCAAAACAAGCAAACATCGCTCTCGTGTCATGATCATCGCAAAACTTGTACCTGCAATTGTTGTTGTAGTAATGTGTGAGCCACGAGGACTCAGCAATCCCATTACCATGGGTATCAAGACTAGCAAAGCTTAAAGGGAAAGGAAGGGGTAAAGTGGTGAGGCTGCAGCAGCGACTAAGCATGATATGGTGGCTAACGCAAATAAGAGCGAGTAGAGAAGCAAACGGAACGGTCGTGAAGCTAGCAATGATTAAGAAGTGATCCTGAACTCCTACTTACGTCAAACATAACCCAAAACCGTGTTCACTTCCCGGACTCCGCCGAAAAGAGACCATCACGGCTACACACGCGGTTGATGCATTTTAATTCGGATCTGGTGTCAAGTTATCTACAACCGGACATTAACAAATTCCCATCTGCCACATAACCACGGGCACGGCTTTCAAAAGTTTAAACCCTGCAAGGGTGTCCCAACTTAGCCCATGATAAGCTCTCGTGATCAACGAAGGATATTTCTTCTCCCAGGAAGACCCGGTCAGACTCGGAATCCCGGTTTACAAGACATTTTGACAATGGTAAAACAAGACCAGTAAAGCCGCCCGATGTGCCGACAAATACCGATAGGAGCTGCACATATCTCGTTCTCAGGGCAACACCGGATGAGACTAGCTACGAGTAAAACTAGACTTCGAGTTTCCCCGAGGTGGCCCCGTAGGCAGCTCGGTTCGGACCAACACTCGAAGGAGCACTGGCCCACGGGGGCTAAAATAAAGATGACCCTCGGGCTCCGGAAACCCAAGGGAAAAAGGGCTAGGTGAGGCAAATGGTAAAATCAAGGTTGGGCCTTGCTGGAGGAGTTTTATTCAAAGCAAACTGTCAAGGGGTCCCACAAATCACCCAACCGCATAAGGAACACAAAATCCGGGAACATAACACCGGTATGACGGAAACTAGGGCGGCAAGAGTGGAACAAAACACCAGGCATAAGGCCGAGTCTTCCACCCTTTACCAAGTATATAGATGCATTAATTAAATAAGAGATATTGTGATATCCCAACATAATCATGTCCACCATGGAACAATCTTCAACTTCACCTACAACTAACAATGCTATAAGATGGGCTGAGCAAAAGCGGTAACATAGCCAAGCAACGGTTTGCTAGGAAGGGTGAAAAAGTTAGAGGCTGACATGGCAATTTGGGGAGGCTTGAAGAGCAAGTGATAGGTAGCGCAACATAGCGATAGAACGAAGAAACTAGCATAGCAATGATAGTAGTGAGATCCAGGGTAGCGGTCATCTTGCCTGGAATCCCACTAGGAAGAAAAACGAGTCCATGAAGAAGATGAAGCCATGAAGATGAACCAAGCGTAGACAAACGAATCCTCATGATCGTAACGAAATGGGAACTATCGAGAGAAGCACACAACATGGTAAACACACCACACGTATACAAGACATGATGCACAACCAAGCATGATGCATGACAAGGCTACATGAAGCTACTCATGGCAAGAGATGATGCATACAAGAGCAACACATCAAAGCAAGTTTAAATGAGGCCGGAAACAACATATAACAATTTCGGTAAGTCCTCATATGCAAATTTCGAAATTGGTCCAGATCTGAATAAACCTAATGTTCAAGTTGTTAAACAGCAAGTTAAAATGCACCATGATGATCTACACGAAATTTTAGTCAAGTTACATATAAAGTTCGTTTAATTCGGAGTTATGGCCTAGAAGATATGAGCAAAACAAGTTAAACATAGCATTGATGCAAAATGCATACAAACATCAAGCAAACATCTCAAAACAAGGATTCAACATGATAATATAAAACTACATGCAAAATCAAGCAAGTTTCATATAGAGCACACTCAAAACGGAGCAATGGATCAACACACACACATGAAACAAGTTTAAAGGACAAGCTGTCCAAAACAGCAACTAGGCATCTAGCAAGCATCAAAACAACAGGCTACAGCACCTCAACATAAAAACAAAAGGCATGGACATGATGTACAGGTAAAGCATGACAAAACATGAACACTGAGCTAACTCCAGAAATCACTAGAACATGCTCAAAAATACATGGCAAGATTGCAAATAATAACAGTTTCAGGCTTAGCAGAAATAACATCAGGTTGCAATGTTTAGAGCTATCAAACAACATGCTACAGGAACTTATCATAGCAAAATAAGGCATGGCATGATACTCCTAAATGCATAGAACAAAAGTCCTTTACTGACCATGAGCCAAAAAGGATTAGAAGATATGATGGCACCCATGTAAACATGGCAAATGATATGACAGATTCAAACATGGCAGAAACAATGATAAATAGGCATGTTGGTCAGCTTGTACCACTCACCACAGATCAATACATGGCATGACAAGGTGACCAACAGCAAGATGACATGTTTATGAAGCTAAGCATGGCAAGAACAAGTTCATAGGGTGCATGGATCAGTAGCAAAGCTCATGGCAAAACTGAACTTAATGTTAACAGGCTGACAGCAACATTATTTAGCAAGTTGAGAGCAAGATTACAACAAGCTACAGCAGGCTATAAATGCAACCAGGGGCAAGAATGGATAGAGCATGACATGTATAACAAAACATCCTTAGTGAACATCTCCAGATTATACATGGAATGACTTGTAGCAGCAGGTTTACATAGCATCACTAAATAACAGATTAAGCCTAGCAAAATAGTAACAGCAAGTACCCTACTTAACAAGCTCGATGCACTCAGTACAAGACTCAAAAAAATACAAGACAAGCACCCTGTAAAGATGGCATGATGTAGTACAAAACACATGTAGAGATCAACCTCATAGGATGCACACACAAAATGCAACAAAAATGACAAATCACCAAGTTCTGTTAATAGACAGCAGTTAACATCATATAGCACACTTGCAACGATGATTAGGGCATCAAGATGAAGTCAAACAAGCATGGCACAATGGAATGAAATGAAGAGCATCTCATGATGAACATTTTGACATATCATATGCATGAAACAGAGCTATATGCAAGGAGTTATGGCATGTTGAACAGGGAGACAAAATGCACAAATCTCAGGGACTTAGGAATTTCGGGGTCAACCTTTTTGGATCTAGATCTAGCGCGGCCTTCGAGGTTCGCCAGAGATGTGGCCGGAGATGTCGTGGACGGGGTCGGGTAGGAGCGGGGACGGCGGATCTGGCGGGGCGCGGGGCCGGAAGGCGACGGCGACGGGGTGCCAGCGCGGAGGGCGGCGGCCAGAGGCGGGGTCGCGAGGCGGCGGCGGAGCTCCGGCGGGGAGCTCGCCAGCTGACGCGGTAGGACGGGCGAGGAGACGCGAGCGGCGCTGGGGCGAGGAGCTTGCCGGCGGGGTCGGCGAGGGAGACGGGTGGCGGCGGCGGGAGGCGCGGCACGCGAGGCGGCGGGAAGGCGCAGGGCGACCGGCGGCAGGGATCTCCGGCGAAGGCGACGAGAAGCACGGGCGGCGGCGCGGGCGCGATGGGCCGGGCGGGGAAGCGGGCGAGGAGGCAAGGCGCGGTGCGGGCGCCTCGGGCCCAGATCGGCCCGGGGCGGGCCGCGGATGGGCTCCGACGGGCCCGTGCGGCTGGAGGCGCGGGTAGGGGCAACGGGGAGCTAGGTGGCGCTGCGGGATAGGCTGGCGGCGCCGGTTGGTTGCGGCTCAGCCTATGGCTGGCTGCCACGTAGCGCGGGTGAGGTGAGGGAGGCGGCGCAGGCGAGGTGGCGGCGACAAGTGGCGGCGGGGCTGCGGTTGGGCGCGGATCCCGAGGAGGGTGGCGGCGGGACAGAGGTAGGGGAAGGCTAGGGGTTTGGGTTTGTCCAAAAATGGAGTGGGGTGTCCATTTATAGCGGGTATGTTAGGTTAGGTGGGTTTTTGGAGCCTCCGATCTTGATCGGACGGTTCCGGACGCGAGGGGGGTACTAGGTGAGCTGCAGGAGGGATTAGTGGGTTGTGTAGAGTGGGCTTGAGCTGAGGGGAGAGAAGGGACGTGAAGCCCGGGAAGGGTTTTCGGAGACCGAAAACATCTGACGTCTGTCCGACGAAAATGCCGCTATATGTTTAACGGTTGGGCTATCAAATGGACTCCAAGAACATGTGCGATAATGTTGTGACAAGTGTTTGAACAAGTGATGTCGACACTGATGACTTCCCAATTAAGATAGGATTTCATCAGGGGTCTGATTTGAGCCCTTATCTTTTTGTCTTGGTGATGAATGAGGTCACAAGGGATATACAAGTAGACATACTATAGTGTATGCTCTTTGCAGACGATGTGGTGCTAGTTGACGATAGTCGGACGGGGGTAAATAGGAAGTTAAAGTTATGAAGACAAGCCTTGGAATCAAAACGGTTTAGGCTTAGTAGAACTAAAAATGAATACATGATGTGCGGTTTCGGTAGTACTAGGTGTGAGGAGGAGGAAGTTAGCCCTGATGGGCAGGTGGTGCCTCAGAAGGACACCTTTCGATATTTGGGGTCAATGCTGTCGGAGGATGGGGGTATTGATGAAGTTGTGAACCATCGAATCAAAATTGGATGGATAAAGTGGTGCCAAGCTTCTGGCATTCGTGTGACAAGAGAGTGCCACAAAGCTAAAAGGCAAGTTCTACAGGATGACGGTTCGACCCGCAATGTTGTATGACGCTGAGTGTTGGCCGATTAAAAGGCAACATGTTCAATAGTTAGGTGTGGCGGAGAAGCGTATGTTGAGATGGATGTGTGGCCACACCTGGAAGGATCGAGACTGGAATAATGATATACGAGATAGTGTTGGGGTAGCACCAATTGAAGAGAAGTTTGTCCAACATCGTCTCAGATGGTTTGCGCATATTCAGCGTAGGCCTCCAGAAGCTCCAGTGCATAGCGGACGGCTAAAGCGTGCGGAGAATGTCAAGAGAGGTTGGGGTAGACCAAATTTGACATGGAGGAGTCCGTTAAGAAAAACTCGAAGGATTGGAGTATCACCAAAGAATTAGCTATGAACATGGGTGCATGAAAGCTTGCTATCCATGTGCCGCAGCCATGAGTTGATCGCGAAATCTTATGGGTTTCACCTCTAGCCTACTCCAACTTGTTTGGGACTAAAGACTTTGTTGTTGTTGTTGTTGTTGTTGTTGTTGTTGTTGTTGTTGTTATTGTTATATGTTTCCTAACACTTTGTAGTATCATGATTGATTATGAATAGATTGGGAGTGTCTTTGAAAAACACATTGTACAATGTACGGGCATCATGAATATACAAGTATTTTAAGAAACAGCTCTTGGGGCACTAGGACGGGACCTCCTATTTCCCAACGAGCAATGCTACATCTACGAACAAAACTAACGTAATCTTACGTGATTAGACAGCTGGCAATTTGTGATTGGGATTAGGGAGGAGAGGGGGCCCATCCCACTTAAAATCAGGGGGGGCGATAGAATTATGAATGAAGGTTACGTAAAATTTTACGTAAGTTTTCGTAAGTCTAGAATTATTGTTTCCCAACCTAGGCGGAGAATAGAGAGTGGAAACTGTGCCCACCCCTAAAGGGAATATATGGACCGACCCATATGTTGGGCGGGGCACCTTTGTATTTTTATTTTCTATTTTTGTTCTATTGGCTACTTTAAAAATTGTTCGGTACTTCATTTTTTTTATAAGTTTCATGTTGTAATTTAAAACATGTTCACAATTTAGAAAAATATTCCCGTATTTTAGAAAAATATTCACAAATTTGGGAATGTTCACAATTTTAAAAAGTGAAGAATTTGAAAAAATGTTTTGAGTCAAAAAAAATCATGAATTTCAAAATTATTCCTGAATTTCAAAAAATGGCATCAATCTAAAGAAATGTTTCCCAGGTTTTTATAATCATTAATTTGAAAAATTATTTCTGAATTTCAGAGAATGTTCACAAATTTTTAAAAAGCTTATGAATTTGTAAATGGTTGGGAAATTTGAAAACAATTGTTTGAAAATTTGCAATTTGTTCATAAATTTGAAAAAAAATCATAGATTTCAAAAAATATTGCAAATTTTAGAAAAGTTCATGAATTAAATAAAATGACTGTGAAATTTAAAAGAGTTTACTTTTTGTCGATTAAAAACTACAGAAAAAAAACATAAAACAAAGAGAAAATACGGGGAAACCCGGTAGAAAAACTTAAAAACCGGTGAAGAAATACACAACAACTTATGGAGAGAAAAACGTAAATGGGCTG
Organism: Triticum aestivum; assembly: GCF_018294505.1. Taxonomy (NCBI): domain Eukaryota; kingdom Viridiplantae; phylum Streptophyta; class Magnoliopsida; order Poales; family Poaceae; genus Triticum; species Triticum aestivum. The sequence continues at coordinate 161,222,402 of NC_057801.1, read as the reverse complement.
GCCTATCTGCTCAGTAGCGTGCACGAGGGGCTACGTGCAGGGTGACGTGTCTATCTACCGCGCGAGGAATAGGATTCCCCCACTTGGAGGTCTCGCTCTCCTTGGCGTAGTAACACTTGCTCGAAAGGCCAAGTCAACCAAACATGGCCCATTTAGGATTCCGGTTTCCCGTTTCTCTCCACCATAACCCATAACGCGAGAGCTATATCTCGTTTATAGCGAGATACATGCTCTCCTCGCCCAAAGCTTCTCTCCCACATTGGACAGACCCATTTCTTTTTTTATCCATTCACTGGTGACGCTTACCTTCGCTCGCTCGATCGGATTTCGCTCAGGTTCGCTCATTGGTTTTCTGCGGTTTAGTTTTTTCTTTTTGGATTTTTTCTTTTCTTTTTTCCTTGTTTCTCTTCGGCTTTTCTTACTGTTTTTCGGTTTTCTTTGTTTCTTTCTTGTTTTTACTATTTGCAATCTTTTTGCATTGGTTTTATTTGGTTTTTCTTTTCCTTCGGGTTTCTTTATTCCTGTCTTGATTTTCATGTGTTCCATTCATTTTTCTTTGGTTTTTCATTTCTTTTTCGATTTTCTCAGGTTTTTTGTTTTCTTTGTTCCTTTTTTCACTAGTATTTATTCAGTTTTCTTTTTATCTTTGTTTCCTTGTTCCATCTTTGGCTTTCGTTGATTTCTTTGTTCTCTTTGTTTCTTAGTTAATTTTCATCTGTTCCTTTTTTAAACACATGCCTACTTTTTTCAGTACAATGTACATTTTTATTGTACATGAGAAACATTTTTGTTGACATATGCTGAACATTTTTGAAATACACCGTTAGTTTTTCTTGAGTACAATTTTTTAACACTTTTTTGAAGACATAGTCAACATTTTTTCCAATACATGATAAAAAACTAGCGGCAATAAATATTTTTTTCACACACAATGTAGTTTTTTGTAAACAACAGGAACATTTTTATATACATGGTCAACATTTGTTTCCTATTTTCTTTATTGTTTGTCGCTTTTCTTTGTTTCTTTATTGGTTTTCATTAGTTTTCGTCGTTTCTCTTTGTTTCTTTCTTGGTTTCCACTTTTCCATTCTTTTTATGGCTTTTCTTCGGTTTTCATTCTCTTTTTTGGTTTTATTACATTTCTTTGGTCATTTGTTGATTTTCATCGGTTTCTTCTTTGCTCAACATTTGTCAAAAAAAATTATTATACATTTTTCATATATGTCAAAAAGATAATATATATATATACATTTAACATATATGTCGAAAGTTTCTTTCTAAAAAACACATTATACAGTGTACAATGTATGGGCATGAATATACAAGTATTTTAAGAAACAGCTATGGGGGCACTAGGAGGGGACCTCCTTTGCCCAACCTCCCGCCCGCTATATATGGACCGACCCATATGCTGGGCCGGGCACCTTTTTTTTCTTTATTGTTTTTCTTTTGTTTGCTTCTTTAAAATATTGTTTGGTTTCAAAAAAATATAAATTTTATGTTCTAGAGTTAAAAAATGTTCAGAATTTAGAACAATATTCCCATATTTTAAAAAATATTCATGAATTTGGGAATGTTCATAATTTTAAAAAGTGAAGAATTTGGAATAATGTTTTGAATATCAAAAAATATTTTCATGAATTTGAAAATTATTCCTGAATTTCAAAAAAATGCACCAATCTAAAAAAACCAGGGATTTTTTAAAATTATTAATATGAAAAACTATTTCTGAATTTCAAAAATGTTCAAACTTTTTAAAAAAGATTATGAATTTGTATAAGGTTCACAAATTTGAAAACAATTGTTTGCCAATTTGCAATTTGCTCATGAATTTGAAAAAGTTCGTAGATTTCAAAAAGTTTGCAAATTTTACAAAAGTTCATGAATAAATAAAATGATTGCATAATTTTTAAAAGTTTGCTTTTTGTGGTGGACTAGAAAAATAGAAAAAGGAAAAGATAAAACAAAAGCATAAAACAAAGAGAAAGATATGGAGAAAACCGGTAGAAAACTTAAAAACCATGGAGAAATGCACAACAAACTTATGGAGAAAAAACGTAAACGAGCCCCTCTATCTGCTTTGTAGCGCGCATCGGGGGGTGCAAGCAGGGTTACATGCCTATCTACCGTGCGGTGAATATGATTCCCCCACTTGGAAGGTCTTGCTCTCCTCGGCATAGTAACACTTGCTCGAAAGGCCCAGTCAACCAAACATGGCTCATTTGGGATTTCAGTTTCCCGTTTCTCTCCACCATAACCCATAACGCGAGAACTATCTCTCATTTATAGCGAGATACATGCTCCCGTCGCATGAAGCTTCTCTCCCACATGCAGATATTGGGCAGGCCTGTTTCCTTTTTTTCATTCACTAGCGACTCGCTCCTTCGTTCGCTCGATCGGGTTTCGCTCGGGTTCACTCATTGGTCTTCCGCGGTTCATCTTTTTCTTTATGGATTTTTCCTTTTCTTTTTTCCTTTGCTTCTCTTTGGCTTTTCTTAGTTTTTTTGGTTTTCTTTCTTTCTTTCTCGTTTTTACTACTTGTGATATCTTTGCATTGGTTTTATTTGGTTTTTCTTTTTCTTCGGGTTTCTTTCTTTCTGTCTCGATTTTCATTTGTTTTATCCATTTTTCTTTGGTTTTTCCTTTCTTTTTTTATTTTCTCAAGTTTTTTGTTTCCTATGTTTCTTTTTTTCACTAGTATTTCTTCAGTTTTCCTTTTATCTTTGTTTCCTTGTGTTAAACATCAAGCAAACATCTCAAAACAAGGATTCAACATGATAATATAAAACTACATGCAAAATCAAGCAAGTTTCATATAGAGCACACTCAAAACGGAGCAATGGATCAACACACACACATGAAACAAGTTTAAAGGACAAGCTGTCCAAAACAGCAACTAGGCATCTAGCAAGCATCAAAACAACAGGCTACAGCACCTCAACATAAAAACAAAAGGCATGGACATGATGTACAGGTAAAGCATGACAAAACATGAACACTGAGCTAACTCCAGAAATCACTAGAATATGCTCAAAAATACATGGCAAGATTGCAAATAATAACAGTTTCAGGCTTAGCAGAAATAACATCAGGTTGCAATGTTTAGAGCTATCAAACAACATGCTACAGGAACTTATCATAGCAAAATAAGGCATGGCATGATACTCCTAAATGCATAGAACAAAAGTCCTTTACTGACCATGAGCCAAAAAGGATTAGAAGATATGATGGCACCCATGTAAACATGGCAAATGATATGACAGATTCAAACATGGCAGAAACAATGATAAATAGGCATGTTGGTCAGCTTGTACCACTCACCACAGATCAATACATGGCATGACAAGGTGACCAACAGCAAGATGACATGTTTATGAAGCTAAGCATGGCAAGAACAAGTTCATAGGGTGCATGGATCAGTAGCAAAGCTCATGGCAAAACTGAACTTAATGTTAACAGGCTGACAGCAACATTATTTAGCAAGTTGAGAGCAAGATTACAACAAGCTACAGCAGGCTATAAATGCAACCAGGGGCAAGAATGGATAGAGCATGACATGTATAACAAAACATCCTTAGTGAACATCTCCAGATTATACATGGAATGACTTGTAGCAGCAGGTTTACATAGCATCACTAAATAACAGATTAAGCCTAGCAAAATAGTAACAGCAAGTACCCTACTTAACAAGCTCGATGCACTCAGTACAAGACTCAAAAAAATACAAGACAAGCACCCTGTAAAGATGGCATGATGTAGTACAAAACACATGTAGAGATCAACCTCATAGGATGCACACACAAAATGCAACAAAAATGACAAATCACCAAGTTCTGTTAATAGACAGCAGTTAACATCATATAGCACACTTGCAACGATGATTAGGGCATCAAGATGAAGTCAAACAAGCATGGCACAATGGAATGAAATGAAGAGCATCTCATGATGAACATTTTGACATATCATATGCATGAAACAGAGCTATATGCAAGGAGTTATGGCATGTTGAACAGGGAGACAAAATGCACAAATCTCAGGGACTTAGGAATTTTCGGGGTCAACCTTTTTGGATCTAGATCTAGCGCGGCCTTCGAGGTTCGCCAGAGATGTGGCCGGAGATGTCGTGGACGGGGTCGGGTAGGAGCGGGGACGGCGGATCTGGCGGGGCGCGGGGCCGGAAGGCGACGGCGACGGGGTGCCAGCGCGGAGGGCGGCGGCCAGAGGCGGGGTCGCGAGGCGGCGGCGGAGCTCCGGCGGGGAGCTCGCCAGCTGACGCGGTAGGACGGGCGAGGAGACGCGAGCGGCGCTGGGGCGAGGAGCTTGCCGGCGGGGTCGGCGAGGGAGACGGGTGGCGGCGGCGGGAGGCGCGGCACGTGAGGCGGCGGGAAGGCGCAGGGCGACCGGCGGCAGGGATCTCCGGCGAAGGCGACGAGAAGCACGGGCGGCGGCGCGGGCGCGATGGGCCGGGCGGGGAAGCGGGCGAGGAGGCAAGGCGCGGTGCGGGCGCCTCGGGCCCAGATCGGCCCGGGGCGGGCCGCGGATGGGCTCCGACGGGCCCGTGCGGCTGGAGGCGCGGGTAGGGGCAACGGGGAGCTAGGTGGCGCTGCGGGATAGGCTGGCGGCGCCGGTTGGTTGCGGCTCAGCCTATGGCTGGCTGCCACGTAGCGCGGGTGAGGTGGAGGGAGGCGGCGCAGGCGAGGTGGCGGCGACAAGTGGCGGCGGGGCTGCGGTTGGGCGCGGATCCCGAGGAGGGTGGCGGCGGGACAGAGGTAGGGGAAGGCTAGGGGTTTGGGTTTGTCCAAAAATGGAGTGGGGTGTCCATTTATAGCGGGTATGTTAGGTTAGGTGGGTTTTTGGAGCCTCCGATCTTGATCGGACGGTTCCGGACGCGAGGGGGGTACTAGGTGAGCTGCAGGAGGGATTAGTGGGTTGTGTAGAGTGGGCTTGAGCTGAGGGGAGAGAAGGGACGTGAAGCCCGGGAAGGGTTTTCGGAGACCGAAAACATCTGACGTCTGTCCGACGAAAATGCCGCTATATGTTTAACGGTTGGGCTATCAAATGGACTCCAAATGCGGCAAAAATTGACAGGCGGTCTACCTACTCTAAAACAACACCGCACGCCAAGTTTCGTCCCATTCCGAGAACATTTTTATGCCACTTATAAAATAATATTTCGGACATGCCGCGGGCGCGTGCGAGAGGTCTGGACTCCGAACGGACAACAGAGAGAACCGGCGGAACCCGAACGGATGCAAGTTTTGAAAAACATGCAGATGAAATGCAGATGATGACATGGCAAAATGCAACACGCAAGCAAATGACATGGCAACGACGGCGAATAACTGGAAGACACCTGGCGCATCAGATTCGGGGCGTTATAGAGAACGAGAGTTCTACCATTGAACTGGACGACTCCCTTGATGAGGCCAGCATGCGCTTTGTGTAGCGAATCCAGGAGTCTGAGGTCAAGGAGGCTTTAAAAAGGGTGAAAGGAGGCAAGGCGATGGGCCCTGATTGTATCCCCATTGAGGTGTGGAAAGGCCTCTGGGACATAGCGATAATATGGCTAACCAAACTTTTCAACCTCATTTTTCAAGCAAACAAGATGCCAGAAGAATGGAGACGGAGTATATTAGTAGCAATCTTCAAGAACAAGGGGGGTGTTCAGAGTTGTACTAATTACTGTGGAATTAAGCTGACGAGCCATACAATTAAGCTATGGGAGTGAGTCATTGAGCACCGCTTAAGAAGAATGACAAGCGTGACCAAAAATCATTTTGGTTTCATGCTTGGGAGGTCGACCATGGAAGCCGTTTTCTTGGTACAACAACTTATGGAGGGATACAGGGAGCAAAAAAGGGCTTGCATATGGTGTTCATTGACTTGGAGAAGGCCTCTGATAAGATACCGCAAAATGTCATGTGTTGGGGTCATGTGGTGGGCTTGGAGAAATACAAAGTCACAACAAAGTACATTACCCTCATCAAGAACATGTGCGATAATGTTGTGACAAGTGTTTGAACAAGTGATGTCGACACTGATGACTTCCCAATTAAGATAGGATTTCATCAGGGGTCTGATTTGAGCCCTTATCTTTTTGTCTTGGTGATGAATGAGGTCACAAGGGATATACAAGTAGACATACTATAGTGTATGCTCTTTGCAGACGATGTGGTGCTAGTTGACGATAGCCGGACGGGGGTAAATAGGAAGTTAAAGTTATGAAGACAAGCCTTGGAATCAAAACGGTTTAGGCTTAGTAGAACTAAAAATGAATACATGATGTGCGGTTTCGGTAGTACTAGGTGTGAGGAGGAGGAAGTTAGCCCTGATGGGCAGGTGGTGCCTCAGAAGGACACCTTTCGATATTTGGGGTCAATGCTGTCGGAGGATGGGGGTATTGATGAAGTTGTGAACCATCGAATCAAAATCGGATGGATAAAGTGGTGCCAAGCTTCTGGCATTCGTGTGACAAGAGAGTGCCACAAAGCTAAAAGGCAAGTTCTACAGGATGACGGTTCGACCCGCAATGTTGTATGACGCTGAGTGTTGGCCGATTAAAAGGCAACATGTTCAATAGTTAGGTGTGGCGGAGAAGCGTATGTTGAGATGGATGTGTGGCCACACCTGGAAGGATCGAGACTGGAATAATGATATACGAGATAGTGTTGGGGTAGCACCAATTGAAGAGAAGTTTGTCCAACATCGTCTCAGATGGTTTGCGCATATTCAGCGTAGGCCTCCAGAAGCTCCAGTGCATAGCGGACGGCTAAAGCGTGCGGAGAATGTCAAGAGAGGTTGGGGTAGACCAAATTTGACATGGAGGAGTCCGTTAAGAAAAACTCGAAGGATTGGAGTATCACCAAAGAATTAGCTATGAACATGGGTGCATGAAAGCTTGCTATCCATGTGCCGCAGCCATGAGTTGATCGCGAAATCTTATGGGTTTCACCTCTAGCCTACTCCAACTTGTTTGGGACTAAAGACTTTGTTGTTGTTGTTGTTGTTGTTGTTGTTGTTGTTGTTATATGTTTCCTAACACTTTGTAGTATCATGATTGATTATGAATAGATTGGGAGTGTCTTTGAAAAACACATTGTACAATGTACGGGCATCATGAATATACAAGTATTTTAAGAAACAGCTCTTGGGGCACTAGGACGGGACCTCCTATTTCCCAACGAGCAATGCTACATCTACGAACAAAACTAACATAATCTTACGTGATTAGACAGCTGGCAATTTGTGATTGGGATTAGGGAGGAGAGGGGGCCCATCCCACTTAAAATCAGGGGGGGCGATAGAATTATGAATGAAGGTTACGTAAAATTTTACGTAAGTTTTCGTAAGTCTAGAATTATTGTTTCCCAACCTAGGCGGAGAATAGAGAGTGGAAACTGTGCCCACCCCTAAAGGGAATATATGGACCGACCCATATGTTGGGCGGGGCACCTTTGTATTTTTATTTTCTATTTTTGTTCTATTGGCTACTTTAAAAATTGTTCGGTACTTCATTTTTTTTATAAGTTTCATGTTGTAATTTAAAACATGTTCACAATTTAGAAAAATATTCCCGTATTTTAGAAAAATATTCACAAATTTGGGAATGTTCACAATTTTAAAAAGTGAAGAATTTGAAAAAATGTTTTGAGTCAAAAAAAATCATGAATTTCAAAATTATTCCTGAATTTCAAAAAATGGCATCAATCTAAAGAAATGTTTCCCAGGTTTTTATAATCATTAATTTGAAAAATTATTTCTGAATTTCAGAGAATGTTCACAAATTTTTAAAAAGCTTATGAATTTGTAAATGGTTGGGAAATTTGAAAACAATTGTTTGAAAATTTGCAATTTGTTCATAAATTTGAAAAAAAATCATAGATTTCAAAAAATATTGCAAATTTTAGAAAAGTTCATGAATTAAATAAAATGACTGTGAAATTTAAAAGAGTTTACTTTTTGTCGATTAAAAACTACAGAAAAAAAACATAAAACAAAGAGAAAATACGGGGAAACCCGGTAGAAAAACTTAAAAACCGGTGAAGAAATACACAACAACTTATGGAGAGAAAAACGTAAATGGGCTGGCCTATCTGCTCAGTAGCGTGCACGAGGGGCTACGTGCAGGGTGACGTGTCTATCTACCGCGCGAGGAATAGGATTCCCCCACTTGGAGGTCTCGCTCTCCTTGGCGTAGTAACACTTGCTCGAAAGGCCAAGTCAACCAAACATGGCCCATTTAGGATTCCGGTTTCCCGTTTCTCTCCACCATAACCCATAACGCGAGAGCTATATCTCGTTTATAGCGAGATACATGCTCTCCTCGCCCAAAGCTTCTCTCCCACATTGGACAGACCCATTTCTTTTTTTATCCATTCACTGGTGACGCTTACCTTCGCTCGCTCGATCGGATTTCGCTCAGGTTCGCTCATTGGTTTTCTGCGGTTTAGTTTTTTCTTTTTGGATTTTTTCTTTTCTTTTTTCCTTGTTTCTCTTCGGCTTTTCTTACTGTTTTTCGGTTTTCTTTGTTTCTTTCTTGTTTTTACTATTTGCAATCTTTTTGCATTGGTTTTATTTGGTTTTTCTTTTCCTTCGGGTTTCTTTATTCCTGTCTTGATTTTCATGTGTTCCATTCATTTTTCTTTGGTTTTTCATTTCTTTTTCGATTTTCTCAGGTTTTTTGTTTTCTTTGTTCCTTTTTTCACTAGTATTTATTCAGTTTTCTTTTTATCTTTGTTTCCTTGTTCCATCTTTGGCTTTCGTTGATTTCTTTGTTCTCTTTGTTTCTTAGTTAATTTTCATCTGTTCCTTTTTTAAACACATGCCTACTTTTTTCAGTACAATGTACATTTTTATTGTACATGAGAAACATTTTTGTTGACATATGCTGAACATTTTTGAAATACACCGTTAGTTTTTCTTGAGTACAATTTTTTAACACTTTTTTGAAGACATAGTCAACATTTTTTCCAATACATGATAAAAAACTAGCGGCAATAAATATTTTTTTCACACACAATGTAGTTTTTTGTAAACAACAGGAACATTTTTATATACATGGTCAACATTTGTTTCCTATTTTCTTTATTGTTTGTCGCTTTTCTTTGTTTCTTTATTGGTTTTCATTAGTTTTCGTCGTTTCTCTTTGTTTCTTTCTTGGTTTCCACTTTTCCATTCTTTTTATGGCTTTTCTTCGGTTTTCATTCTCTTTTTTGGTTTTATTACATTTCTTTGGTCATTTGTTGATTTTCATCGGTTTCTTCTTTGCTCAACATTTGTCAAAAAAAATTATTATACATTTTTCATATATGTCAAAAAGATAATATATATATATACATTTAACATATATGTCGAAAGTTTCTTTCTAAAAAACACATTATACAGTGTACAATGTATGGGCATGAATATACAAGTATTTTAAGAAACAGCTATGGGGGCACTAGGAGGGGACCTCCTTTGCCCAACCTCCCGCCCGCTATATATGGACCGACCCATATGCTGGGCCGGGCACCTTTTTTTTTCTTTATTGTTTTTCTTTTGTTTGCTTCTTTAAAATATTGTTTGGTTTCAAAAAAATATAAATTTTATGTTCTAGAGTTAAAAAATGTTCAGAATTTAGAACAATATTCCCATATTTTAAAAAATATTCATGAATTTGGGAATGTTCATAATTTTAAAAAGTGAAGAATTTGGAATAATGTTTTGAATATCAAAAAATATTTTCATGAATTTGAAAATTATTCCTGAATTTCAAAAAAATGCACCAATCTAAAAAAACCAGGGATTTTTTAAAATTATTAATATGAAAAACTATTTCTGAATTTCAAAAATGTTCAAACTTTTTAAAAAAGATTATGAATTTGTATAAGGTTCACAAATTTGAAAACAATTGTTTGCCAATTTGCAATTTGCTCATGAATTTGAAAAAGTTCGTAGATTTCAAAAAGTTTGCAAATTTTACAAAAGTTCATGAATAAATAAAATGATTGCATAATTTTTAAAAGTTTGCTTTTTGTGGTGGACTAGAAAAATAGAAAAAGGAAAAGATAAAACAAAAGCATAAAACAAAGAGAAAGATATGGAGAAAACCGGTAGAAAACTTAAAAACCATGGAGAAATGCACAACAAACTTATGGAGAAAAAACGTAAACGAGCCCCTCTATCTGCTTTGTAGCGCGCATCGGGGGGTGCAAGCAGGGTTACATGCCTATCTACCGTGCGGTGAATATGATTCCCCCACTTGGAAGGTCTTGCTCTCCTCGGCATAGTAACACTTGCTCGAAAGGCCCAGTCAACCAAACATGGCTCATTTGGGATTTCAGTTTCCCGTTTCTCTCCACCATAACCCATAACGCGAGAACTATCTCTCATTTATAGCGAGATACATGCTCCCGTCGCATGAAGCTTCTCTCCCACATGCAGATATTGGGCAGGCCTGTTTCCTTTTTTTCATTCACTAGCGACTCGCTCCTTCGTTCGCTCGATCGGGTTTCGCTCGGGTTCACTCATTGGTCTTCCGCGGTTCATCTTTTTCTTTATGGATTTTTCCTTTCTTTTTTCCTTTGCTTCTCTTTGGCTTTTCTTAGTTTTTTTGGTTTTCTTTCTTTCTTTCTCGTTTTTACTACTTGTGATATCTTTGCATTGGTTTTATTTGGTTTTTCTTTTTCTTCGGGTTTCTTTCTTTCTGTCTCGATTTTCATTTGTTTTATCCATTTTTCTTTGGTTTTTCCTTTCTTTTTTTATTTTCTCAAGTTTTTTGTTTCCTATGTTTCTTTTTTTCACTAGTATTTCTTCAGTTTTCCTTTTATCTTTGTTTCCTTGTGTTCATTTTTTGGCTTTCGTTGCTTTCTTTGTTCTCTTTGTTTCTTAGTTTGTTTTCATTGTTTCTTTTTTTCAATAGATATCTACTTTTTTCAGTACAATGTACATTTTTAATGTACACATGAAACATTTTTGTTGACACACGTTGAACATTTTTCAAAATGCACTGTTCATTTTTTCTTAAATACAATTTTGAACACTTTTTTGAAGGCATAATCATTTTTTTCCAATACATGATAAAAATATTGTGGCAATAGACATTTTTTCACACACGATGTAGTTTTTCTAATACAACAAGAGCATTTTTATATACATGGTCAACATTTTTTCCTATTTTCTTTACTGTTCATCGCTTTCTCTTTGTTTCTTTATTGGTTTTCATTAGTTTTCTTCATTTCTCTTTGTTTTTTTCTCGGGTTTCACTTGTCCATTCTTTTTTTTGGTTTCTTCGGTTTTCATTTTTTTTGGTTTGGTTAGATTTCTTTGTTTATTTGTTGATTTTCATCGGTTTCTTCTTTGCTCAACATTTGTCAATTTTTTTCATTATACATTTTTTCATATATGTCGAAAACATATTATATATACACATTTAACATTTTCTAAATACATGATTAACATTTTTCTGAAATTTTCCCATACACATTGGTATATATCTAATACATTTTTTATATACGCGTTTAACATTTCTCAAATATAAGATTAATATTTTGCAAAAAACTTTCGATCTATTCATCTCCAATCACGGCAGTACAACGAACACAAAAAATAATTAAAAAATCTAGTTCATAGACCACCTAGCGACGACTACAAGCACTGAAGTGAGCCGAAGGTGCGCTGCCGTCATCGCCCCTCTATCGCCGGAGCCGGGCACAACATGTTGTAGTAGACAGTCAGGACGTCGTTGTGCTAAGACCCCATAGGACCAACACACCAGAACAATAACCGCCGCCGATGAAGAGAAGTTTAGATCGAAATGATCCAACCTGAAGACACATGAACAAAGACAAAAAAAGACAGGATCCGAGCGGATCCACCAAAGACAACCAAAGACTGAATCCGGCGAGATCCACAGGAGTCCGGAGACACACCTCCACACGCCCTCCGACGATACTAGACACACTACCGGGACGAGGCTAGGCGGGGAGAACCTTATTCCATCTTCAAGAAGCTACCGCCGTCTCATCTTCCTAAACAGGACACAGACTGTAACAAAACCGGAAGAAGCACCTAAAAACGGACCCATCCCACCGGCAAGGTCCAGGATCCCCCGTGCACCCATGTCCCTAAGGCCACATGAGATGTGGCAAATCGGCGATGCAGCCGACGGGAGGCAGAAACCTTAGCCGCCTTTTCTTGGAGGAGAGACATGTTGTGTAATCCATCGGCGATGGAAAACCGAAAACCCACCATATTAACATTTTTTGAATACATGGTCGATATTTTTCAATGAATGTTATTTTTTAATGGCAATAGGCATTTACACACAATATACGAGCATAACTTGTTTGGTGCCAAAAATTGGCATGCCAATGTTTGACATTGCGGCAAATATTGGCTATACTTAGTTGGTTACCGATTTATCTTGCCTACCTCACACAAAGTTGCCGATAGTTGACAAGTATTGGTATTGCCAACATTTGGCTAGCCAAATATTGGCAGCAAACCGATCATGCTCTACATTTTCCATATATAGCAGAAACATTTTTTTATACACGTTTATCATTTTTTTAATACACGAGCAGCATTTTTAATAAAACATTTTTTGTTTTGTATACATTTTTCGTATACATGACAAACATTTTGATACGCATTTAACATTTTTCAAATGCTTGATGAACATTTAAAATAGTTTCTTGACATATTTTAAATGCTTTATTAATATTTTTTAATACATGGTCAACTTTTTTAATATACATTATATAATTTTTGTATATATTTTTCGTATACATAAGAAACATTTTCTCTATACAAATTTAACATTTTTCACATGTTTATATAAAAAAACTTTGTATATGTTTGGAAGTTTAAAATAAAATAGGGAAAGAAAGCAAAAAACAAAAAGAAAACACGTGAAAAAATAGAAAGAAAACAAGGCAGTGGTTGGCTCCCCGCGCGCTGGGCTGGCACATTGAGGCAGGTCCCTGACGCGAGCATAACCTATGTCTCGCTTTAGGCGAGAGATAGGCGCGGCCTAACCCATAGCTCCTCCTCTTGACCTATATCGTGCTCGGTCGGTCTTGACCTACCCAAAGCTCCAACCCGACCCAATAAAATCTCTCCTACACCCTGCCGCCGCCGTAGCTTAGCGCGCGTCGCCGCCTCACGCCTCTCGTCTCTCGCCTCTCGCCTCTCGAACGCGTCGAGGCAGCCGCCGCCGCTCCCGTTCTGCCCCATCGCGCGCCGCTCCCCTGCCCCAGCCGTTTACACCCCGTCCGCAACCTTGGGCAGCGGCTCTCGAGGTACGAGCTCTTTAGCCATCCAGTGATTTGTTGCCTGAACCCTAACCAATCAAACCCCCACGAGTTTTGGCCTAGATCCGCATCCAACGCCGTTCGAGAGATTGGGCCGAAGCTAGTTGTGTTACTTTTTCAAAGTTCGTTTTTTTCTCTGTCAAATCAACTGCGGTCTGCGGAGACGACCGATTCGTAGAGGTACCCGAGTTCGTGGATTTTAGGTTGCAATCTTGTTGGGAACATTTTGGGTAACTTGCTGGCTGTAGTGAAGAACCTAGTCAGCGGATGGGACGAGTCATTGTTTCGATCTTGTTGCGAATTGGAGTGATGCAATTGCACGCAAAGCCAGGCCTTGCCGGGATGTTTTTTAGCAATACCTCTCATTCGACCTAGTTCGTCCGTTGTCTAGCTGACTAAAGTGCTCAGAGGAACATAAGCAGAAGCACCATCCGATGCGCGTGAACAAAGGCATGTGGAATATCGACCAAAATGTTGTCTTTCTTGGTTGATTGGTTCACTCATCAATAGCTTTTCATAGGAAGATTGTATATGGCATATCTGTATTCACAGCGGTCAAACCGAAAGTGGAATAAGTGTACGATGGAATGTGGGAACATACCAGAATGTGGTATAATAGTTAGTAATTGAATTGCTGTCTGTTAGTAGCTCGGGCACAAACATAACATGTTAACAGTCCTTGGTTTCTAGTCTCTTAAACATGCATGCTTTGGTGTGTTTGGAATTTTGGATTTTATCAAACTTCTGGCAAGACTGATGCTTTTTTTTGTATTTCCTTCATGATGTAATAGGTGAATAAGGAGCTTTGAAGTCTGTGTATGAACTAGATACAACAGATATCATGGGTGATAGTTCAAATTCAAATGTGCAGAAGGCTGAGGAACTCAAACTTAGGGCAAACGATGCCTTCAAGGGTAAGGATATGTGTTATCTTCCTGTCGTATGTCTAGATTGTACAGCATTATTTTATCGTCTCATTGTTGTTAATGGGGCCTTACCATTGTACTCTCTCCGGTCCTTTTTACTCTGCGTGTAACTCCAGACCTGGATATCAAGGAGGGCAGTGTTCTCGTTTTTTGGACTGATTTGCAATGTTCAAAAAAGTGGAAAGCGTAAGCGAAGCGGGTGGCCACAACTTAGAGCAATGGCCGCAGCTTAAGCGCTTAAGCATTTTTCAAATTGGCCAGAATCCGAAGGAAGAAGGGGAGCCTTGGCGCAGTGGTAAAGCTGCTGCCTTGTGACCATGAGGTCATGGGTTCAAGTCCTGGAAACAGCCTCTTACAGAAATGTAGGGAAAGGCTGCGTACTATAGACCCAAAGTGGTCGGACCCTTCCCTGGACCCTGCGCAAGCGGGAGCTACATGCACCAGGTTGCCTTTTTTGCCAGAATCCGAAGGAAATAGTTCCAGAACAGACCCTAATAATAAGATAAATGGCATATTGCCATTATTGCGCAAGCAGCCAAGCATAAGTAGTTCAAAAACAGCCAAATTATTAAAAAAAATGCTTAATCTACTGCTTAGGGCCAAAGCGAAGCGTTTTGCCATCGCTCAGCGCTTGAGCGTCGCAAAATACTTTCTTGAACACTGCTAATTTGCCTTTCCTTAAGTAAGCTGCATGTACCAGGAGAGCTGGGCCGTTATAAATGGAGGTAAATGTGCATGCCGTGATTGGGCAGTCCTCCTTGATTGCCTATTTGGTCTCTTGGTTTCTCCCCCCACTAGCACAACATAAGGTGAATAGGAAGGAGAGCAGTTAATGCATGCATGCATTTGGTTGGATGGGAGGCAGATGATGTGGTGCTCAGAGAAAAAGGGACCGCACAGAGTAATACGGGAAGAATAGAAAAAACTTAGACGCAGACTAAGAAGGACCAAAGGGAGTACCATTGCACTAGAAACATGAAGCCCTTCAAGTTTGCAGTTCCACTCTACTCCCTCCGTCCGGTGAAGAGTGTACGTTTGCCTTTAAAATTTATCCACAAAAGAGTGTACTTCTGTAATTAATGTAGTCCAGTGCATAGATGTTTGTTACCTTGTGGCCCCAACACTTAATTTAAGGACCCAATCTGTTGGATTGCTTGCTGTATTTCATTTAATAGCTAAACTTGAGACACTAATTAATTAGTAAATGAAGTTAAGAGGCATATCCAGTTTTAGATGTGCTTTTGTGGCAATAAACTGAACTTGAATGGCTCTCTTTGACAACATTATGCTAATATCCAAATGAAGCATACGGGGTCCCTTAGTGTTAGGATTTCCTTAATGATTGTTGTTGCCTAACTATTACTATGTTTTCCCTCCAGCAAACAAGTTTTCTCAGGCTGTAGAGCTCTATGACCAGGCTATTGATCTAAATGGTTCAAATGCGGTTTATTGGGCAAATCGTGCATTTGCACATACAAAGCTTGAGGAATATGGAAGTGCTGTCCAGGATGCTACAAAGGCTATTGAGATTGATCCTAAATATTCGAAAGTGAGTATCTATGACCTGGACCTGCTGCTGGCAAAAAAAATATTAGGTTCTCACCTTTTGCAAAACTTTGTGCCCGTAGGGTTATTATAGACGAGGTGCGGCATATCTTGCTATGGGAAAATTCAAGGAAGCCCTGAAAGATTTTCAACAGGTATGTGTCATATTGTTTAATAAATCCACTTATATGTCTACTGGATATTGGTGTTCATTTGTATTTAGTCTGCTCTGGTTACATTTACTTTTTAGACAATGAGATTCCATATTGGCATTTGCTTTCCCTGCAACTAAGTAATATATGCAATTATATTTTCTTATTAGGTGAAAAGAATCTGTCCTAATGATCCAGATGCTACAAGAAAGTTGAAAGAGTGCGAGAAAGCTGTCCAAAAAATCCGTTTTGAAGAAGCAATTTCTGTAGGGGATACAGAAAGGCGCTCTATAGCAGATTCTTTTGATTATCATATAATAGGTATCTGGTCTTTGAATTTCCATATTTTCTGGCACTTCACTATCTCCAGGTTCGATATATACTATTTAATGTGGCCACAAATGGGACACAAGCATTCTTTCCTTGTGCTATTAGTATGTTCTTTCATGATAAATCTATTTGCTTGTATTCATGAGTTCTTATATTGGTTTTAGAGTGCCTTCCATATTCTGCTCTTGGTTGCTTCTATTGTTTTTTTTTTAACTTTCACAGTCTTCTAATGCTCGGCATATTATGCACACAATCTAAGTGAAGCAACATACTCCCTCTGTAAACTAATATAAGACGTTTTAGGTCACTACTTTAGTGATGAGTAGTTCTTAGTGAAACATCGTATGCTGTCAGTGTTGGTATATTGCTAACATTACATGTTCTATTAGTGAAATTGAGCTTTAGTTATTAAAATAGCTGATAGGTATTTTGATCTCAGCTATAGTGGAGTTAAACAAACATTGTTAATATTACAGAAGTTGAACCACAGTATACTGGAGCAAGAATTGATGGGGATACAATAACATTAGATTTTGTCAAGCAGATGCTGGAGGATTTCAAGAAGCAAAAATGTATACATAAAAGGTACAGTTTGTAATTGTCATGGCAATCATGAATCATTTTGTTTTCCTTTTAAAAGTTTTCTTGGATGCTTTGATAAGCTATAAGTTGGCAATATGGTATAGGTATGCATTACAGATTGTGTTGCAAGCACGGGACTTGCTGCGGGCAGTGCCTTCCCTCGTTGATGTGAATGTTCCAAATGGTTGTCACTTTACGGTCTGCGGTGATGTTCACGGCCAGGTATTTGCCTTAACAAGTGAAGTCTTTCTCTAGACATAGCTCTCCTTAACCATTTGGGTATGCATTTTGAAATGCTTTAATCTTGTGAAGTGGTAACAGAACCCTTTATATTCACACATATAGTTGGAATGAGGTCGAAATCACTAGTCTTAATGACATTCTAATTTTGATTGTGATTTCTTTTGTTGTTACCTATTGGGGGGCTTAATGCCCTGCTGTTCTATTTCTATTTACAGTACTTCGATCTGCTAAATATATTTGAGCTCAATGGACTTCCCTCTGAAGACAACCCTTACCTCTTCAATGGAGACTTTGTGGACAGAGGATCGTTTTCACTTGAAGTCATACTTACTCTCTTTGCGTTCAAGTGCCTCTATCCAACTGGTAATTATCTTCAATTATTATTTTGTTCATGGTCATAAATTGGACTAGTCGGGTCTGCTGTAGTATGTATTCTACTGCTACATCCTCCTACCAGTTCAGCTTTAATTAAGTGGAACTATGAGTTAAGCATGGCTAGAATTTTCTATAATCAGGTATGTATCTAGCAAGAGGAAACCATGAAAGCAAGAGCATGAACAAGATATACGGTTTTGAGGGAGAAGTGAAGTCCAAGTTGAGTGATACGTTTGTTGAGCTGTTTGCTGAAGTATTTTGTTGCTTACCTCTGGCTCATGTAATCAACAAGAAGGTCTTTGTAGTTCATGGGGGTCTGTTTAGTGTTGATGGAGTGAAGTTATCGGACATCAAGGCCATTGACCGTTTCTGTGAGCCTCCCGAAGAAGGTATTTTTTCTCACTTCACTATTTACAGTTGTCCATTCTTGAGTGGATATATGATTTTTTTCTTCATTCCTTCTTAATGAACTGCTTTTATAAACACCTGAGTTATGGTATGATTGCATTTTTCCTTGCTTCTCGTCTGAAGCTGCGAACATATCATCTACTCATCGTTGACGTCAAAGATGTCAAAGTACCTTTTCTTTATTCTGTTTTTAGAAACTGAAAAAAAAGTCACCATATCAACCTCAATTTTGTTCATTTGTGCAAGATGTCCATGGGATTACAACCATTGCATTTCTGATGGCTATATGCTATCATTGTAGATTCTATTGTGAATTAACTACAATGTTCTGCAAAAACATATACTTGTTAACAAAACTTGCGATGGAAGTAATGTATTTTGCATTTATGTGTGTGTATGTATATGTGTGTTTTGGCTATTTGGCAAAGTTAACTCTTGCTTTTTTGTTGACAGGTTTGATGTGTGAAATTCTATGGAGTGACCCTCAGCCTCAGCCTGGGAGGGGTCCAAGCAAACGAGGTGTAGGGCTTTCTTTTGGTGGAGATGTGACGAAGAGGTTTTTAGAAGATAACAACCTGGGTAGGCCCCATAACAAATTGTCGTTCACTCGTTCTTATATTGTTTTAACATGCCAGATATATTTAGTTTACGCTTGTTGGAGTATGTTTCTTGTTTCTATATAACGTTCTTCTCTTGCATGTTTTCTTCTAATTTGGTTGATTGCCTGGCAGGCCTTGTTGTCCGATCCCATGAAGTGAAGGATGAAGGGTATGAAACTATGCATGACGGAAAGCTTATTACTGTCTTCTCAGCTCCCAACTATTGTGACCAGGTATGCTAAATCACGGGGAAAAAACTACACCGCTTGCATTCCTTGAAATTTTCTCTTGAGAAGTTGAGATGTAGTTCTGGCAAGCCAACTGTTCTCAGTTTCATGTTATGGATGCTGACTGCACCATGCTGTTCTAAATTTCCGATGCAGATGGGCAACAAAGGTGCATTTATTCGGTTCAATGCTCCAGATTTAAAGCCAGATATTGTTAGTTTCTCAGCAGTGGTATGTCCTTTTTGACCTTTTGCATCTAAGCTTCTCGCAAATAGTTTGGTTTGT
This sequence comes from Triticum aestivum, assembly GCF_018294505.1. Lineage (NCBI taxonomy): Eukaryota > Viridiplantae > Streptophyta > Magnoliopsida > Poales > Poaceae > Triticum > Triticum aestivum. The sequence goes on along the minus strand of NC_057801.1, from coordinate 161,203,438 downwards.
ATGACATCTAAGGTTCTTGCAAAGTGCGTTGATTCTTGTTGAACTTGACTGGCATGGTATATAGTTTGAAAGTTGCAGATACCTATTTCAAGCACCTCTTAACTGCTTATGCCCTAGTCATTCATTTGATCAATTATGCTGAACTTTTCCCTACCAAAATATGGTTACTTCATGTGCTAATATTAAGGCTGATCACACTTCTATTATTGCAGACACACCCTGATGTCAAGCCGATGGCCTATGCAAACAATTTCCTCCGGATGTTCCAATAGCAGCAGCCGGAACCTGTCTGGCCAATTTTGATATGCAAACTTTTCTGCGCCCAGCTCATTTTCGTACCAAGTTCTCATCCAAGTCATGCGTTGAGCAGCAAATATTTTGCTACAACAATTTAGATGCTGCTGTGACCCCTCCTGCCCTTTGTTAATTATTGGTTCTAGCACAGTGATTTAGGTGTCTGTAGTTGTACATTTGCTATATCTTTCTGCCCTTGTCAGTTCAGTGGGATTATGTTGCTCTGCTCAGCTTTCACCGTGCTGACACCCCAGGATTGATGCCTTTTCGCTCTTGATTGCTTGTGTGGATTGTTGTAATACATTTCATACACAAAATGCTACCTGCAGCATGTAGCGGACTATGATTATTTTGTACTGAGGGTGAGCACAGGATTGTGCAATGTAGTGTTGTGTCAACGCCACAATGCGGCCTTGTAACACTTTATTGTTTAGTTTGCTTGCCATTTTTTATGTTTATTTTCTTTCTGATGTTTATTTAAGTTTCTGGCCAGTTATATATATCTGCATTGCACTTGATTTTCAGCTGGTCGGTAAGATGATTGGGCTGACACATGTTTTTCAAAAAAAAGATATAGGAGATGCTTTCAAGTTGGTAATTTCCTATTTCTGAATTTGAACATTTGGCTGTACTGTTGAAGTAAAATCTCACCATCTGAGTTCCAAGTCTTTGTAATGCGAATTAAGTTCTTAGTTGTGATAACAAGGCATGGTAAAACTTGTCCAGATTGATTTTATATTTTGATGCCAGATACTAATTTCATGGGCAAATGGGAAACAAAGGAGAAACTTTACTTGGAATCGGGTTTATGTCGGTGAAAAGACCCATGCGCATGTACATTTCTCACCATGTAACATCACAATCTAATTGCCACTGGTTAAAGCAAATTTTCCATCCTAAATTTAACCCCTTACAGCGGTCTGAGAAACGACGCAGTCGACCCGCTCCTGGCGATCGGCTTGTCCGGGAGCCGTATGAGGTTGTAGGTCCAGGCTGCCGCCACCGTCCCGCACACCGGGCCGACGACGTACACCCACACACCGCCGTACCGGCAGGCGACGATCGCCGGCCCTAGGCTCCTCGCAGAGTTCATCGACGCCCCCGTGATCGGCCTGCACGTCCACGAAGAAGAATGCAACGTCGACATGTTAGGAGTTTGAGGTAAGATCAAGACCACGTCTATGCTTTAGATCGGCTTGTACCCGGCAAAGAGCACGTTCAGCACGACGGTGGCACCAACTGCGAGACCAGCCAACTCACCAACCTGCAGGAGCTATCACATATCAGCAGAAGTTCATCGTTTCCGATCTCCAAGTGCTGGGTGGCGTGAAGCGGTGGTCTTACTGCTCTGTCGTCCGTGCCCACGCCCGAGACGACGAACATGAGGTAGAAGGAGATGATGAACTCGAGCGCCACCGCCTGCGTGCTCGAACCGGACGGCATCGTCCCGAACGAGTGCCCGTGCGCGCCGCCGAACGTCAGTCGCAGCGTCAGGCTCGCCAGCGTGGATCCCAGCACCTGAGCCAGCACGTAGGACGGCACCTGCAACACACCCACATATTTTTCGGATAATCTACAATGTTTCTGATCGTATCACATTTCATCGCAATGAAGATCCGTGTGTTGAAACTACCTGCTTCCACGGGAAGCGGCGGCAGGTGGCGAAGGCGATGGTGACGGCGGGGTTGAAGTGCGCCCCGGAGACGTGGCCGACGGAGTAGACCATGACCATGACGACGAGCCCCCACACGACGCAGATCCCCGGGAACGTCACCGCGCCGCCCGTGCTCTGGTTCACCACCACGGCGCCGCACCCCGCCAAGATCATGAAGTAGGTGCCCAGAATTTCGGCAAGAATCTGCTCAAACCCGCGTCAAATGAGCACGATTCTTCCAGCAAAATTTGCTGCATCTACGCGGTACAGAACTACTCCAGATACTGCAGCCACATGTATACCTTCTGCATGAATTGGACGGACATCAGGCCGCTGCCGTCGCATCTGCTGCTGTCACTAGTGTTGCCCCGGTCTTCTGAATTCTCAGACGTGGCCTCTTTCTCGTCTCGCCCTTCCTCCATGGCTCCGGTGTCGCCTCCGTCGTCTCTCTTAGGTTAGTGGCATACTGTCCTCTCCGTTGCGCGCACTACCCTACTTCTCCTTCTCCTGGTCTGTACTCCTTGATAGCATTGATGTCCTTCAAGAGTGTGTATATCTCCCATGGAACCATATATTCTTCTTGGACTGATTACCTACTTTACTTGACTGGATGTGGCTTAATGCAACCACTGAAGTAGGCGTGTGCAAAAAGCCAAAAACGTAACCAACTCAACCACCAAGGGCTAAACATGATTAAAAAAAACGTTTCAAAAAACATGATAAAAATTAGGGTCTGTCTAGTCTTGGCACAATATTTCACGCCAAACTGAATCCATCTTCAGTAAAATAAAGTTTTTTTTATTTCTTATATCTATCCACACAAAGTTATATGAATAATTAGTCTTCAAAACTAAAATGGATCTGCATGCTTGTACCATCCTAAATATTTGAAAGGAAAAAAAAGTTTGCATCTGTTGGTTTGTTCATGAATGGAAGACGAACTATTGTCTGACAAAGGTGCATCAATTGTTAAAATCCTGATCATTTGTACATGGAGATTCAAATGTACACTGAAACAAAACAAAAAAGCCCGCTCTTTTTTTTTATCTCTAAGCAAATAGAGAGAAAATGTAACTTTAGGCACCAAATTTTGGTTGTGTGGTACAAATTGAAATGTGAATTAGCAATTTAGAAACAAATTGTCTGTAAATAAAACTTATAAGCAACTTCAATATGTGTGGGCAAAACGCCACATGTTTACAATACATTATGTTTCATATCTTATACTTTTACAGCTTACTCCCTCCGTTCCTAAATATAAGGCTTTATAGAGATTCCAATACGGATTGCATATGGATTAAAATGAGTGAATCTACACACTAAAATATGTCTATATACATCCCTATGTAGTCTGTATTGAAATCTCTAAAAAGTCTTATATTTAAAAATGGAGGGAGTACTTTAGATGTCACATTATTACCTACATCCCATAAGACCCCTAGCCGTTAGATCACCGCGGAATGGACGGTTCGTAATCACGTGGAGCACCCTGCAGTTTCTCTTTTCTAAAGTGTTGACTATTTGGGGCCTCTTTGAACTGAAGGAACTTTGTAGACTCTCCACGTGATTTTTTGTAGAACTCCATTTTATGGGGGTCCTTTGGATCAAAATCCTTTTCGTACACGTGTCCCTAAGGACCAAGCCACAGTAGTTTTTACTGTCATGCACGTACGACGAGTAATCCTAACCTCACTGCTCCAAAGAGACGACATGAATCTCATGAAAATTTGACTTCATGTCTTGCATGAAGTTTCTCCTCTCTCGAAGTTCCATGGTAAATTGAAAGAGCGTGTTTGCAAATTTCCGTGTTTGGATCTCTTAGAGCATCTCCAATAGCAACCCAATAATTTCTTGCCCTAAAACTGGTGTTAGCTGCAGAGAGAGAAGTTTTAGGTTTTTGGAATGTTTTATGCTTTTCTAGCAGCCCTACAACTGGTGACCCAAAATTTAGTCTTCTTCTCTAATCCACAATTGCATACGTATTCAAACAAACTATGACATGGTAATTAAAATTTTGCAACATCACAACACAGATAATCAAGAACATTTCAAATTCAAGTTTATATCCACAATATTTCAAATTCAATTTTGAATATAAGCCTAAAATCAAAAACATTGTGCATCACAAACACAAACAAAAGTGCATTGGACATGAATGCATAGAGCAGTCATATTTCATTGCCTCCATTGTCATCACTAGTGCTTGCATTATCTTCATTGGCGCCATTGTTTCCATTGCCACCTATGCCACTCATGCCTCTAAACCCTCCCATGAAGCCTCTCATAGACGCCATCATCAATACTTCATCGCACCAAAGCTCTAAGCATGTCTTGGCCTTCTCATCGAGGGTATTTGGGTCCATAAACATGAGCTCTTGCCCATTTTACATGCTCTTGATTCTTTCTTCGTAGGCTACCTTCCCTTGCTCCTCGACCCTCATCTCCTCAAAAGTTGCTCTCCTTTCCTCGGTCGCCGCCCTCCTCTCCTCAGTCGTTGTTATCCTCTCTTCGGTCTCCCTCCCCTCCTCCATTTATTTGGCCTTCAAGTTCTTCCTTTCCTTGGTCACCCCCTTCCTCATTGCCATAATGTTGGCCATTGATTCCTTCATGTCATTGCCTCCTCCTTGAAGGAAATATGCCCTAGAGGCAATAATAAAGTTATTATTTATTTCCTTATATCATGATAAATGTTTATTATTCATGCTAGAATTGTATTAACCGGAAACATAATACATGTGTGAATACATAGACAAACATAGTGTCACTAGTATGCCTCTACTTGACTAGATCGTGAATCAAAGATGGTTAAGTTTCCTATCCATGGACAAAAGAGTTGTCATTTAATTAACGGGATCACATCATTAGAAGAATGATGTGATTGACTTGACCCATTCCGTTAGTTTAGCACTTGATCGTTTAGTATGTTGCTACTGCTTTCTTCATGACTTATACATGTTCCTGTGACTATGAGATTATGCAACTCCCGTTTACCGGAGGAACACTTTATGTGCTACCAAACATCACAACGTAACTGGTTGATTATAAAGGTGCTCTACAGGTGTCTCCGAAGGTACTTGTTGGGTTGGCGTATTTCGAGATTAGGATTTGTCACTCCGATTGTCGGAGAGGTATCTCTGGGGCCCTCTCGGTAATACACATCACTATAGGCCTTGCAAGCAATGTGACTAATGAGTTAGTTGCAAGATGATGTATTACATAACGAGTAAAGAGACTTGCAGGTAACGAGATTGAACTAGGTATTGAGATACGGACGATCGAACCTCGGGCAAGTAACATACCAATGACAAAGGGAACAACGTATGTTGTTATGCGGTTTGACCGATAAAGATCTTCGTAGAATATGTGGGAGCCAATATGAGCATCCATGTTCCGCTATTGGTTATTGACCGGAAACGTGTTTCGGTCATGTCTACATTGTTCTCGAACCCGTAGGGTCCGCACGCTTAAGGTTTCGATGACAATTATATTATGAGTTTATGAGTTTTGATGTACCGAAGATTGTTCGGAGTCCCGGGTGTGATCACGGACATTACGAGGAGTCTCGAAATGGTCGAGACATGAAGATTGATATATTTGGATGTCGGAAGTGTTCCGGGTGAAATCGGGATTTTACCGGAGTACCGAGGGGTTACCGGAACCCCCCGGGAGCTTAATGGGCCATAGTGGGCCTTGGTGGAGAAGAGGAGAGGCGGCCAGGGCAGGGCCGCGCGCCCCTCCCCCCTAGTCCGAATAGGACAAGGAGAGGGGGGCGGCGCCCCCCCTTTCCTTCCTCTCTCTCCCTCCTCTTCCCCCCTTCTCCAAGTCCAACAAGGAAGGAGGGAGTCCTACTCCCGATGGGAGTAGGACTCCCCATGGCGCGCCTCCTCCCTGGTCGGCTGCCCCCTCCCCCCTTGCTCCTTTATATACGAGGGCAGGGGGGCATCCCATAGACACAACAATTGATCGTTGATCTCTTAGCCGTGTGCGGTGCCCCCCTCCACCATAATACACCTCGATAATATTGTAGCGGTGCTTAGGCGAAGCCCTGCGTCGGTAGAACATCATCATCATCACCACGCCGTCGTGCTGACGAAACTCTCCCTCAACACTCGGCTGGATCGGAGTTCGAGGGACGTCATCGAGTTGTACGTGTGCAAGAACTCGAAGGTGCCGTACTTTCGGTGCTTGATCGGTCGAGCCGTGAAGACGTACGACTACATCAACCGTGTTGTGCTAACGCTTCCGCTTTTGGTCTACGAGGGTACATGGACACACTCTCTCCTCTCGTTGCTATGCATCACCATGATCTTGCGTGTGCTTAGGATTTTTTTTTTGAAATTACTATGTTCCCCAACACTCCTATCTTCAACTTGTCCTTACAGATCTTTCTTCCATCGAGCCTCTTCTTATTAGTAACTGAGTTGGGAGTGGGACTTCTTTTTTCCATCCTTGACACTTGATGCATCATCATCGATGTCAAGATGTGTTGCATCTTGCTACGTCTTGATCTTGCGTTGGTTTTCCTTGAAGAGGAAAGGGTGAAGCAGCAATAGTAGCGTAAGTATTTCTCCCAGTTTTTGAGAACTAAGGTATCAATCCAGTAGGAGGCTCCTCACAAGTCCCACGAACCTACACAAACAAACAAAGAACTCGCAACCAACGCGATAAAGGGGTTGTCAATCCCTTCACGGCCACTTGCGAAAGTGAGATCTGATAGAGATAATATGATAAGATAAATATATTTTTGGTATTTTATGATATAGATGGGAAAAGTAAAGATACAAATAAAAGTAGATTGAAAGCTTATATGATAAGAGATTGACCCGGGGGGCATAGGTTTCACTAGAGTCTTCTCTCAAGATAGCATAAATATTACGGTGGGTGAACAAATTACTGTCGAGCAATTGATAGAAAAACGAATAATTATGAGATTATCTAGGCATGATCATGCATATAGGCATCACGTCCATGACAAGTAGACCGACTCCTGCCTGCATCTACTACTATTACTCCACACATCGACCACTATCCAGCATGCATCTAGAGTATTAAGTTCATAAGAACAGAGTAACGCTTTAAGAAAGATGACATGATGTAGAGGGATAAACTCATGCAATATGCTATAAACCCCACCTTTTTATCCTCGATGGCAACAATACAATACGTGCCATGCTGCCCCTGCTGTCACTGGGAAAGGACACCGCAAGATTGAACGCAAAGCTAAGCACTTCTTCCATGGCAAGAAAGATCAATCTAGTAGGCCAAACCAAACCGATAATTCGAAGAGACTTGCAAAGATAACTCAATCATACATAAAAGAATTCAGAATAGATTCAAGTATCTCTCATAGATAAACTTGATCATAAACCCACAATTCATCGGATCTTGACAAACACACCGCAAAAAGAGTTACATCGAATAGATCTCCACAAGAGAGGGGGAGAACATGGTATTGAGATCCAAAAAGAGAGAAGAAGCCATCTAGCTAATAGCTATGGACCCGAAGGTCTGTGGTAAACTACTCACAACTCATCGGAAGGGCTATGGTGTTGATGTAGAAGCCCTCCGTGGTGGATTCCCCCTCCGACAGAGTGCCGGCGACGGCTCCAAGATGGGATCTCGCTGATACAGAAGGTTACAGTGGCGAAAATATTTCTTCGGTGGCTCCCCTGATGGTTTCGGGGTATATGGGTATATATAGGAGGAAGAAGTACGTCGGTGGATGCCCGAGGGGCCCATGAGACACGGGGGCGCGCCCTCCACCCTCGTGGCCGCCTCAGGAGCTTCTTGACTTGCACTCCAAGTCCTCTGGATCACGTTCGTTCCAAAAATCATGCCCCCGAAGGTTTCATTCCGTTTGGACTCCGTTTGATATTCCTTTTCTTTAATATACTGAAATAGGCAAAAAAAAAACAGCAATACGGGTTGGGCCTCCGGTTGGTAGGTTAGTCCCAAAAATGATATAAAAGTGTAAAGTAAAGCCCATAAACATCCAAAACAGGTAATATAATAGCATGGAACAATCAAAAATTATAGATATGTTGGAGACGTATCACATCTCCAACCGAGCTATTGGACCCGTTCTTATTAGGAATTTCATTGTACTCGCGGTTCTTCCAATTCTTCTCATTTCTAATCTCCACTCAAAATGGTGCCCAATTGAATCCCTTGCATTTCTTCTAACCTCTTTGCCTTTGCCCTTAAACAATTCACTAGCAATGTTGAGGTACATTCCACAAGTGAGAAAAGTAGTTAGCCCGCAATCCATAGAAAGAGATGAAGAAATAATGGATGAATGCAAACAAGCAATCACCTTATTGTCAGTGTTTGTACCACTTGCGTTCATACAGTGAACTTGTGCCAGGCATGCCGGCCACTTTTGACCCTCTTGACAATATAGTTTGCCATCGATGTCGGAGCAACATTTGCGATCAATAGATTCCACTAGTGTGCGTGCCTTGAAGTACTCATATATACGCTCCTAGCAAGTTCGCATTGGTTGATTGGATAAAGACCAATTTTCTTCCATGATTTACACAACAACTTGACTTCTTTTGTAAGTGCAGTTTGCACTTCTCCCCTTTGGAGATGCACCAACAAAGCCCTCCTCTTCCATGTCAAGAAGGTGCTCTTCTTGCGTTTCAAATTCTTGAGAGGGAATTTCTTGAGATGCAACACAAGTGTATTGCAAAAAATAAATCATCATCCGCACTACATACATCAACTTTGACTTGTGCTCAAATCAGGCCAGAAATGGCTTTTGCTGGATACCATGAGTCTAGTCTAGGCTAGTCAAAGCTCGCCGATGGACATTTGCTTCCAAACGATACTAGTCCTACATCCTAAAGCTCGGTTCACTTGAAATACTAGCCCCGCGAGGAGCGGTGCCCGCAGCAGCAGGCGGCGGCGACTCTGCAGCCTACGACAAGGCGTGGCGTACTCACGCGCTACTAGGGAGAACTTGGAAGTGTAGATATTTTTCTCGGGTGGTGAGGTGAAGATCCTTCCGCATTGTCCGGCTTCTGGAGGGCAGGATTTGCGGGCGGCACAGCTGAGCTGCGTTTTTCTTTGACTCGGCGCGGCACGCTCAGGTAAAGGGAGAAAGCGACGGCAGTGCGGCGCGGCCACGACGTCAAGGCACAGTCACGCCCGCCGGCTCCGGACAAGACACGGCCGCGACGCCGTCCGCTCCTCGACCAGGAACACCGTGTTGACCCCTGGCACCGAGGACTTCGCAGCCACCGGCCTGCCGACTACATCGACGGCATGGAACAAGCATCGTATGAGCAGTGGAGGTTGATAATCTTCGTGATTTCTGACATCAATTTACATCTGTCGCAACAACAGCACAATGAGCTTACATCACGGCCAAAGCGAGGTCGCCAGCTGATTTTGGCCGCCCTCTCTAGCACTTGTAATCCGCACAAATAAATAACACAATTACCACCACATCAAGTGAAAAGCTATCTGAAGGAACCACACGCTTGGTCTCTCTTTCAGAAACTAATGGAACACCAATAAGAAGAAGAAGAAGAAATGAGCTACAACAAGAAAGAATCCCGCCCGAGTTAGGTGTTGTTAGCATCAGCTCCTCGTCCTGGAGCTCCCGAGAGTGAGCTCCAGCTCGTCCGACCCGGAGTCCTCGTGGATCCTCTCGCCCTCCCACGCCCTCACCAATCCGGCGGTGGCCTGCTGAGCGCCACCGTTGGTGCTGCTTCCAAACGCAAACTCGTCAGAAACCACGTCCATCATGTGAACGTCCGGGTGCCGCGCCATGCCGGGGATCACCGGCGAGCACGTGCCGCTCTGCCCCGGCGTGCACATCCTCGACGAACCTCCGCCCGGGATCGCTTCTTTGAAGACGCTGAATGGGTTTGACGACATGAGACTGAAGGTGGGCGATGAAGGGCTCGTTGACGAGATCTGGATACCGGCCAGCCATGCCGGGTCAGGAACCATTTGACGCCCGGGGCTCGGCGGGGTGGAGTTCACCACGCACGGACTGTTTGAACCGTGCCATGGTGGCTGGATCACCGACTCGTCCCAGTCCGTCTTCATGCGAGGGGTGCGAGCGGTCGGTGAGCTCAGTGGAGGAGTCACCGGGGCGCTGATGGAGCCACCGTGAATCAGCAGCGGGGGAAGATGCGGCCGCTTATTCGACGCCGTCGAATTGGAGAACGTTTGGAGCCATGGTAGGATGGGAGTTGCATCGACGCCGTTTACCATGTTGTTGGAATGCGGGAGGAAGGGCGACGATGCGCCGCTGGGGAATGAAGAGGAAGTAGGGCTCGCATTGTATGATGCCCGCGGACTCGGCTGATATGAAGAGCATGGACTTGGTGACACGGAGCACCCAATCCCATCCATGCGTTCTGCAGGTCTGCATCCCTGTGAACAAAAATAAACGAGCACATTGTTAGTTTGTGCTCCATGTCTTCTCCGACTAGCTGAAAGTAAACCAGGTGTGGTGTTTCCGCAGCAAAACTGCTAGTACCTACTCAACAACATTTCATCACGGTACAAGACACTCTCTTATGAACTTCTTTTTTCCGGATAATCCCTGACTACTTAGCACTACATTGCAAGTAGTAACACGCATATAGAAATAATGAATGAATGTATGATACATAGCCATGGCATGGCTCATGGCGCAAATGTTAAATGTGCTATCCTGACGAACACGGATAGCTATTTGAGAAAATTCGACTTGTGTGTAGCAAAGATCAGGCAAGCAGAAGATGGTCAAACATCATCATGCCCACAGTGAAACTCACCATGCGACTCTGTGGGATTGTTTGAAGCATTGGTGCAACTATAACATGAACACGCAGCAAGGCATTAATTCAGGAGCATATTAGAGTTGCTTCAGCGCGTTTCTCGCCCACAGATCTTACGAGCGGAGCCGAACACGAATCCGGATCCACCAAATGCTAGCATCGCGATAGGATTTGCAGCAGGGGAGCAGCACGGCACCGATACAAGATGCTCAATTCGTCGCCGCGCTAGGAGAATCTAGCTTTTCTTTTCCCCAGCGGCAGCAGTACCCCGATGCCCCGAAATTCCGCGAACGCGCCTACCGCCCACCCACCCACCCCGCACTCCAGTCCGGCACACCCGTGCACGGACCAGACTGGCGTCTCCCACCACACCACCCTTTGCCCATCGCCACCCACGTGCGACCCACCTCCAAAGAAATGGAAGAAAAATAAAATAGGAAAGGTACGACTGGACGCCACACGGTTCACACCGTGCTGCAGGTACCCAAGCACCAGCTGGCCTCGCCGTACCACGCCGAGATCCACTGCGCGCGCCGCCTGCTCCGCCGCAAGCCTTCGCGCGCTCGACGGGCTAGCTCGCTAGCCGGCTAAGCTACGGCGCCGCTGGCTGGCCTCCCGTGGAGGAGCGAGGCAGAGGGATCGATCAATAGGTTGTGTACTAGCGGAGATCCAGCCTTGCGGCCGGGGGAGAGAGCGGGGAAGGCGTGGTAGTACGAACCTTGCGGTAGGTGGTGCCGTCGGGCTCGACGACCCAGCCGGCCTCGTTGCAGAGGGCCTTGAGGACCTCGTTGTTGTCGCAGTGCTTGGGCAGCTTGTACCCGCCGTGCGCCCGCAGGCCGGAGAATATCTTGGCGGCGATCGCCCGCCGCCGCCGCTCCCTCCGCTTGTTGTTCTCCCTCTCCCTCCACGTCGGCATCCTGCCGCCCGCTCCCCCCGCCGCCCCGAAGTCCGCCCCTCCTCCTCCTCCCCCCGTCGCCATGCCCGGTCAACCCTCCGCAGCACGCACAGCTCGGCTCCCCTGCCGAGCTCGAAGTCAGGAAGGAGGGAAGCAGAAGAGGTCGCCCTCTCGAGTGGGCGAAGGAGCGAGAGCAGATCACACGGAAGAAGAGAGAGAGAGAGAGACAGAGAGGGTGGGTGGGGGAGCAGTGGCGTGAGCTTTGAAAAGCCCCGGCTCGCGACGCGGCCCGCACCGCCCCTCGATTTCCTCCTATTTACGCCCCTGCCACCGCTGGAGAGCGGTCAACACGGCCGCGCGGGGAGGGGCAGAGTGGTAACTGCACCGCACCGCACAGGGCGAGGCAGCGAAGTGTGGTGTGGGGCGGGGGGGCAGGCAGAGGGCAGCCCACGAAGCGTGTTGCTCCGCCGCGGGGGCGGTCCACGTCAAACGAGCGCTGCACGTGGGCGCCCACGGGCCGTGGGGCCCGCGGCCCGGGTCGTCGTGCGGACGGGCGGGCGGGCAGCCCGTGGAGGAGGTGGGGCACGTGACGAGCCTGTTGCTTTTCGGGGCCACGCACTCGTTTCCTTTGCTCGCACCGCCCGTTCCGGAGATAAATTGATTGGTTTGTTTATTTTGCGGCGTGTTTGTGAGCATTTTTGGCCCCGCCTCGGCGGGCGGGGGAGGAAAGTAGACGGGCTCGGAGCGCGAGCGCGGGCGCGGCGCGGTGTCTGCGATTGCGCGCGAACAGCAGGAGCCGGGGGATGGGACGCACCGGGAGCATGGGTGGGGCTCGGAGGGGTCGAAACGTGGCGCCCCAGGCTCGACGGGCATCTTTCTTTGCCCGCGTGCGTCGCAGGGGGAGGCGGGGACGGAACGGCCTACTAGTATAGTTTGGAGTCAAACTACACGATTTTGGCATTATTAAAAGTCTAGGCTTTTTTTTGTTCGAAAAAACGCAGCAATATATACCAATAAATATGATTCCCAAACAGTGAAGATCTCCTTCGGTTTGGAGGAATTTTATAGGAATTTGATATAATAGGATTTTCTTAGGAAAATTTACTTCAAAGTTTTTAGGAATAATCCCTATTTCTATAAAGGAGTTCTTCTTGTCCTCCACATTGCTAGAAAAAAAACATTAGCCTATGAACAATTCAATTTAAATTAGAAGTTTCCATAAACAATTTCGGAAAGCAATTCAGATATAACTAAATTCTACTAAATCAAAGACAACTATTTCGAGGTGGATGGAGTAGTTTATAAATATCAAATCTTGTAGTTCTAAAGGCACAAGTTAATCTAATCTCAAAACATGGGTCATTGATTCGCAAAAAACACGAGTAATCGACTAAGTAATTGAGAGCAAGAGACAAGAGTAACCTAACCATTTTTCATGTCCGTTTGGCCCTCGTGTTGGCTATGCGTCCGCTTGATCGACGGTGCAAGGTGTAGATTGCCCCTTCAACAATTCTGGACTTTAGATTGGAAGCTCCACATCGATGGATCGGAACCGCCCTAGACGGTGCTTGTGTAACAGTAGAAGAGGCGGCGGGCGACCGGGCATCAGGCGTCGATGTCGTAGCAGTCACGAACCTAGCGACGACTCGACCTATATGTGTGTCCTGGCCTTATTATCTCCTGCAATGGGCTTTCCCTTCTTTTGCTGGAATTTAGGTACATGTGGTTGGATGGTTAGGAGGACAGTGGTATCCCGAGTCCACCAGAGTTCAAATCTCGGTGCTCGCGTTTATCCTGAATTTATTTCAGGATTTCTAGCGATACGCGTTCAGTGGGAGGAGACGTTCCCGATATCAAGATGACATGCCGGCTCGTTCTCTCGAAGGTGCTCATAGGGGTAGGGTGTGCGCGTGTGCGTTCATAGGGGTGAGCGCATGCGTATGTATTGTGTTAAAAAAGTTAGCTAGAATTTAATCAGAGAGTACCCACCCCCTCCCCCTTGAATTTGTCCCTGGATTTGAGATACATGTCATCTCATTTCTTGTGACTTTCCAATTTCTATGGTTGCCTAGCCTATTAACCAAATGAGGTTTTACTTAGAGCAACTCCAACGCGCCGACTCAAATGGACGTGTGTTTTGTCCGCAATTTATCTATTTGGGTCGGTGTGTCTGCCCCTTCCGCGTTTGGGTCGGCAGTGCGTCCAACGCGCAGATACATTTTTGTCCTCGCGCCCGCTTTGTGGCTTTTTTAAAAGCTATTTTTGCAACATATAAAAAAATCAGCCGAAACTCACATAATTCGAACAAAATATAAATATCTTGTAGTTTCACAACCAAATGAATATTTCATAGTTTACAAGCCAAATAAAAATTAAATTATCTCGAATACATTTAAAAAGAAAAAAGCTGATACATCTACTGATTGCCAACGTGAGATCACATATGCTCAACAAAATCATCTTGCAGTTGAATGTGAGTTTCTTAATCACACATTTGATGATGAAATTCGGTGAATTGTGCAAGCATTGCCGCTCCTCCATGCTCAGCCACAACATTGTCATCCTGAAATTGAAACCCTTGGTCATAGATATCATCCGGACGCTTATCCTCTACGATCATATTGTGCATGATCACACAAGTAGCCATCACCTCCCACAACTTCTTGATGCTCCAAGTTCTAGCAGGATACCGAAGGATGCCCCATCGAGATTGAAGAACACCAAAGGCATGCTCCACATCCTTCCTAGCACTCTCTTGGTCTTGAGAAAATCTCTTCTTCTTCTCTTCTACGGGGTTGGGGATTGTCTTCCCAAGAGTAGTCCACTGGGGATAAATACCATCAACCAGGTAGTATCCTTTGTTGTAGTGGTGGCCGTTGATCTTAACATTGACCTCCAGGCAGTTGCCTTCTGCAACCCTTGCAAACACTGGAGAGTGTCGAAGGACGTTGATATCGTTGTGAGATCCATCCATGCCGAAGAAAGAGTGTCAAATCTAAAGAAAATTGGCGTAAGCTATGAACAACTCAATTTAAATTAGAAGTTTCCATAAACAATTTCGGAAAGCAATTCAGATATAACTAAATTGTACTAAATCAAAGACAACTATTTTGAGGTGGATGGAGTAGTTTATAAATATCAAATCTTGTAGTTCTAAAGGCACAAGTTAATCTAATCTCAAAACATGGGCCATTGATTCGCAAAAAACACGAGTAATAGACTAAGTAATTGAGGGCAAAAGACAAGAGTAACCTAACCATAGATGATATGCACGAGTAGAACACAAAGAGTTGTGGGCGGTGATCGTCATACTGCTTACCACCAACGTCTTATTTTGATTCGGCGGTATTGTTGGATGAAGCGGGCCAGACCAACCTTACATGACCGCGTTCACGAGAACGGTTCCACCGACAGACATGCAACTAGTTTTGCATAAAGGTGGCTGTCGATGTCAAAATCGGCGGATCTCGGGTAGGGGGTCCCAAACTGTGCGTCTAAGGCTAATGGTAACAAGAGGCGGGGACACGATGTTTACCCAGGTTCGGGCCCTCTCTATGAAGGTAATACCCTACTTCCTGCTTGATTGATCTTGATGATATGAGTATTAAAAGAGTTGATCTTGTCGGATTTCGGGTTCCGGCAGACCCTTAAGGTTCGAACTCTAGGGTGCGTGCGAAGATCTTTTCCCTACCGATCTACTCCCTCGCCTCGCCCCGGTTCTAAGTTAGCAAGATGAACAACACAAGGGACGCGAGATTTATACTGGTTCAGGCCACCATTATGTTGTAATACCCTACTCTAGTGTGTGGTGTGTGGATTGCCTCTTGGGCTGATGAGGAACAATATAGGGGGAAGAACTGCCTCGCGAGGGGAGGAGTTCTTGTGCTAGTGTGGGTGGTTCTGGCTAAGTTTCGATTGGTCGATCCCCTTGCCTTGGGAGTGGCTAGTCCTATTTATAGAGGCCTTGGTCCTCTTCCCAAATATTGAGCGGGAAGGGATTCCACATTGGTAGGATTTGAAGGGGGACAGCTAGTACAAGCTATCCTGACTAAAGGTAGTCTTCGACTATCAAAAGCACTGGCGACGCCGCCGCCTTGGGCTCCACGGTGACCTCCGTCTTGCCGTCCTCCTGGTCCTGGTCTCGTTGCACCGATAGGGAAACCTTTGCCTGATGCCTTGGTACTCCGCGCTGGCCGGCACCCGCCTGGTCTCGATCGTCATGGCTTGTGTCATGTGCACCTCGTGTGGTGCTCCTCGCCTTGATCTCTCCGCCTCCTCGCGAGCCTGCCTGGAGAGGCCGCTTTTGAGGAAGCCTTGCATCGTCCTCCCCGTGAGGCTTGGCCCCTCACGAGGGTCTTGAGCTTGGGTTGGTGAAGACAAACCGAACTGGGCCACTGGTGAGCCACGCCGCAGGCCGAAGGCAGGCAAGTCTAGATACCCCCATATCCAGGACGCTGACAGTAGCCCCCGGGCCCAAGGCGCGCTCGGACTTGGCTTAGCGGCGAAGCCAAAGGTCAAGTGCGGAGCGCCTCGGGCCCCAACAGCCTGAGGCCTTGGGCGACGCGTGGAGACTTGATTGGACGTGGGCATCTCCGCTTCCCCATGCCGCCTCGGCAACTGCCTGACTGACAAAAGGCAGGCTTGGGTAAGGCTTACTTTCATTGCTCTCTTGCGCCGCACCTCATATCCCCTTCCTTGCTTTCTTGCTTTCGAATCTCCAGATCCGCTCCATCCGCTCCCGGGAGCAAGCTATGGGACCCCGCAAGACCAAGCCCGACGCGCCCCTGGCTTGGTACTCGCCGGCCCTGGATGCTCCCACCGTGTCGGAGAAGAATCTTGCTGCCGTACGCCTAATGACAGTGGTGGAGGGCAGCGAGATGGGGGCGACGGAGTTTCGGGTCGGTTCCGCTGAGGCAGAGGCCAAGGGGAGCACCTTCTACCCCCTCTTCATGAACGCCATTGTTGCTAGCCTGGTGCCTCCTTTCTCTAAGTTCTTCTACGCCGTCCTCCGCCATTACAGGTTGCAGGCCCTTCACCTTCATCCTAATTTCGTCCTCCTTCTATCGATTTTCGCCTATTACTGCGAGGTGCACGTCGGGGTGATGCCGTCCGTGGCTTTGCTACGCCACTTCTTCTCCCTCTGAATCAACGGCGAGCACACCTCGGCGTGTGCCAACTTTGTTACGTATGGCAAGACCAACACGATCTCGAAGACCGGTAAGAGGGCTGAGGGCTTCCAGAGCAAGTGGGTCATGGTGGACGCTAGGTGCATCCACTCCAGGCTGGTGCTACCCACGAGGATGCCCCAGCCTGACGAGGGGTGGTCCCGTGCGAAGCTTGACGACAACCGGGCGAAACCGGTGCTGGCAAAGATGAACGCCAATCTGAAGCCCGACAACATGAAAGCAGCAAAGTTGACGGGGGCCACACTCCTGAGGGAGTTCCTGATGCAGGGGGTGGCTCCCCTGCAGGAGCACCCGCGCCCGCTGTGGACGCTCGGGGGTGCCGACGACAGGCTCCGCCTGAACCCGATCGCCCTAGAGGACGATGACCTGGCCTCCGCCCTTCGCCTCTTGGCCGAAGAAGACCCAGGGGATGTGGAGGGTGTCCCTACCCCCTTGTTCCTTCACGAGGACCGTGCGCTGGTGGTGAAGGCCATGCCCACCTTCGACAGCCGCGGTCTGGTGCTGGCGGTGCCTCCTGAGGGCCAGAGGGCGATGGTGCCGGTGGAGGTGTCTTCTGATGGCTCCCGCGAGGGAGGGGAGGAAGGCGAAGAAGATGAGGAGCTCGACTCGGAGGATACCGCTGAGGGGATGGGAGAAACATCCCCCCAGGGCATGGCCAGCATCCTCCGCACCATGCCGGATGATGATGGAGCTGACGCCATGTGGGAGGAAGATTCACAGGTGATCCTGAAGAGGGACAGGTCTGCGCTGATCCCTTAGGGGGCTGCTCCGGTTCAGGCGCCGCTTTGGGCTGTCCCCAGCCCTCCTGGTGCGCCTTCTCCCGCTGCTGGACCTCCCGAGGCCGCCCTCCGGACCAGGAGGCTTATGGGCTTTAAGCTCGGCAAGAGACAGGCGGACTCCGCCACACCTGATCAGTAAGTGCTCACTCTCCATCTTGCTCTTGTTTTTGCTGCTGAAGCTTGATGTTCTCCATCGTTGGGTTAGGCCGCCACTTTCGGTGAAGAAGAACAAGGGGATAAGGTGGCTCGACCGAGGCAGGCTCATCTGCCGCGGTCGCGCCTCCGCCGGTGGGAAAGGGAGGCAGTGGAGCTCACACCTCCCCTGCCCGATCGTCTCCGCGAGGCATGACGGGGGGCTCTGGCATGGTGCCAGCCCCCGCGGTCCCGCTGCCTCTAGAGGTGTCGGTGCCTGCTGCCATTGCCGAGGCTGACCGGGCTCAGGAGCCTATGGTCTCCCGAGCCATGATCATGCTGCCGCCTCCTCCTCCTGCTCCACTGGTTCCAGACTCCTCCGCCTCCTCTACCATCTTGGACCGCACCTTCGTCGAGCTGGGCCAGCTGCGAGAAGACCTCCAAGGCGCCAACCCCTGCCTGGCGGCTGGGCTCTTGGAGCTAATTTCCGGCTGGGTTCATTCTGACGCCTCTGTCCGAGCGGCGTTGGACCAGGCTGCCGCGGCTTCTGAGGAGAAGAAGCTTGCCGCCACCCAGGCTGCAATGGCTCGTGATGTGGCGTTGAAGGACGTCATAGCCGCCTAGGACCGCTGCAAGGCGCTAGAGGGCAAACTGCAGGGCCTGCATGATGAGCTCGCCAAGGAGGCCCGCGACCGCCAGGCGAAGGAGGAAGAGATGAAGGCTCGGGAGGATGCCACCAGGGAACGCGACACCGAGCTGGCCGTCGAGTGTGGCCGACTGAAGACGCTGGAGCAAAGGCTGGGGACGGAGAGGGCTGAGTTGGACGCCAAGGCGAAGGTCTTGGCCGAGGACCGAGTGGCCTTCACGAATCTAGAGGAGAGAGCTCGCAAGGCGCTGAAGATGCTCTATGAGAGCGGCTTGGAGAAGCCGCTGGCTGGCACCGAGGACGGCCCCGCCGAGCTGGTTCCCTTCTTGGTTCAAGCGCTTGAGGATGTCGTGGATGACATCGGCCCCATGTCCGAGGCTGAAGCTTGTGTCCTTTCTTCTACAGTGCTGACGCGCGTCCTCAGCCACGTCTACCTTCGCGACCCCAACGCCAACCTCGATGGGCTGCTGGAGCCTGTGAGCGGCGAGCTTGCTGCCGCCGCTGCTGAGGCTGTGAAGGGCCGAGCGGAAGCCCTGCTGGAGAAGTTCTGCGCCTTTGCCATCGCGCCTAGGGCAGGTGCTGCCGACTCCATGGCTTTGGGAGGTGGAGCTGGTGAGGGCAACACCACCATGAAGGCAGGGCTCCTGGCGAACGACGACGCTGCCCAGGGACGATCTCCTCGCGGCTTCCTTCCTGTTTTATTTCCTGCAATATGCACTGTGCCTCGTGGAGGCATTTAAACTTGCGTTTGGCGTCATGAAGACGATTATGGTTTGTAATATTTGCTTC
This sequence comes from Triticum aestivum, assembly GCF_018294505.1. Taxonomy (NCBI): domain Eukaryota; kingdom Viridiplantae; phylum Streptophyta; class Magnoliopsida; order Poales; family Poaceae; genus Triticum; species Triticum aestivum. The sequence continues at coordinate 161,184,286 of NC_057801.1, read as the reverse complement.
TGGATTTTACGATTTCCTTTCTATTTGCTTTGTGTTTCACGTCAGCAGAGCCCGGCCCCGCGCATACCTCAGCCGCCGTTAGCCCCGACCGAAAACCAGGATGGGACCAAGGAGTGAGGGGCTACGTGACAAGTTAGGCTCCCGAGTCACGATGCTCAGGAGTCCCCTTTGACGTGCAAACAACAAATAGGGAAGGAAAATAGGGGCAGGTCTAGTGTTCTATGTCGGCAGGGCCCGGCCCCGCGCATACCTCAGCCGCCGTTAGCCCCGACCGGAAACCAGGACGGGACCAAGGAGTGAGGGGCTACGTGACCAGTTAGGCTCCAGAGTCGCAATGCTCGGGAGTCCCCCTTGACGTTCAAACAACCTTCATACCTTGGCTCTGCTCGAGGAGGGACGCGCGACGACTAGGCCCGAGGGACCTGGTTGGGTGGCGTGTGCTCGGGCGTGACCCAGGTGCAGCCCTCGTGCCCAGCCCCTTCGCGTGATGCTCCCAAGGGGAGGTGCTGCGATGAGGCCGGACACTGAGCTCTGGGCTCCCTGAGGTTGATGCGGCCATGGGCCGCCCTCAGTTGTTTATCACCAGTGCGGAGCATAGCTCTTACGTATGTGTACGGGCATAGCCGCTCCTCGGCAGTGTCGTCAGCCAGCGCGGAGCATGGTGCTTCCACTGGTGCGTGGGAGGGGGCTCCCCTCCGGGAGGAGCCCCCGGGGCGTGTATAGCCCCGCCCTGACACGTGGCCGGCACGGTAGGGCTGGACGAGGTGTATTTGGGCACCCGTGAGCCAGCGCGGGACTCACGAGGCCCTACCTCAAGGCGGGTTGCGCCTGATCTTGAGCCTTGGGCGGCTGTATGCTCCTGCAGGATGGTAAGATACAAAACACTCTGTGTCCTCAGGTCCCGGCCCTCAAGCAAGCTCAGCCGCCGCTGGTATGCCAGGTCGCGATGCCGTGGTCAAGGCCAGGGGGTGAGGGCTGGAGAGCCAGTAAGAGCTCTTGAGTCGCGATGCTCAGGAGCCCCCCTTTTAACACGCAAACGATTTGCATGGGAGAGAGAAAGCCCGTAATAGGCGACAAGTGACAATCATCGGCAGATTAAGCATGCAAGGCAAATCAGCTTAGATAATGCAGGAGAGGGTACAAGCCACTAGGTCTGGCCCGAGCGAATTAGGGGATGATGCAGCCCGAGGGGCGCCCCCTAGCAAAGTAAGCCTAAGACATAAGCAAAATGGGATACATGCCGCAGGGACAGACCCACGCGGCCTGAGGATGGTGCAGCCCTGGGGGCGCTCACAGCTGAAATGAACTTGGAAGATGTCACCTGATTCTGTTGCAGACAAAGGGGTGTTGGAGTAGCTGAAGATACGCAGCGAAGAGCTCGGCCCTCACGAGCCACCATAGTCCTGAACCTCGGGAGGTTCTGGGGCCTCTGGTGGGTCTTTGAGAGCCACCTCTATCTCTGCCAGAACCTCGTGATGCCTGGCCTCCTGAGCCACCAGAATGCTCCGCAGGTGTCGCTGGTGGACTACAGCCATGTTCGGCAGGCCGAAGGGCATGCGAACATAGTTGTGCGGGGGACCCTCACAACGTCCCATGCGCGAAGGCCAGAGGCGCTCCTGAGACGCGGCTTGATTGAGCCCTGGTACATCGATGCAGACGCGCAACCCGCCATCCTCGCCTGGATGGGGAGCCACGCCAGGAAGGCAGCAATCGTCGCGTATGATTCTTGATTCTTGAAGGTCCTGAGTGATCTCGTTGATGAACTCCTGAGGGTTAGGTCTTACTTGTCTCCTGCCTTCTTGAGGGGAACATGCTGCGAAGCACGCCTCCAAGTGGTGCCCGAGCGCCTCCCTCGTGATCCTTGCAAAGACTGAGGCCCTCCAGAAGAGAGCCCCCGAGCCCTGCCCAAGAAGGGCGCTAGGCGCGCCTTCCTATGCGATGGAGGGAGGCGCCCCTTGCGTGGGCGCAGATCTTGGTGCCACACCTCTCGAGATGCCAATCTCCAGGGGCCTTGAGCTGGGCGATGTTTTCTTCTTCTTGGGAGCTACCCCAGGGGGGTTCTCGCTCTTGCAGTCTAGGTCTTCAAATGCGGCAGCTTGAAAGGCGCGCTCGAGCGAGCACTCCACATCTTTCTCTTCACAGGGGACTGTGATAACCCCGCCGCTTCCTGGCATCTTGCGAACATTGTTGCCGTGGTGGGTTATCGCCATGAACTTGGCCAGGGATGGATAATCGAGGATGGCATTGTATGGCAGTCGAATATGAGCAACGTCGAAGTCGATGAGCTCAGTTCGGTAGTTGTTGTGCTGTCCGAAGGTGAAAGGGAGGCGAACCTGCCCTATCGGAGTGGTGGAGCCATCAGTGACTCCGAAGAAAGGCTTGGTAGGCTGGAGCTGATCATAGGGCACTTGGAGGTTGTCGAACATCTCGATGGACAGGACGTTGAGGCCTGCACCACCATTGATGAGAGTCCGGGTGACTTGCACATTGCTGATGACTGGGGAACAGAGCATTGGGAGGACGCCGGCTATGGCCGCACACTTGAGTTGGTCTGCTGAGCTGAAGGCGATGGTGCACATGGACCATCTAAGCGGGCGCGTGACCTCGAGCTTGGGAAGGACTGCATTCACCTCACGAGAAAACTGCTTGAAGATGCGCTGAGAGGTTGGGGCCTGGGCACCACCCAGGATGCAAGCGAGGGCTCACAGCTCCTGGAATCCCCCAGCCCCCTCGTCCTGGTGGTGGTCGTCATTCCTTCTTGGTGGCGGCAACGGAGGGAGGCATGCATTGCCCCGCGGGCGGTCCTCGCGAGACTGATCTCTCCAAGCTCCCTCGCGAGGCTGGTCCTGCCAGCGATCCTCACGAGGTCGGTCATGCCACTCCTGGCGAGGGACTTGGTCTTCCCATCATCCTCTGCCTCTTCCTCCTCCTCGGTCGTAGTCCCGATCGTTATGCTCGGGGAGCCGACCGATGCGTCCTTCGCGAACGGCTCTGAGCTCTTGGCATTCGTTGGTGTTGTGGGTGTAGAGGTTGTGGTAGGCGCAGAATCGGCTACCCTTGGAAGACTCCGGCTGGTCCCTGCCATGCTTCATGTCTGGCTCTGCCGTGAGCACGGCTGCTCCTTTACGCTTCACGTCTTTGGCCTTGGCTTTCTTCTCCTCTGGGTCTGCAGCTCGGAGTTCGAGGAGGGAGAGGCGTCCCTCCTCAGCTCTTGCACACTTGGTCGCCAGGTTGAACAGCTCCAGAGATGTGCACATGTCATCGTGGATGGCTAGCTCTTCCTTCATTTTGACGTCCCGGACGCCATCAGGGAATGCTGAGATGATGGCCTCCTCTGTTACCCTGGGAATCTTGAGGCAAGCGTTGTTGAAGCGTTGGATGTACTTCTACATGGTCTCTCCAGGCCGCTGCTTGATGCGGCGCAGGTCACCCACGGCCGGTGGGCGGTCGCGAGTGCCCTGGAAGTTGGTTATGAAGCGGCTGCGCATCTCGTCCCAAGAGGAGATCGAGTCCGGGGCCAGGTTCAAGAGCCAGGTGCGGGTGCCATCCTTGAGCGCCATGGGAAACCAGTTAGCCATGACCTTTTCGTCTCCACTTGCCGCCTCGATGCCCAACTCATAGAGCTGCAGGAACTCTGTGGGGTCGGTGGTGCCATCATAGCGAGCAGGCAGGTCTGGCTTGAACTTGTCGGGCCAGACGACGCTACACAACTCGGTGGTGAAGGCGCGACAGCCTGCCGTGGCTACCGGAGCCTTCAGCATACGCGGGACCTGCTCTTGATGATCCTCGCGCGCTGCCGCCCGTGGCAGCGCAGGGTCTTGGAGTGCTGGCGCAAGGATGCGGTCATGACGCGCCGGTGCGGGGAGCACGTGCACGCCTTCTTGAGGGCGAGGGATCTCTTGACAGCTCCTTTCTTGCCGCGCGGGCGCTGGGCGCGGCGGGTCGTGCCCAGGGGCCACGCTCCTTGGAGCTAGGGTGCCTTCTTGGGGAGGAGGTGGCGGAGGCGCCCCCTGTGCCGCATCACCCATGCCAGACTGTGGGTGAGGCAGTGAGAGGAACTGCGCAGGGGAGCTCCATGCGGCGCTGATGAGCTAGGTGATGCGAGCGAGCTACTCCTCGTAGAGGTCGTCGACGGGGCGGTAGTGTAGGAGCTCACGTGCCAGGAGCAGCACATCGTGCGCGTCCGTGGGGGCGCGACGAGCATGAGACGACGAACCAGCTGGGGTCAGCGGCGGAGTGGCGGTGCGGCCTTCCCGCTGCACTGAGGGGTGCAGTGAAGATGCTTGCTGCTCGTTCCCCGCCGGGCCGGTGGCGGCATGAGCGGCAGGCTACGGAGAGTGATGAGGAGCCCCACCAACAGGAGCCGTCTGGGCGACGTGGGCAGCGAGAGCGGCCCGGCGCTCGGCGCGAGCTCGGCGAGCGTCCACCATGGATGCAATGGAGTGGTGGGACGCAGACGAGCGGAGGAAAGATCCCGGCACACCCCTACCTGGCGCGCCAAATGTCAGATTTCGGGTTTCGGCAGACCCTTAAGGTTCGAACTCTGGGGTGCGCACGGAGATCTTTTCCCTACCGATCTACTCCCTCGCCTCGCTGCGGTTCTAAGTTAGCAAGATGAACAACACAAGGGACGCAAGATTTATACCTGTTCAGGCCATCATTGTGGTGTAATACCCTACTCCAGTGTGTGGTGTGTGGATTGCCTCTTGGGCTGATGAGGAACAGTACAGGGGGAAGAACTGCCTCGCGAGGGAAGGAGTTCTTGTGCTGGTGTGGGTGGTTCTGGCTAAGGTTTGATTGCTCGATCCCCTTGCCTTGGGAGTGTCTAGTCCTATTTATAGAGGCCTTGGTCCTCTTCCCAAATATTGAGCGGGAAGGGATTCCACATTGGCGGGATTTGAAGGGGGACAACTAGTACAAGCTATCCTGACTAAAGGTGGTCTTCGACTGTCAAAAGCACTGAAGACGCCGCCGCCTTGGGCTCCACGGTGACCTCCATCTTGCCGTCCTCCTGGTCCTGGTCTCGTTGCACCGATAGGGAAACCTTTGCCTGATGCCCTGGTACTCCGTGCCTGCGCTTGCCCCCTTAGCACCAAAGGGGAAATAAGGACACTGTGCTAGTCGGCGCCCGCCTGGTCTCGATCGTCATGGATTGCATCATGTGCACCTCACGAAGTGCTCCTCGCCTTGATCTCTCCGCCTCCTTGTGAGCCTGCCTGGTGAGGCTGCTCCTGAGGAAGCCTTGCGTCGTCCGCCCCGTGAGGTTTGGCCCCTCACGAAGGTCTTGAGCTTGGGTTAGTGAAGACGGGCCGAACTAGGCCACTGGTGAGCCACGCCGCTGGCCGAAGGCAGGCAAGTCTGGATACCCCCATATCCAGGACGCCGACATATCTACCACGAGATCATAGAGGCTAAACCCTAGAAGCTAGCCTATGATTATGATTGTTCTTGTCCTACGGACTAAACCCTCCGACTTATATAGACACTGGAGGCGGCTAGGGTTACACAGAGTCGGTTACAGAGAAAGGAATCTACATATCCGAATCGCCAAGCTTGCCTTCCACGCAAAGGAGAGTCCCATCCGGACACGGGATGAAGTCTTCTATCTTGTATCTTCATAGCCCAACAGTCCGGCACATGCATATAGTCGAGCTGTACGAGGACCCCTTAATCCAGGACCCACTTAGTAGCCCCTGAACTAGGCTTCAATGACGATGAGTCCGGCGCGCAGATTGTCTTCGGCATTGCAAGGTGGGTTCCTTCTCCGAATACTCCAAAGTAGATCTTGAATACCAGAATCATGTCCGGCTCTGCAAAACAAATTCCACATACTGCCATAGAGAGTATAACATCCCATGAGTCCAATCTGCTGACAACTTTTTCACAGCATGACATCATGCCACAGCCCGGTCTTTATTTGAACCGTTTTAGCCTGCCCTCCCGTATTTCGAGGTGCAGCTTTATTGGCACGTCTTGTCAAAGCAGAGATCGTGTCCCCTTATCATGGGATTCTAATCAATACGGGTATGGGTAACCCAACCGTGCCATTAGCACGACGCTTGGAGAATAAGTGAGTTTTAGAGCGAGTGGGGAGGCGCACGATTTTTGCTGCCTTTATAAAGGGATAAGGATTCCCCTCTTTCACCCACGCCTTCTCTCCTGCTTACCATTCTCGAGCTCCAGCGCCCAAGTTCTCATCTCTTCCGCCCAAAAAAAACTCCAACCATGTCCGAATCTGGAGCGCAAGGCAAGTGGATGGCCTCCTCCGTCAAGGAGAAGGATATCAAGAAACTCCGGGAGGCCAGGTACCTAGCCAAGAAGATCGCGCACCATCTCTCGACGACGGGACAGGTCGTCCCTACTCCGGAACCCCACGAGAGGGTTGTATTCCTCCCTCACTTCATCCGCGGGTTGGGATTTCCCCTCCACCCATTTGTTCGCAGCCTTATGTATTACTACAGGATTGATTTCCATGATCTATCCCCCTATTCTTTCCTCAACATCTCGACATTCATCATCGTGTGCGAGGCCTTCCTCTGCATCCCTCCACACTTTGGACCGTGGCTAAAGATTTTCAACGTGAAGCCGAAGGTGGTAGGCGGCGAGCACGTCGAGTGCGGAGGCGCCATGGTGAGCAAGATGCCCAACGTCAAATGGCCATCATGTAAATTCAATGAGTCCGTCAAAGGATGGCAACAACAATGGTTCTACGTCACCGAGCCACGCGGCACAAAATGGGCCGCAGCTCCTGAATTCCGATCCGGAGCCCCATTGCGGCTTATGTCCTGGCCTGAGAAGGGCCTAGACTGGTCTTCATCAGACGAGCTCACGACGCTCCAGGCGCGCATCAAGAGCATGGGAGACAAGAATATCAAGCTTGTTGATGTGGTCCAGGTGATGTTAGTTCGCTGGATTCTCCCATGGCAACGTAGGACTTACAATTTATGGGAGTTCGGTCTAGCCAAGCACCAGACCCTGCTAGAGTTCTTCGGCACAATGCACGAAGACATCTGGAAGGTGCTCTTCAAGCCCGGCAAGTCGTGGCCGGACTTGGCCGAGGACCGCGGGTACAAATTTTCCCGTCCCACAAGTTCGGTACGTCCTTATACGTTTTCAAGATGTTCCCTTTATTTGCATACTTGAGGAAAACACCTAACCTCTCCCTAACGATTCTCTCGAGGCTGGGCGAAGAAGGCAGAGTAGATCTATTGTCCAGCCCGAGGAACCAGTAGGCCCACTTCTGATGAAGATGTTGGTCCCGGCGCCCTATAAGGCGCCAAAGAAGAAGTTCGAGAAGGAGGCCAAGGAGACCAGGGGCGGTCTCCGTCACAAGGGTACTTCAGACATGGTGTTCGAAGTCTCCAAGGCCCACTCATCCTTCAAAGAAGACGAGGAAGAGGAGGAGGAAGAAAAGGAAAGCCAATCCCCCCCCAGCGAGGGGGAGAAAGAAGAGGACGGACTCCACACATTTGGAGGCCGAATCGTCTAAGAAGGGGAAAGCCTCCCATCCAGACGAATCCACCACAGCCACCGACAGCATCCCAGAGCGGGATCCCAGGGTCAAGCCCCTGGCCAAATCGTGAGTACAAAGAAACCCGAACACATTCATATATCCAGTCTCACTATTTCATAGCATTAATGTATTGAGTCATGCATTTTGCAGTCCGTCCAGGTCCAACGTCGAGCAATCTTCATCGGAAGACTCGCTGGGCCCGGACGCGATGGACAGCGGGACTCTCCCGATGGCCTCCTCCCCCAAACACATGGACAACACCGAAGTGTCGTCCCAAAGGGGCCCAGGCCGGGGAGAAGCTCAGGAGACCGTCGAGGCGGCGTCAGAGGGTTAAACCTCGGCAGCCGGACACATGGGGGAGCAGACCCCCATGGATACTGACGGCGGGGGCCATCTTGAATTTGGCCCCCAGCCGGACACAGTTCCGAAGACCAATACGGCTCCGGATTCAGGCAAGCAACCTCCTTCAACAGAAGGGGATTCAGGCAATTGGAGGATAACCAAGGTATGCAAAACCTTGTTTGTATTCAATATGAATGAATGATTGAATGTGACTAAAAAATGTCATGATATGTATTAGGAGCGGCGACCGAAGTCGAGGCTCTTAAGAAGGCGGTAGCCGAGGCTGAGAAGAAGGCAGCCAAGGAGCAGGCCACTCGTGAAAAACACGAGGCCAGGGTCATTGAGGTGCAACAAGAGCTCCAAGAGGCCGTGAAGAAGTGCGGGACCTTGGAGCAGAGTATGGCGGATAGAGAATCCAAACTCACCAAGGCTCATCAAGCCGCGCATGATGCCCGGGGTGAAGCCCAAGGGGCCCTCCAGGAAATCCAGGAGGCCAGAAAGATCGCGGCGGGTAAGGATTTTACTATGCAAAGCAAATATGTGAAGGAGAGATTCCTTTTACTAACCCGAATTTGGAGTTCTCCAGGGGTGTTCGCGGATCAGCCGCGCAGCGTGTCTGATGCGCACAATTCTACCAAGCCGAAGAGGGGAGCTCTATGGAGAAACTATTCTGGTCGTAATATCTTGCGCCAGAACATCCAGTGCCCTTTATCAATCAGCTGAAACAGCTGGTTGAGCTGCATAGGGCGGCCGAACTAGCCATGAAGGATTTGATTATCCGGCTATGGCCTGCCGAGGCGATTCCCAGCAGCAACTTCGGGCTCGTGAAGCGGCTGGTTAGTGTCTGCCCTCGGCTTGACGCCATCAAGCGGTCGGTCTGCATTGAAGGTGCGCGAATGGCCTTTGCCCGCGCCAAGGTGCACTGGGTGAATATGGATGCTGCAAAGCTGATGACCGAGGGACCGCCCGCAGGGAAGTAGCACCACAAGCCCGAGTTGTATTATGATAGTGTCCTGGAGGGATCCCGCCTTGTGGCGGAGCAATGTGCCAAGGACATTATTTTCACATGAATATATTCATGTTATCCTGTGCTGTAATATGAAACAAGGTCGTTATGTAATATAGTGCTTGCTATTTGAATTTTTACCTCCTGTGCGGCCGTTTTTATGTTAATTCTGAGAGTCGGCCAGTCATCGGTTTCTGCCCCCACGTAGGAAGTATGGGGGTGTTCGGGATAAATATAAACACTCTTTACTCCAGATTTTGGTCCTTGAAGGAGGTGTTTAGCGCAACAAACCAGGCAATCGGACTATAAGGCTTTATCACCCTCACTTAACCATAGGAGTTTGACAAAAGAAAGGTAGGCGTAGCCCCTAGTGTTCGGAAGACCGAACTTGGGGTTCTATAAACACCTGCTTGGAAAAAAACCGATCCATCGCACGATGCATTAGTTATCGCATAATGTGGAATAAATCACTAAAGATTTTGTGACCTCTCGAACAGCTGACCAGCTCTCGCCGCGTCATGACAGTCAGTTTTCGGCTTTCTCTACTAAGGTGCTCGTCCGGAAGAACTAGGACACAATCACAGTAGTTCTCCCTTTACTACCCTAGCCGATATAGCGGAACGTAGGGTAGCAAGCACAGGAGCCGGGCAACCCAACTATTGACCCAAGACATGATTCAGAGCCGATGCATATAATGCTATAAGTTCAGGGTGCCGAACAACCGTAAAGGTGTTCGAACTTTCCTGCCGTGTTATGGGGTACGATGAAGCCCCTGGCGAATTGAGGCCAACCAGGATGTATGGTTGCAAATTGACAAAAAAGTATCAACAAAGAAGAACAACAAGTGAACGTCATGTAAATAGAGTCACAGATTGTTTTCGTTGTAATTCAATAATATGTCAAAGCATATAAGTACAAGTAGTGCGATAAAATATATGACTTCGGAACCTGCTGAGACCAGGGGGAGCTGCTGCGGATCCAGAGAGCGATAGGATGATCATCGAGAAGAATATCTAGGGATTCCCTCGCGTGTTTGAGCTACTTCCCTCCTTGGTATATCCGTCCCTTGATATCCAATCGTCAGGTCACCACTGATGGCCTAGACAAAAGTTAACCTGAAAAGAAAATGTAAAATAATGTGTGTGTGTGTCCCGGAGCGGTTGAGCCGCATTGTGGAACACAACGTAGCTATGTCTCCGTCTATCCCCATGGTATGTTTAATGCGTAGTTATGTGCACGCGGAACGAAGGCTGTAGTTTGCTCAGGGTAGGGCAGAGGCCAAGTGGCTAGTTGAGCTCTTGGCGAGCTAGGCTGCCCTACCGCAGGGTAGTTCGAACTCTTTTGACTCCGGGAGCTTGGACGCCGAATTGAGGTTCGATTTAAAGAGGCCGCTCTATGCTTCTGCTGCTAGGGCGACGGTCTGCTCTTCGGTATGGAGGGAGCATTCCGTGTTTCCATTGACTGTTATGACGCCACGTGGACCGGGCATCTTAAGCTTGAGATAAGCATGGTGTGGCACCGCATTGAATCGAGCGAATGTAGTTTGTCTGAGCAGTTGATACGTGTCCAACGTATCTATATTTTTTGATTATTCTATGCTATTATATTATCCATCTAGGATGTTTTATATGCATTTATATGATTTTTGGGACTAACCTATTAACCTAGAGCCTAGTGCCAATTTCTAATTTTCCTTGTTTTTGAGTTTTACAGAAAAGGAATACCAAACGGAGTCCAATTGACGTGCCAATTTTTGAGGAATTTTTATGGACCAAAAGAAGCCCCAGGAGTGCAAGAGTTGGGCCAGAAGAGTCCCGAGCTGCCCATGAGGGTGGAGGGCGCGCCCTAGGGGGGCGCCCCCTGCCTCGTGGATAGCCCGGAGACCCCCCCTGACGTGAGGCCTATGCCAAAAATTCCTATAAATACTGAAACCTCCAGAAAATAACCTAGATCGGGAGTTCCGCTGCCGCAAGCCTTCGTAGCCACCAAAAACCAATCGGGTCCCTGTTCCGGCACCCTGCCGAGGGGGGATCCCTCACCGGTGGCCATCTTCATCATCCTGGCGCTCTCCATGACGAGGAGGGAGTAGTTCACCCTCAGGGCTGAGGGTATGTACCAGTAGCTATGTGTTTGATCTCTCTCTCTCTCTCTCTCTCTCTCTCTCTCTCTCTCTCTCTTGTTCTTGAGGTGATACGATCTTGATGTATCGCGAGCTTTGCTATTATAGTTGGATCTTATGATGTTTCTCCCCCTCTACTCTCTTATAATGGATTGAGTTTTCCCTTTGAAGTTATCTTATCGGATTGAGTGTTTAAGGATTTGAGAACACTTGATGTAAGTCTTGTCATGCTTATCTGTGGTGACAATGGGATATTCACGTGATCTACTTGATGTATGTTTTGGTGATCAACTTGCGGGTTCCGTGACCTCGTGAACTTATGCATAGGGGTTGGCACACGTTTTCGTCTTGACTCTCCGGTAGAAACTTTGGGCCACTCTTTGAAGTACTTTGTGTTGGTTGAATAGATTGGTTGAATAGATGAATCTGAGATTGTGTGATGCATATTGTATAATCATGCCCACGGATACTTGAGGTGACATTGGAGTATCTAGGTGACATTAGGGTTTTGGTTGATTTGTGTCTTAAGGTGTTATTCTAGTACGAACTCTATGATAGATCGAACGGAAAGAATAGTGTCGTGTTATTTTACTACGGACTCTTGAATAGATAGATCAGAAAGGATAACTTTGAGGTGGTTTCGTACCCTACCATAATCTCTTTGTTTGTTCTCCGCTATTAGTGACTTTGGAGTGACTCTTTGTTGCATGTTTAGGGATGGTTATATGATCCAGTTATGTTATTATTGTTGAGAGAACTTGCACTAGTGGAAGTATGAACCTTAGGCCTTGTTTCCTAGCATTGCAATACCATTTACACTCACTTTTATCACTTGTTACCTTTCTGTTTTTATATTTTTAGATTACAAAAACCTATATCTACCATCCATATTGCACTTGTATCACCATCTCTTCGCCGAACTAATGCACCTATACAATTTACCATTGTATTGGGTGTGTTGGGGACACAAGAGACTCTTTGTTATTTGGTTGCAGGGTTGTTTGAGAGAGACCATCTTCATCCTATGCCTCCCACGGATTGATAAACCTTAGGTCATCCACTTGAGGGAAATTTTCTACTGTCCTACAAACCTCTGCACTTGGAGGCCCAACAATGTCTACAAGAAGAAGGTTGCGTAGTAGACATCAAGCTCTTTTCAGGCGCCGTTGCCGGGGAGGTGAGTGCTTGAAGGTATATATTTAGATCTTGCAACTGAATCTTTTTGTTTCTTGTTTTATCACTAGTTTAGTTTATAAAAGAAAACTACAAAAAATGGAATTGAGTTTGTCTCATACGCTTCATCTTTTCAATATCTTTCATGAGAATGATGGTAAGGAAAATTGTGCTCAAGTGCTAGAAGAAGAAATCTATAAAATGCTTGGCACTAAATCTTTGAATGATGAGCATGATTGCAATGTTGTTAGTATGAATTCTTTGAATACCCATGATGCTAATGATATGCAAGGCCACAAGCTTGCGGATGCTATGTTTGATGAATATGATAATTTTAGTCCCCCAAGTTTTGATGAGCAACTTTATTATGATGAAAGCATGCCTCCTATTTATGATGATTATTGCGATGACATGTATGCTATAAAGAATAAACATAACCATGAAACTTGTCATCATGATTTTAATTTTCAATTGGATTATGCTTCACATGATAGTTATTTTGTTGAGTTTGCTCCCACCACTATTCCAAATGAGAAGAATTTTGCTTGTGTGGAGAGTAATAAAAATTCTATGCTTGTAGATCATGAAAAGAATGCTTTATGTGCTGGTTATATTGTTGAATTCATTCATGATGCTACTGATAATTATTATGAGAGAGGAACATGTGCTCTTACATATTGCAATAATATCAAATTTCCTCTCTATGTGCTTAAAATCTTGAAGTTATGCTTGTTTTGTCTTCCTATGCTAGTTGATTGTTGTTCCCATAAGTTGTTTGTTCACAAAATCCCTATGCATAGGAAGTGTTTTAGACTTAAATGTGCTAGTCATATTATTCATGATGCTCTCTTTATGTTTCAATTCTTATCTTTTGTGTGAGCATCATTGAAATCGTCTAGCCTAGCTAGGGGCGTTAAACGATAGCGCTTGTTGGGAGGCAACCCAATTTTACTTTTGTTCTTTGCTTTTGCTCCTTCTTAGTAATAAATAATTCATATCGCCTCTGGTTAGATATGGTTTTATGTTTTCATTAGTATTTGTGCCAAGTAGAACCTTTGGGAAGACTTGGGTGAAGTCTATATGATCTTGCTGTAAAAAACAGAAACTTTGGGCTCACAAGATTAGCTGCCATTTTTTGCTGAAGAGTGCTTTTAGGTTGATTATTTTTGAAAATGATTAATAGACAAATTACTCAGGTCCACCAATTTATTTCAGAATTTTCGGAGTTCCAGAAGTATTCTAATGATACAGAGTACTACAGATTGTTCTGTTTTTGGCAGATTCTGTTTTCTATGTGTTGTTTGCTTATTTTGATGAATATATGAGTAGTATCGGAGAGTATGAACCAAGTTGGAATACAGTAGATATTACACCAATATGAATTTAGAATGAGTTCATAACAGTACCTAAGGGTGATTTATTTTCTTATACTAATGGAGCTTACGAGTTTTGTGTTGAGTTTTGTGTTGTGAAGTTTTCAAGTTTTGGGTAAAGATTCGATGGACTATGGAATAAGGAGTGGTAAGAGCCTAAGCTTGGGGATTCCCAAGGCACCCCAAGGTAATATTCAAGGACAACCAAGAGCCTAAGCTTGGGGATGCCCCGGAAGGCATCCCCTCTTTTGTCTTCGTTCATCGGTAACTTTACTTGGACTTTGGAGTGACCAAGAGCCTACGTTAGATACTGGAGTCCTAGTAGGACTCCCCCTCCCTTGGCACGCCCCTGGTGGCCGACCTCTTCCCCTCTCCCTTTATATATGGGGGCGGGGGCACCCCAAAGCATATCAATTGTTTAGCCGTGTGCGATGCCCCCCTCCACCGTTTACTCCTCCGGTCATATTGTCGTAGTGCTTAGGCGAAGCCCTGCGTGGATCACTTCACCAACACAGTCATCATGCCTTCATGCTGACGGAACTCATCGACTCCATCGACACTCTTCTAGATCAAGAGTTCGAGGGACGTCATCGAACTGAACGTGTGCAGAATTCGGAGGTGTCGTACGTTCGGTACTTGATCAGTTGATTCGAGAAGACGTTCGACTACATCAACCACTTTAAGTTAACGCTTCTGCTTTCGGTCTACATGTGTATGTGGACACACTCTCCCCCTCTCGTTGCTATGCATCTCCTAGATAGATCTTGCGTGAGCGTAGGAATTTTATTTATATGATGAGTATAAGGAGATGACGCTTTATGACTTTTGTGAGGTTTGCAAGTTACATTATGAGGGCAGCGTCGATGAGCCAAGTCCTAGAGATATGGAAGATTTTATTGATGAAGTTACCATTGGGGAAAGGAGAAAGGTGTCGGAAGCGAGAGTGGCTAATTTACATTTTTCCTGTTTTGCGCTACTACTCATTATTTGCTGGGAGATGTTTAATTGGTCGTAGGGAGAGTGGTGGTCTTAGGGCTCCTGGCCCTGCTATTTTGCGCCATGCTTTCCTTCGTGATAAAACTTTTAGTTTGGGTGCTATGGTTGCTCGACGGTTGAGTTTAAACCATACGAAGGGTTCTATCTTTGGAGGTATCTATGCCTCCCGCCTTGCTAAACACTTCGAAATACCTAGTAGGCATGATGAGAGAGACAGAGGAGAAGTTGCTACCACTAGATAATTAGATTATAACAGTATGGTAGCACATGATTTTATTAGGAAACACGATGACAAGAGGCTCATTTATAACCTGGTTTAGCGAGAAGACTTGTTAGATTATTACCTTGCCTGCACCTTCTTTGTTTAATATCCATTCGGGCACGTACCTCATCATGCCAAAGGGCATTTGTGCATACTGGGAGCGGACACGATCCCTAGTTCATGAGCCAGAACCATCACCTGATCCGTATCAGGAGCTCATTTATCAGTGGGAGGCGCAGGAGCTCGCTAACCAGTGGAACCTCCAGGATCCTCCTCAATACACCGGAGAGGGCTAGTTTGATCCATGGCCTTAGAACAACTTAGGCCAAAAGCCTAAGCTTGGGGGAGTACGTATTTCTCACTGACATTACATTCATGTTCACACACTCATCCTAGTTCTCGGTGTTCATACTTTTTCATTGTATTATCCATGCTAGTTTTTTCCTTTTTCCCGCTTTCTTTTTGTGTGTTTGAAAAACCTTGAGAAAAACAAAAATATATATTATTAGTTGTAGTTTAGTTTACTTTCCATGTTTATGTAGTAGTACTATTAAAGAAAACCCAAAAAGATTTCTCGTTCTTCTTTTTCTTGTTGGGAGCTTTCCCGTGTAAATAGTTTCTCTCATTCTTGTTCTACTTTCTTCAGAAAAACAAAAACTCCAAAAACATTTCAGTGTGTTTCTTTGAAATTATTTTATTTTCTTTGGGGGTCGAGAGAAGAAGACCACGATGAAAATGTTGAGTGTCTCTCATTAGCATTATTGTTGATCTAACGAAGAGCCCATATTACCCTGTCTTCTCCTTGAATAAATGTTTGAAGATTCCAGCTTAGTCCAATGCACATGCACTATTATTATTATTCACACCGTTGGATCGTGCAAGTGAAAGGCAATAATGATGATATTTGATGAAATGATTGGGATGAGGAAAAACTGGTATGAACTCGACCTATCTTGTTTTTGTAAATATGATTAGTTCATCGTTCCTGATTCAGCCTATTATGAATGAAACATGTTTGCAATGACTATTAGGGATTTTAGTTACTCATGCCATGCTTAATTAGCTAGGAGTTTATAATGGTTTACCTTGTATGCCAACATGCTATTAAAATGGTTGTGATGTAGTATGATAGGATGGTATCCTCCTTTGAATGATTCGAGTGACTTGACTTGGCACATGTTCACGCATGTAGTTGAAACAAAATCAACATAGCCTCCACGATATTTATGTTCATGGTGATTTATATCCTACTCATGCTTGCACACATTGTTGGTTAATCTCAATGCGTGTTTATGCCTGATGTCGCTCTCTAGTTGGTCGCTCCCCAGTCTTTTTCTAGCCTTCACTTGTACTAAGACGGAATACTGCTTGTGCATCCACTTCCATAAACCCAAATTGTTCCATATGAGTCCACCATACCTACCTATATGCAGTATTTACCTATCGTTCCAAGTAAATTGGCATGTGCCAAACTCTAAACCTTCAAATGATAATTTGTTTTGTATGCCCGAATCGCTCATGTAGCGATTGGGGGCTGTCAGTATCTGATACGTCTCCAACGTATCTACAATTTTTGATGTATTCATGCCATGCTTATAATATTTTTACATGATTTTGGTATGATTTGGTTAGAACTAACTCGGACTGACGTTGTTTTCAGCAGAACTACCGTGGTGTTGTTTTTTGTGCAGAAATAAAAGTTCTCGGAATGCGCTGAAAATCAACGGAGATTTTTTTGGAAAATATAAAAAATACTGGCACGAAAAGTTATCAGAGGGGAGCCCCGTGGGCCCCATGAGGGTGGAGGGCGCCCCCACCCCCTAGGGCGCGCCCCTATGCCTTGTGGACTCTCCATGGGGCCCCCTGACTTGTTCTCGACGCCAACCTCTCCTATAAATCCCCAAACCCCCAGAACATAACCTAGATCGGGAGTACCACCGCCGCAAGCCTCTGTAGCCACCAAAAACCAACCGGGACCCTGTTCCGGCACCCTACCGGAGCGGGGATCCATCACCAGTGGCCATCTTCATCATCCCGGCGCTCTCCATGACGAGGAGGGAGTAATTCATCCTCGGGGCTGAGGGTATGTACCAGTAGCTATGTGTTTGATCCACTTGATGTATGTTTTGGTGATCAACTTGCAGGTTTCGTGACCTTGGGAATCTATGCATGGGTGTTGGCACACGTTTTCATCTTGACTCTCCGGTAGAAACTTTGGGGCACTCTTTGAAGTTCTTTGTGTTGGTTTGAATAGATGAATCTGAGATTGTGTGATGCATATTATATAATCATACCCGCGGATACTTGCGGTGACATTGGAGTATCTAGGTGACGTTAGGGTTTTGGTTGATTTGTGTCTTAAGGTGTTATTTTACTACGAACTCTTGGGCTATTTGTGACACTTATAGGAATAGCAAAATGGATTTATCGGAAAGAATAACTTCGCGGGGGTTTTGTACCCTACAATAATCTCTTCGTTTGTTCTCCGCTATTAGTGACTTTCAAGTGACTCTTTGTTGCATGTTGAGGGATAATTATATGATCCAATTATGTTATTATTGTTGAGAGAACTTGCACTAGTGAAAGTATGAACCCTAGGACTTGTTTCGAAGCATTGCAATACCGTTTGTGCTCACTTTTATCATTAGTTACCTTGCTGTTTTTATATTTTAAGATTATAAAAACCTATATCTACCATCCATATTGCACTTGTATCACCATCTCTTCGCCGAACTAGTGCACCTATACAATTTACCATTGTATTGGGTGTGTTGGGGACACAAGAGACTCTTCGCTATTTGGTTGCAGGGTTGTTTGAGAGAGACCATCTTCATCCTACGCCTCCCATGGATTGATAAACCTTAGGCCATCCACTTGAGGAAAATTTGCTAATGTCTTACAAACCTCTGCACTTGGAGGCCCAACAATGTCTACAAGAAGAAGGTTGTGTAGTAGACATCAAGCTCTTTTCTGGCGCCATTGCCGGGGAGGTTAGTGCTTGAAGGTATATCTTTAGATCTTGCAATCAAATCTTTTAGTTTCTTGTTTTATCACTAGTTTAGTCTATAAAATAAAACTACAGAAAAAATGGAATTGAGGTTGCCACATATGCTTCATCTTTTTAATGTCTTTCGTGAAAATGAGGATTCTGATAGTTGTGCTCAATTGCTAGAAGGAGAGTGCATTAAAATGTTTGGCACATAATTTTTGAATGATGAGCATGGTTGCAATGTTGTTAGAATGAATTCCTTGAATATCCATGATGCAAATGATATGCAAAGCCACAAGCTCGGGGATGCTATGTTTGATGAAGATGATATTTTTTGTTCCCCAAGTTTTGATGAGCAAATTTAGTTTGATGATAACATGCCTCCTATCTATGATGATTATTGTGATGACATTTATGCTATAAAGAGTAATGATATCCATGAAACTTGTCATCATGATTTTAATGCTCAAATTGATTATGTGAATAAAGTATCACATGATTGTTATTTAGTTGAGTTTGCTCCCACTACTATTCATGAGAAGAAATTTTCTTATGTGGAGAGTAATAAAATTTCTATGCTAGTAGATCATGAAAAGAATGCTTCATGTGATAGTTATATTGTTGAATTCATTCATGATGCTACTGAAAATTATTATGAGGGAAAAATATATGCACGTAGGAATTGCAATAATATCAAGTTTCCTCTCTATGTGTTGAAAATCTTGAAGCTATGCTTGTTTTGCTTTCCTATTCTAGTTGATTCTTGTTCCCATAAGTTGTTTGATCACGAATCCCTATGCATAGGAAGTGGGTTAGACTTAAATGTGCTAGTCATATGCTTCATGGTGCTCCCATTATGTTTCAATTCTTATCTTTTATGTGAGCATCATTGTCATCATCATGCCTAGCTAAAAAGGCATTAAAGAAAAGTGCTTGTTGGGAGACAAACCAATATTTAACCCTACTGTTTTTGTGTGTTAACATGATTAATCTACTGTAGTAATCATGTTTTATAGCTTTTTTTCAATAAAGTGCCAAGTAAATCCTTTAGGATAGCTTACGGTGATAGTTGTGTTGACCCTGCTGAAAATCAGAAACTTTTGCTCCCTGTAAACTAGTTTTTATAATTCACAGAAACATGTTTTTGATATGATTCTTTTTGCTCTGGATTGGTACACAAATTTCTTAGGACTTCCTAATTTGGATGGATTTTAGGAGTTACATAAGTATCCGAGAGTTACAGTTTACTACAAACTATTCTGTTTTTGACAGATTCCGTTTTCTATGTGTTGTTTGCTTATTTTGATGAATCTATGAGTAGTATCGGAGGGTATGTACCATACAGAAGTTGGAATATAGTAGATATTACACCAATATGAATTTGGAATGAGTTAATAACAGTACCTAAGTGGTGGTTTTATTTTCTTATACTAACGGAGCTTACGAGTTTTTTATTGAGTTTTGTGTTGTGATTTTTTCAAGTTTTGGGTAAAGATTCGATGGACTATGGAATAAGGAGTGGCAAGAGCCTAAGCTTGGGGATGCCCCGGAAGGCATCCCCTCTTTCATCTTCATTCATCGGTAACTTTACTTGTCACTATATTTTTATTCACCCCATGATATGTGTTTTGCTTGGAGCGTCATTTTGTTTTATTTTGTTTTGCTTGTTGTTTGAATAATATCCCAAGATCTGAAATTCTTAAATGTTAGATAGTCTTCACATAGTCATATAATTATTCGACTACTCATTGATCTTCACTTATATCATTTGGAGTAGTTTGTCATTTGCTCTAGTGCTTCACTTATATCTTTTTAGAGCACGGTGTAGGTTTTATTTTGAAGAAATAGATGAACTCTCATGCTTCACTTATATTATTTTGAGAGTCTTAAACAACATGGTAATTTGCTTTGGTTATGAATTTAGTCCTAATATGATGGGCATCCATGAGGGATATAATAAAAACTTTCATATAAAGTGCATTGAATACTATGAGAAGTTTGATTCCTTATGGTTGTTTTGAGATATGAGGATGGTGATATTAGAGTCATGCAAATAAGTAATTGTGGATTGTAGAAATACTTGTGTTGAAGTTTGTGATTCCCATGGCATCATGTATGGTGAACTGTTATGTGATGAAGTTGGAGCATGATTTATTTATTGATTGCCTTTCTTATGAATGGCGGTCGGGGACGAGCGATGGTCTTTTCCTACTAATCTATCCCCCTAGGAGCATGCACGTAGTACTTCATTATGATAACTAATAGATTTTTTCAATAAGTATGTGAGTTCTTTATGACTAATGTTGAGTCCATGGATTATACACACTCTCATCCTTCCACCATTGCTAGCCTCTCTAGTACCGCGCAACTTTCGCCGGTACCATACACCCACCATATACCTTCCTCAAAATAGCCACCATACCTACCTATTATGGCATTTCCGTAGCCATTTCGAGATATATTGCCATGCAATTTTCCACCGTTCAGTTTATTATGACACGCTTCATCATTGTCATACTACTTAGCATGATCATGTAGTTGACATCGTATTTGTGGCAAAGCCACTGTTCACAATTCTTTCATACATGTCACTCTTGATTCATTGCACATCCTGGTACACCGCCGGAGGCATTCACATAGAGTCATATTTTGTTCTAAGTATCGAGTTCTAATTCTTGAGTTGTAAGTAAATAAAAGTGTGATGATATTTATTATTAGAGCATTGTCCCATGTGAGGAAAGGATGATGGAGACTATGATTCCCCCACAAGTCGGGATGAGACACCGGATGAAAAAAAGAGGCCAAAAAAAGAGAAGGCCCAAAAAAATGAGAGAAAAAGAGAGAAGGGGCAATGTTACTATCCTTTTACCACACTTGTGCTTCAAAGTACCACTATGATCTTCATGATAGATAGTCTCCTATGATATCACTTTCATATACTAGTGGGAATTTTTCATTATCGAACTTGGCTTGTATATTCCAATGATGGGATTCCTCAAATTGCCCTAGGTCTTCGTGAGCAAGCAAGTTGGATGCACACCCACTTAGTTTTTTTTTGAGCTTTCATAAACTTATAGCTCTAGTGCATCTGTTGCATGGCAATCCCTACTCACTCACATTGATATCTATTGATGGGCATCTCCATAGCCCGTTGATACTCCTAGTTGATGTGAGACCATCTTCTCCCTTTTTGTCTTCTTCACAACCACCATATTCTATTCTTAGTGCTATATCCATGGCTCACGCTCATGTATTGCATGAAGATTGAAAAAGTTTGAGAACATCAAAAGTATGAAACAATTGCTTGGCTTGTCATCGGGGTTGTGCATGATTTAAATATTTTGTGTGATCAATATAGAGCATAGCCAGACTATATGATTTTGTAGGGATAACTTTCTTTGGCCATCTTATTTTGAGAATACATGATTGCTTTGTTAGTATGCATGAAGTATTATTGTTTTCATGTCAATATTAAACTTTTGTTTTGAATCTTATGGATCTGAATACTCTTGCCACAATAGAGAAGATTACATTGATAAATATGTTAGGTAGCATTCCACATCAAAAATTCTGTTTTTATCATTTATCTACTCGAGGATGAGCATGAATTAAGCTTGGGGATGCTGATACGTCTCCAACATATCTATAATTTTTGAGGTATTCATGCCATGTTTATAATATTTCTACATGATTTTGGTATGATTTGGTTAGAACTAACCCTGACTGACGTTGTTTTCAGCAGAATTACCGTGTTGTTGTTTTTTGTACAAAAATAAAAGTTCTCGAAATGTGCTGAAAGTTATTGGAGGGGAGCCCCATGGGCCCCACGAGGGTGGAGGGCGCCCTCACCCCCATGGGGCGCGCCCCTGTGCCTCATGGACTCTCTATGGGGCCCCCTGACTTGTTCTCGATGCCAACCTCTCCTATAAATCCCCAAACCCCCAGAACATAACCTAGATCAGAAGTTCCGCCACTGCAAGCCTCTGTAGCCACCAAAAACCAATTGGGACTCTATTCCGGCACCCTGCCGGAGGGGGATCCATCACTGGTGTCCATCTTCATCATCCCGAAGCTCTCCATGAAGAGGAGGGAGTAGTTCACCCTCGGGGCTGAGGGTATGTACCAGTAGCTATGTGTTTTATCTCTCTCTCTCTCTCTCTCTCTCTCTCTCTCTCTCGTGTTCTTGATTTGGCACGATCTTGATGTACCGCGAGCTTTGGTATTATAGTTGGATCTTATGATGCTTCTCCCCCTCTACTCTCTTGTAATGGTTTGAGTTTTCCCTTTGAAGTTATCTTATCGGATTGAGTCTTTAAGGATTTGAGAACACTTGATGTATGTCTTGCGTGGGATACCCGTGGTGACAATGGGGTATTCTATTGATCCACTTGATGTATGTTTTGGTGATCAACTTGCAGGTTTCGTGACCTTGGGAATCTATGCATAGGGGTTGGCACATGTTTTCGTCTCGACTCTCTAGTAGAAACTTTGGCGCACTCTTTAAAGTTCTTTGTGTTGGTTTGAATAGATGAATCTGAGACTGTATGCATATCGTATAATCATACTCACGGATACTTGTGGTGACATTGGAGTATCTAGGTGACATTAGGGTTTTGGTTGATTTGTGTCTTAAGGTGTTGTTTTACTCCAAACTCTAGGGCTGTTTGTGACACTTATAGGAATAGCCCAATGGATTGGTCGGAAAGAATAAGTTTGAGGTGGTTTCGTTCCCTACAATAATCTCTTCGTTTGTTCGCCGCTATTAGTGACTTTGGAGTGACTCTTTGTTGCATGTTGAGGGATAGTTATATGATCGAATTATTTTATCAGTATTTTGTCTATGTATTCACACATGTATCAAGTTTTTGGTTAATACAATTCTAGCATGAATGATAAACATTTATCATGAATAAGTGTCGGATTTCGGGTTCCGGCAGACCCTCTAGGTTCGAACACTGGGGTGCGCGCGGAGATTTCGCCCTCTACCTACCTGTACCTCGCCGCCTCGCTAGGATCTAAGCTATGAAAGGAACAACACAAGAGACACATGGTTTATACTAGTTCGGGCCATTATTATGGTGTAATACCCTACTCTAGTTTGTGGTGTGGTGGATTGCCTCTTGGGCTGATGATGAACAATACAAGGAAGAACAGCCTCGCGAGGGTCTGTTCTTGGCTGGTGTGATGAACTGCTAGGGGGAGTTCAGTTGCTCTTTCTGCTGGTTTCAAGATGCCTCTACCTTGTGGGTGGCTAGTCCTATTTATAGGCAAAGGCCCTGGGCCTCTTCCCAAATATTGAGTGGGAAGGGCGCCAACAATTGGCCATTTTGAAGGGGAACATCCAATACACTTATCCTGACTAAAGTTGGTCCTCGCCTGCCAAAGGCTCTGGTGGTGACGCCGGCTTGGGCTCCACAATGACTTCCTTCCTGCCGTTGCGACGGTCTTGGTCTTGTTGCAACGAAATGGATGCCTTTGCTTGATGCTCTCGCCCGCACTTGCTCCCTTTGCACCAAAGAGGAAAGGAGGACACTGCGAAGGGCTGGCGCCCGCCTGGCGCCCTTGGTCGTCATGGCTTGCGTCATGGGCACCTCGTGAGGTACCCCGCCTTGATCTCTCCGCCTCCTCGCGAGCCAGCCTGACGAGGCCGTGCCTGAGGAAGCTCCCTGTCGTCCACCCCGCGAGGCTTGGCCCCTCGCGAGGGTCTTGAGCTCGTGCTGATGAAGATGGGCCATGCTGGGCCGCCCCTTGAGCCACGCCGCAGGCCGCAGACAGGCAAGTCTGGGGACCCCCGTTCCCAAAACGCCGACAGTAGCCCCCGGGCCCAAGGCGCGACCAGACTTGTCTGAGCAGAGAAGCGAAGGGGCAAGTGCGAAGCGCCGCAGGCCCTAACAGCCTGCGGCCTCGGGCGCCGCGTGGCGGTTGGTTGGTCGTGGGCGGCCCTGCTTCCCCATGACGCCTCGGCGACTGCACGAATTGACAAGTTCCTGCATGCAAAGCGGTCATGATTACCTGCGATCGTGGAGGCCGGCGGTTGGCCTCCTCCGGCTATAAGTACAGAACGGCGCGTGCCCTTCCAATCCATCTCTTCTTGCTTCTCCTTCTTCTCCGTCCGTGCTCCACCTTGCCGCAATGGCTCCGATCCGCTGGTTCTCCGCGGAAGAGAAGGGAAAGGCTCCCCGAGAGGGTCCCCACCCGCTTCCGCCGAAGAAACGGCTAGCCCTATGCTGTCGAGGTGAGGGCGCCCAGTAGGAGGTGTCGAGGCCTTGGTGCGAGCAGCCGCCGCCAGGGTTCCCGCTGCCCTTGTACGCCCACCTTGAGGGCCCTGCAGGAGTTGATGTCGAGCGTCATGGACGACGCCGCCGTCGACGCCGGTGGGTCACGGCGGTGCGCGTTATCCCTCCTGGAGTTCATGCTGAGGGCTCCTCCCGAGAGTTTGTGCTTCACGCCGCCATGCCTCCTCAGTCTTGGATTCGCCTTCCTCCCTCCTTCGCCTTCGTGATGCCACAGGGGGATACTTGGAGCTCTGGTTGCAGCATGCTGGCTGCAACACCCTCGCAAGTGAAGCGGAGGTCGCGGTCGTCGCCCCGGGCAAAGTCTTCATGACTCGAGGCTGGGGCGAGATCGCTCGGGTCTGCAGGACGAGGGGCACCCTCGCGATCCACCTGGAGTACGACGACGCTTCCATGATGCTCTTCAAGGTCTTCGACGCGGACGGACGCCGGCTGGAGTGCTGCCTTGAGAGAGGTGGTCGGGGCCCTGCCGCGGCGAGGACCAGGCTTGCCGTCCGCTCCCTCGGCGGCTCCTTAGGCGGCGGGGGAGCCGGAGGATCCATCGACTCTGCCGAGCTCTTCGCGACTCCGGAGACGAGCGATGACAGCTACGAGCCCCCGAGCCTGCGCCGCTCTCAGAGCAAGACGGGCTCGTTAGGCCTCCGCCACCTCTGATCTGGATGAGGTTGGTGCCGGTGCCTGACGGCCCACTATTGATGATGGCGTCTTTTGCAGAGGCACGTGTAGTTAGCGTTCTCTAGGACCTGTTCCCTCTGTTCCCTGCGAGGAATCGGAAAGCGTGCCCCGTGGGGGCTTGTAAGATGCCCGTGGTTCTGTTTGTTAATATAGTCCTTGCCATGAAGTAGTGCGAGATGCTTATTCCGTCTTAGCTTAGTTCTTCCTTTCGAACCTCATGAGGGCTTGGTGCTCTGTGCCGATAGGTCCCGGTCCCAAGGCAGGCTTCAGCCGTCGCTGGTATGCCAGGTCGCGATGCCGTGGTCAAGGCCAGGAGGTGAGCGGCCCAGGGTCCAATAAGAGCCCCTGAGTCGCGATGCTCAGGAGGTCCCCTTTAGCGCTCAAGCAGCCATCGTTCGGTGAGAAAGGAGCACGACGTTGCTAATCATGGGATTGCATCGGTGTCGGTGTACTAGAGTAGGGGTACCCTAGTATCCCGAACTTGTGCACGGGCAGTCGCAGCACCCCGCGGCAAGGCTTGCCGGGTGACCGCCAAGGTCCTCCGTGGTTCCTTTGGAGCCATACAAGAACAAAGTATTCAAGCCAAGGAGACAAGGCCCCGGCAAGAGGAGCTTGCCGGGAAGGCCAACCAAGGCATCTCAAGGAACTTGCCGCGACGCGCCACGCATCCCGGCAAGGCCCGGTGAGCGACAAGCTTCTGGACGCGACAAGACAACGACCGCGGCAAGGCGCTTGCCGCGGCAAGCTACCACTCTGTATCTGCGCTCCAGCACATCCACCAACGTGTCGCCCTGGGGCCTTTCCAAGTGCGCGTGGCAAGAGGCTATGCAGCCAGAGGTGCGCGGTGGCAAGCGACGCTGACAAGATTGCCATCGTGGCGAGCGGTGGCGTCCCTGACGGTCCCTTTTTGCACTATTTGGGCGACGTAGACGGGCATTTAATGCCTTTGTCCCCTGCCATCAGGGTTAGGTATGATACACTGTACAGGTAGTTGTACCAACCGCAACTCCTTTTCCATTTTTACCCTTATCTACGTTGCCACCTGTCGGTGACCCCTTTAGCAAACAAAAGGAGGCCCATGCGCAACGTAGAAAGGGGGTTCGAGGGCAGAAAAACACTCACGCTCGGTCTCGTTAGCAGCTAGTGTGTACTGTAGCACTCAGCGCTCCCGAGCAAGAACTCAATACACTCAGACATGCAGCAGTAGGAGTTTTATCTCTCCGGAGAGCTCCGAAGCTGGGTAAACTGCTCGTGTGCTTCGCCTCGGTCCGCTCTTCATGCGATCTCCGCCCCGCGCCGAACCGAAAGGGGCTCGGTCCGCCGGTCCCATAGGTGTTCGTGGATCAGTTTCCCCGACATATTTGGCGCGCCAGGTAGGGGGCGTCGAGGTTGTGTGAACCAGATCCGGTGTTCACACGAGCCAGATCTTCATCTTCTTCATGGACATGCCACCGAAGAAGAAGGCTTCGGCGGCAGCTGCTCCGTCCACGTCGATCCCACCACCACCGGAGCAAACGAGTGGTGGGGTAGACGCCGGCGGAAGAACGGGCATCGACGAGGGAGCCCACGGTGCTGCCAGGTCCAAGGACAAGGCTGCGCAGACCTCGGCGTCCGTACATGCACCGCGCCCATCTCAGGAGGCGCAGGACCGACAGCGTCATGGTATTCGCAGTGCCATATGTTTGTCGGACCAAGATCGAGCTGGTGGATCTCGGGGTGCTCAAGACCAGCATGCACGCCAACATGCTGGCACGAGCGAGACACGGTCGCCTGGACGGGATACTGCTCCTTCTAACATAGTTAGAAGACCGAGCATATCTCGCTCCTCGCACCGTTCGCCACTGCCGCCCACCACTCCAGCAGAAGCTTTGGCGCGAGCTCAACTGCTCCTGGATTACCCTCCAACGGCAGACAAGATCGATGGATGGAGGGCCACCATTCAGAGTCTCATCGGCTTCGCCAATGGTGACACTCCGCGGCAGCCGAATACATCGCTGCTGCGGCAGGACTGCCAGGCATGAGCCGATGGAGATGAAACCGATGGGGGTGCAACCACCATGCACTCTCCACCCCGAAGGCCAAGATCGCCGACTCGCCGGATCCACCTCGACAGCGACTCCACCGCATCATCAGATCCACGAGCTCGTCGCGATCAGCGCCAAGTTCTTCACGAACGACAGCAAGAAGACGCTCGCACTCGCATCGAGCGCCGAAGAGAAGCGCGGCGTCAATCGACCAGCGCGCTGGGCCCTCTGTCGACATGCATGCACCAGGGGAACCAGGCGACTTGCCGTACGCGGTAGGTTGCCCTGCGTTCACTCGTGAGCTGCGGCAAGTCCAGTGGCCCAGCACGAAGAATTTCAAGCCAGACGTACCAGAGAAGTACGACGGCAAGTCGCATCCGTCGGAGTTCCTCAGCATCTACACCATCGCGGTGCAAGCTGCCGGGGGGCGGGACGACAAGATCCTGGCCAACTATTTCCTGTTGGTGCTCAAGCCCAATGTCAGATCCTGGCTCATGCACTTGCCGGATAACTCCATATCCTCCTGGGCAGACCTATGCCAGCAGTTTGTCGGCGCCTTTACAGGCGGCCACAAGCCTCATGGCCAAGAGAGCGACCTTCATCTGCTCGCCCAGAAGGAAGGAGAGCCCCTGCGCAAGTACATTCAGAGATTCAGCCGCGTACAGCACAACATCCCAGATGTCCACCCTGCCGCGGTAATCAGCGCGTTCCATCAGAACGTGCAAAACCGCAGGATGTGGGAGGAGATGGCGATGTGCAAGATCAGAGATGTCAGTGAGCTTTATGCCCTGGCCGACAAGTGTGCGCGTGCTGAGGAAGGGAGGAATCTCCCCGGAGAGAATACAGAAGCAGGAGGATCTGATAGTGAGGAGGCTGCCCCGGCAAAGAAAAACCGGTGGCGAAACAACAGGAAGAAGAAAGGCAAAGATGTGCTAGTCGTTGAGCAGTCCGGCAATGGAGGTGGCGCCAAGAAAGCCAAAGCTGGTAGCTCCGGCGTGGAGATTGCCGCAGGCACCAACTACCAGGCTGTGGCGGTCGCCGACAAGCAGGACGACACCAACAAGCAGTACTGCAAGATCCACCACACCAAGGGCCACGACCTCCAGAGCTGCAAGAAGGTCGAGCAGCTTGTCGAGCAGCAAAAGGCTGAATACGAGCGACGCGACAAGGAGAAGGCCCAGAAAGGTGCTGGAGGAGCCGACAAGAAACGCCCCGGTCGAGGAGGACGCCGCGGCAAGGCCAAGCAGCGGCAAGGAGACAGACCTCCCCGCGGCCGCGACAAGGATGAAGATGATGACGACGATGAAGATATGGATGATGACGAGACCGATGAGCAGGAGTTCGAGAAAGCCACAGAGGTCCTGTGCATTGACGGCAGTGCTTCTCTGCATACTTCACACCGCCAGCTCAAGCAGTGGGTGCGGGAAGTCAATGCGGCAGAACCACCCGTCGAGTCACGAAAGCCTCTGAAATGGTCCAGCACGCCTATCATCTTTGATATTGAGGACCACCCTGATCGCATAACTGCGGTCGGGTGCTTGCCGATGTTGGTTTCACCAACTATCCGCAACCTCAAGGTCACTAAGATGCTAGTTGACGGCGGGGACGGCTTGAACCTGATCTCCTCCGCGGTACTCCAGAAACTCCAGATCCCTGACGGCGAGCTCGAAGAGACCGGCACATTCCAAGGAATCAATCCGGGAAGGAGCAAGCCGAAGGGAAAGATCACGTTGCCGGTGACATTTGGCAGCGAGTTGAACTTCAGGACTGAGAGGGTCACTTTTGACATTGCTGACTTTCCATTGCCTTACAATGGGATACTCGGCTGTCCAGCACTCGCCAAATTCATGGCAGCCTCTCACTATGCATACAACATGCTGAAGATGCCAGGCCCGATAAGTGTCATCTCTGTCCCTGGCGACAAGAAGGATGCTCTTATCTGCGCCGACAAGATCTACCAGGAAGCAGCAGCCGCAACAGATCGCAAATCACTTGCCGTTGAAGCTCCCGGGGGGAAGAAGAAGACCAAGTCCGGCAAGAGTTCTGATGCCCACTCCGGCAAGCGCACCTCTTCAGAGTGCTGCGCTACCGTCGAGGACGCACCATCGAGCTCCACCGGCAAGTGTAAGAAGGCAATGGCAGCTCCACCAGAGACCAAGAAGGTGTCCGCCAAGGAGGATGGCACTGGTGGTACCTTCACCATCAGTGCCACTCTCGACCCTAAATAGGAAAGCGCGCTCGTTGCTTTCCTGCAGGCGAACATCGACGTATTTGCGTGGCAGCCGTCTGACATCCCCGGTGTTCCCAGGAAAGTAATCGAGCACCATCTTGCCGTCTGTCCTCATGCGCGGCCCGTCAAGCAGAAAGTCAGGAAACAGGCAGTGGAGCGCCAAGAATTCATCGCAGAAGAAATCAAGAAATTGGAAGCGGCAGGCCTTGTCAGAGGAGTGCTCCATCCTACGTGGTTGGCCAACCCTGTAGTCGTGTGCAAGGCAAACGGGAAATGGAGGCTTTGTATCGACTTTACCGATGTCAATAAAGCTTGTCCCAAAGACCCATTTCCCTTGCTGCGCATCGACCAGATTGTTGACTCCACGGCCGGATGTGACTTGCTTTCATTTCTTGATGCATACTCAGGATACCATCAGATCTTCATGGCAAAAGAGGATGAGGAGAAGACCGCATTCATCACCCCATGTGGCACATACTGTTTCGTACGGATGCCTTTCGGTTTAAAGAATGCTGGTTCAACATTTGCAAGGGTAGTCCATGACGCTTTTGGGCCGCAAATACACAGAAATGTGGAAGCCTACATGGATGACATAGTGATCAAGAGCAAGGACAAGGCGACTCTGATTCAAGATTTAGACGAAACCTTTGCAAATCTGCGCAAGATCAACCTCAAGCTTAACCCCGAGAAGTGTGTGTTTGGAGTCCCCTCCGGCAAGCTTCTCGGGTTCTTCGTGTCTCAGCGGGGAATTGAAGCCAATCCCGACAAGATCAAGGCCATTGAGCAGATTGAAGCACCAAAGCGCGTCAAGGATGTACGAAGACTTGCCGGTTGCATAGCTGCTCTCAACAGGTTTATCTCTAGGTCTGCTGAGCGCGCCCTGCCATTTTTCAAAATATTGAAAAAGGCAGGTCCAATGAAATGGACTCCGGAAGCGGAGGCTGCACTGCAGGACTTGAAGAGATACCTGTCCTCCACTCCAACACTGGTCGCACCTAAGCCACAAGAGAAGTTGCTGCTATATACAGCGGCAACCAATCAAGTGGTTAGTGCTGCGTTAGTAGCGGAGAGGGAGGCGGATGATGAGCCAGCAACCACGGCAGATGCATCCAGCGACAAGCAGGGGACTTCACCGGCAAGCTCTGGTCCCGACAAAGATGGATCTGCGCAGGCGCGTGAGAAGATGTAGAAAAGAATGGTGCAGCGCCCAGTTTACTTTGTCAGTTCCCTTCTGCAGGGGGCTAGGTCAAGGTACTCTGGTGTGCAGAAATTGCTTTTCGGCCTTCTCATGGCCTCGAGAAAGCTGCGCCATTACTTCCAAGCACATGAGATCACAGTCATCACTCGTTTTCCGCTGAAGAGGATACTGCAAAATCCAGAAGCAACAGGCAGGATTGTCGAGTGGGCACTGGAACTGTCAAGCTTTGGCCTCAAGTTTGAGAGCACTTCAACTATCCAAAGCAGAGCATTGGCGGAGTTCATAGCAGAATGGACGCCAACACAAGATGAAGAAATTCTAGAAACGAGCATCCCCGTCAAGGAAGCAAGCAAAGAGTGGCTGATGTACTTTGATGGTGCCTTCCCGCTACAAGGCGCCGGTGCGGGTGTGCTACTTGTTGCACCCACCGGAGAGCACCTCAAGTACGTAGTCCAAATGCACTTTCCCAAGGAGCAAGCAACGAACAATACCGCAGAGTATGAAGGTTTTCTTGCCGGTCTCAGGATCGCAGCAGACCTTGGGATCAAGAAACTCATTGTCAGGGGTGACTCACAGCTTGTCGTCCACCAAGTGAACAAGAATTATCAGAGTTAGTTGATGGAAGCTTACGTTGATGAAGTGAGAAAGCTAGAAGAGCACTTTGACGGCCTACAGATGGAACATGTTCCAAGAGCTCAGAACGACATTGCCGATGGCCTGTCGAAGTGCGCAGCACTTAAGTTACCTGTGGAACCAGGGATCTTTGTGCTCAAACCGACTCAACCGTCTGTAACGCCATCAACTGGACAGAGCAAGAAGAGGAAGTTGATTTCTGGTGACTATTTTCCGGCAGAGCTCCTTGAAGCCGCCGCCAAGAAGGTCCTCAAAGTCAACACCAAGGGCGTTGAGGAGCAGTCTGCTCCGGCAAACCCTAGGGTTTGTTCCGTTGAAGCAGACGCTCCCGACAAGTTTTGCTCCGGCAAGCTTGCCGGGGAACGTCAAGCTCCGGCTGAGCCGCAGGTTCTCGCTGTAGAAGCGGATGTTCCCGCAGCAGCGGATGTGCCTTTAGTCCTTGTTGTTGAGCCGCAAGCTCCAGCATGGGCATAGCAGATTGTCCGTTTCCTTCAGACAGGAGAACTTCCCGAAGAGCAAGAAGAAGCGGAAAGAGTAACCCGGCAGTCAAGTATGTACTAGTTTGTCGACAACACACTATACAGAAGAAGACTCAACGGCGTGAAATTGAAGTGTATTCACCGGGAAGACGGACAAAAGCTGTTGGCAGAGATACATGGAGGCATATGTGGTCACCACATTGGCGCACGAGCACTTGCCGGCAAAGCGTTCCGGCAAGGTTTCTTCTGGCCGACAACCCTCCAGGATGCAACTGCACAAGTAACCAAGTGTGAAGCGTGCCAGTTCCATTCCAAGCAGATACACCAGCCAGCTCAAGCTCTCCAGACGATCCCTTTATCCTGGCCATTTTCGGTCTGGGGGCTCGACATCCTCGGCCCCTTTCCCCGAGCTGTCGGGGGCTTTGAGTACTTGTACATTGCAATCGACAAGTTCACAAAGTGGCGGGAAGTGGAAGCAGTGAGGAAGGTGACAGCACAGTCAATAGTCAAGTTCTTCAGGTCGAGTTTGCCGCTTCGGGATCCCTAGCAGGATCATCACCGACAACGGCACGCAATTCACGAGCCACACCTTCATGCAGTACGTCCAAGATCTTGGCGCCAAGGTCTGCTTCGCTTCTGTTGCTCATCCGAGAAGTAACGGTCAAGCGGAGAGGGCAAATGCTGAAGTGCTGTGCGGGCTCAAGACCAGGAATTTTGACAGGCTGCGCAAGTGCGGAAAGAACTGGATTGAGGAGCTGCCGGTGGTTCTTTGGTCGATCAGGACGACGCCAAATCGAGCCACTGGCCAGACACCTTTCGCTCTAGTCTATGGAGCAGAGGCAGTTCTCCCCACGGAACTCGTATACGGGTCACCTTGAGTGCTCGCTTATGATGAGCTTGAGCAAGAGCAGCTGCGACAAGATGACGCGCTGCTCCTTGAGGAGGACCGTCTTCAGGCTGCTGTATGAGCTGCTTGATACCAGCAAGCTTTGCGCCGCTACCATAGCCGCAAAGTTAATGCTAGAAGTCTCGAGGAAGGCGACCTTGTTCTTCGGCACGTTCAGTCCGCCAAGAATTCCAACAAGTTGACACCGAAGTGGGAAGGCCCTTACCGGGTGAAACGAGTCACTAGGCCTGGCGCTGTCCGCCTTGAGACCGAAGACGGCATTCTGGTGAGCAACTCCTGGAACATTGAGCATCTTCGTAAGTTTTACCCGTAAGGCGCGGTTGCCGGAACCCATTCCGGCAACCACCTTTTGTACAAGTCTTGCCGATGTTGCATGTAATCCTTTGTACGAAGCCGGGCGCAGACCCCGTGCATAAGTAAAGCTCATGTGCTCCGCACATCTTGTCAATTTCACGCTTTCTACTTTATTTGCATGCGTTATCTGACACTTTGTGCAGCGCCTACCCCCGGTAAGCAATAACGAGCCGTAAGGCTCCATATCTTTATTTTCTCTTTTTTCTCTTTCTCAAAGAAAGGAAGGTTCCCTCGCCCACAAGTTTGCCGGGGGGAAAGGAGAAGATAATGGTGTGGACCAAGCGTCGTTCGAGGAAGTTTCGCCTTACCGGGAAGCAAACGACAGAAAAGCTAAGTTGCCAAAGTTTGAGCAATCAGTTTTAATTTTTAAGTTATCTTCCTCGAACGACCGTGCTTTCTATGGAAAACCTGTGCGCGAAGGAACCAACTCGTAGCTAGTTGCGCCCTTACTTTGTTTCGAGTCCGCTCAACAACTTAAGTGAGCTGCGACTAGTTGCGACAAGGTTTCTTGTCGGAAGCGGCACCGCCAGCAGGCTGCTGACGTCCCGCACTCAGCGCTCGCGGCCCAGGTGCCTGCGCCGACAAGTTCCCTAAAAGCGTAGGGCAAAAACATACAAAGGAAGGAATCAAGTAAAGGAAATAACACAGCAATCTCTACCCAAAATAGAGTTATATTACAAGATAGCTTGTCGCAGCTCTAACAGATTGTTCTCATGACATGACCAGCAGCGACAAAGAAAAAGAGAAAACGGGCGGCCTAATCTACGCGATCGCCCTCAACCCTCTTGATATCGCTCACCTTGTCCACAATGGGTGCGACAAGGGCCTTGAGCACTTCCAGATCAGCATCCGGCGGCAAGGTCCTGAGGACGTTGGTGAGATTGAGGCCTGGGTTGCGGAAGGCCACCTTCACCAGCACCTTTTGAAGAGCACCCGCGCATATCTTGCGCGACTCGTCGGCCAGCTGCTTTGGGATCTTCTCCCGGAGTCGTTGGAGGGCCGTCGCCACGCCTTTGAAGAACAAGCTGAGCTTGGCGCTGGGTTGGAGGTGCTCATCGGAGGAGTACCCGAGATCCTCCATCCCCAGCTGCGCCAGCTCCCTGTCGATGGCTGCGGCAACATCCACGAGACCCTCCGTCCAGTGCTCCACATTCTCCCTAAAGTGTTCTAGGCGGCGGCAGCACTCGCCAGCAGCGCCTCGTTGGCCTTGATCTTCTCCGTCAAGGCCACCTCCCGCTCCCTGGCGCTGTCCAGCGTCTGAGTCAAAGTAGCCAGCTTCAACTCAAGATCTGCGTTGGAGTCCTTGGCGGCGCTAAGCTCTGTGATCCTCTCAGCGAGACGACCCTGCAGCTCGCCATGAGCGGCGGCGTCCTTCTCGCGATCACGCTTGAGCGCAGCAAGCTCCTCGCCGCTCGCCTTGAGATCGGCCTCCAGCTGCGCCATCTTCGTCTCCAGCTCCTTCTTGGCGGCCTCGGCAGCTGCGGCAGCATCCTCTACTTCCTTGAGAGCCCCGCCAAATGTTTGCTCGTGCGCGGCAAGCTCCTCCTCGTGGCTGTCAAGGTTGACCTTGCGCTGCGCCAACTCGCCTTCCTGCGCAGATAGCCTCTCGGCGACAAGCCGCTGTTGCTCTTCAACTTCAGCCTTCTCGAGGAGGAAGGCTTTCGGCTCCTCGGCGACTTGCTCCCGCTCCTCTGCCAGGGACCGGAGAGCTTCCTGCCTGAGACCTCGGAGCTCCTCTGCGCGCTTCTCGATGTCCACTCCCGCCTTCGCGACAAGCGCTTCTCGGGATTCCAGCTTGGCCTGTCGGGCGCGGTAAAGCGACAACAGCTTCCGCAGCAGCCGCTCCTCCTCAGGCTGCGCGTCGACCAGCGTCAGCCCAGCGGAGGCGAGCACCTCTCCATCCAAGATCTCTCCTTCGACCGACGCCCTGGAGCTTGACGCCCAGGGGAGCTTGATGAAGATGCCGTCGCCGGCCTTCAAATAGGCGCCGGGCTGGGGCTCTTCGGAGCCTGGCGCTGCAGCAGCGGCGGAGGGATCAGCGGTCGGCGTAGCGCCTGACGCTCCTATGGCCTCGGGGCCGTCAGTGCGATCGCTGGATCCCTCGCCAGCTTCTGCGGCGGCAGCTTTGGTGGCCTCTTCACCGGCGGGATCATCAGCGCCGGCTTCTCCTTCGGTGGCAACGGCGTCGTCGGTATTGCTGCGCGCGTTCTCCTCGCCGGCGACCTCGATTTCCATCGGCTCCGTGGCAGATGGATCTGACGAACGGAAAAAGGAGAAAAGTCAAGCAAATATCCAAAAAGAAAATAATAATAAGAAGAACCCAAGGGAAGTTTTCAAACAAGAGGATTACCTGTACTAGGATCTGCAGTCATGGTCTCAACCACCGGAGGGTCACCAGTGCTATCGCTTTCCGGAGAACTGTCCCTTGCCGGAGAATTCTCCCTTGCCGGAGAACGCTCCCTTGCCGGGGAATCCTCCCTTGGCGGTGTAGTCGAAGCAGATGGCATTTCGGGAGCGGCTTCCGGGCACTCCTGGTGAGGCTGCTCTGCTCCTACACAAACCAACAGTCAGATATCAGCAAAGAAAGAGCACCCATGCGCGCCTGACAGCAGGAAGTAAACTATATACTTACGCTGGGGCTGCGCTGGGGGCTGCTTTGGGGAAAAGTTGCCGGGTCCGGCAAGGTGGTCTCGGACACACCCCCTGCTGTCGCGGTGGGTTCGTCCTCGATGACAATCACCGGGACCTTGGCTCTCTTCGCCACTCTCTGGGCCAGAGTCCTGAAAAGGAATGGGTTCGGAGTAAAGCAAATCAGATACAAGACAAAACAACAAGAATTGAAGAACTACAAGTACAACAAAGAATCTTACTCTTCTTCTTCCTCGCTCGAGCTGAGCGCGGAGAGATCGAAGTCCGGCTCGCCTCCGGAGCGACGAGGCGGAGGAGTAGGTTCCCTTGTCCGCTTGGCAGGGGCAGTAGCGGTGGACCGGGAAGGCCCCGCTCCAGTTGCCGCAGCGGCGTGAGGCGCTCCCGCGGCAACAGTGCTTGCCGCGGTAGAGCGTGTCGCACGGCACGGCGGCTGTTGACTCGTCTGCCGCCCTGCTACGTCCCCGGCCTTGCGGAGACGCCTTCTTGGCGGAGCTGGGGGCTCCGCTTGCGGCGAGCTGTCTAAAGGTTCGGGCCCGACAAGCTCTCCCTCGCTGGGCTCGCTCGACTCAGCTTTAGGCCCGACAAGCTCTCCCTCGCCGGCAAGCTCCTCTCGCTCGGCAAGGCTTGCCGCCTCTACTGCCTCTACCTCCTCCACGGTGAATCCAAACTCGCCCGCGGCAGCTGCTGCCGCCACCTCTTCCAGCCTAGTGGCGATGCGCTACATCTCCGCATCGGTGGTGTCGCGAGTAAGGCTCTTCTGTTCATCGGAGTGGACCGGCACTTCTACCAAGCCGTCAAAGAAATCCCGCACGACGTCGTCTGCAGGCTCTTGCCAAGTTGGGACAATTCCATGCGAATCGCATAGCGGCATCGTTGCACGGATGCGGTCGAGCGAGGAGTTGTTGCACAGTGAAACGACACCCCTCGGCAACATGAACGCTTCGGGATGCTGAGGATCGCGCTTGAACAATTCCAGGATCATCGCGTCCAGTTCCAGGACAGTGAAGTTGAAGTTGAGGCCCGGGCGTAGCCTCATGATATCCGC
This sequence comes from Triticum aestivum, assembly GCF_018294505.1. Taxonomy (NCBI): domain Eukaryota; kingdom Viridiplantae; phylum Streptophyta; class Magnoliopsida; order Poales; family Poaceae; genus Triticum; species Triticum aestivum. The sequence goes on along the minus strand of NC_057801.1, from coordinate 161,148,026 downwards.
CGCGTTCTGGAACTCCCAGGCGGGTCTCCTCCTCTCCTGCAGGGGGGCAATGCGGCGGCGAAGAAAATCTGCACCAACGGCGCCTAGGTGAGCCTGGCAAGCCCGAGGCGTAGGATCCGGGTGACGGCAATCTTCAGCCTATCGTCTTCCGGGGCCACGTTGCTCCAATCGTTGCCGCGTGCTATTGGGGCTTGGCGCTGGGCGGTAAATGGCTGCGGGTTCTCCTCGACAATCCAGCACCATTCTGCTCTCCATTCCTCCCACTTGCTGCGAAGCTCTCCCTCCAGATAAGCTTCCTTCTTGCCAGCTCTCGAGATCCAGGCGATTCCACCGGATAAAGGCTCCCCTCTCTCAACTCGGGGCATAAAGAAGTGGCGAAAAAGAGCTACATTTGGATGGACTCCGACAAAGTTTTCGCAGAGATGTGCAAAAACTGCCATGGTCAGAACGACATTGGGGGTGAAGTCAAGGAGGCGGAACTCGTAGGTGTTCATGATATCGCAGAAAAATTCAGAGAAAGGCGGGCAGAGCCCGCAGTAGAAGAACAGCGCGAAGAAAGGGTATCCATTCGGAGCCAGTTCCGAAGCGGCAGCTGGGAGTACCTTCGTATGCGGATGCGCTCGCGTCTCCGTCGACCAGAAGAGGTAGTAGTACTCCCTCAGCTCCTTT